>NW_021939122.1:11151772-11220919 GCF_001715985.3 Manacus vitellinus
GAGGTGCCTCTTGTCCCCGCGAGGGAGCGGACGAGGATGGCGGGGGCTTCCCGGGATGCCTCAGCGCCAGGCCCAGCGGGAGTGCTGCAGCGTGAGGCCCTCTCCAGACCTGGAGAACTGTGTACAACTCAGGGTTCCTCAATACAAGAAAGACAGGAATTGCTGGAGAGGGTCCAGCGGAGACCACGAAGATGATGAGGGGTCTGGAGCATCTCTCGTGTGAGGAGAGACTGCGGGAGCTGGCCCGTTCAGTTCAGAGAAGACTGAGAGGGCATCTCTTTAACGCATATAAATATCTCAAAGGGTACCAAGGGGGTGGTGCCAGGCTGTTTCGGTGGTGCCCAGCAACAGGACAGGAAGCAATGGCCATAAATTAAACTACAAGAAGTTTCCCCTTAACATGAGGAAGAACTTAAGTACACTGAGGGTGGCAGAGCAATGGGACAGGCTGCCCGGGGAGGGTGTGGAGTCTCCCTCTCTGGAGACATTCCAAACCCACCTGGACACATTCCTGTGTCACCTGCTTTAGGTGACCCTGCCTTGGTAGGGGGGTTGGACTAGATGATCTTCAGAGGTCCCTTCCAACCCTAACAATTCTGTGGCTCTGTGATCAGCTTGGTCCCCAGACCGCTCCAAACAAAACGCAGAGGCTCAGGGACATCAGCCTAGGGGAGGTGGGAACATGAGGAGATGGAGGGAGCTGTTGTGTGCAGCTGGGGTGGCTCCTGTGTGCCCATGTGCCTTCACCACTTCTGAGCAGCAGCCCCTGCCATGGTCTCAAAGACACCTCAGAGAAGAAGCTGCAAGGTAGCAAGGCCTGGGATGGTGTCCTGAGAAAAGGCTTCAGAGTGGGCATGGGCCCCCAGAAACATGTATCTTAGGCTCTCCTCACAGAGCAAGTTGCTGGTATAAGTGGTGATATCTGTCACAGAGAAAGTGACTCTTGAGCCTTCATGGCTTCTGGGTTTTAAAGTTTTGTGAGTAGGGATTATCAGGTTTTTTTCCTGGTGTCTATTTTTATTTTTCCTCCAGTTCAACAGCACAACATAGGTTAGGAAGAGGTGTGAGCCCTCTTGGCTTTGCTGTGTATGACACCAGCGTCTTTCTAGATGAAGTGCCTTTGGGGCTTAGGCCTTGGTTGGTAAGGACCTAGAGTTTGCCTTTTCTCTCTCAAATCTGTTTATGTACCAAATGCCACTCAGAGACAGCCCCACAGTGTGGCTTTCCTTGCTATTTAAAGGATGCCAAGAGGAAGTTTAGAGTGTTAGGGTCTATAAATCCCTTGCTATGGTTTTCCTGTAGCTGCCGGCATGGATTTTGTTCGTCATCCAGTGACTCGGTACTGTAAACACTGTGTTGACATGACTCAAAAGAAGGGATGTCAGGTTTTGAACCCTATTTTGCTGTCTCATATTACTATTCATCAATAGCACAGACTTCAGAGAAACAATTATAGCTCCTGCTGGCAGGAGCAGAACTTTAGTGGTGGTGAAAATTCTCGTGTTGGGTTTTCAGGCCAGCACTTCAACCTACTCAGTCTTCACAGCTTGAAAGTTAAGCGGAGTTCCCTTGGAAGTCAGCAGGAATAAGCACTGCAGAATGGCTGTGTATTGGACTCTTGTCTACTGTGATATATGATTTTGTCTCCCAAGGAAATGAAGTTCTGTATTTTTCATTAAGAATAAGGTGATACTGTGCTCCTTCAGTTGCAGGAGGGATCAGGTGTACAGCAGACCAGGTGCGGTGTGTGTAAGGACCACCACTTCCCCCTGCAGAGGAAGGCAGGTCTATAAACAGCTACAGAAGAGGTTTGCTGGGTCAGAGGGTTTCAGAGAAGGGAAGGCTGCTTGAGTATCATGAACTCCCAGGGATTTCAGTGCTGTTAGATTTGCTATGTACAGGGTTTTTGTAGTAATTCTAGGATATGCTTTTGTGCTGAGTTCTATTTTCAAGTTTTCCTTAAACAACTCTAGTACTGAGAGCTGCTTTTAGCACTGATCAGCACTGCTGTGGTCCTGGGGAGTTCAATCATGGATAACACACTGAAGTGACATTACAAGTGGTTATGGAGGAACCTTGAGGTATATCCGGAGGATGAATCCTTTAGTTACTTTTGACTTCATGGAAGGCTTAGGCATTCTCCAGTTCTTTGAAACAGTGTGACAGATCTTACAGAGAATGCCACAAAGCAAACACTTGTTTTCCCCGTGTGGAGATCCAGCATCTGTGGGCAGCTGCATATGAGTTTTGCCCCAGTAGGGTAGACAGTTCTGGCAATATAGCAGTACGAGGGGATCTGGATATCTGAACATCTGCAGAAGAACCAGTGTGAGTGCATGTGTTGAGTTGTACAGCTGTAAAATTTGTAGTTAGCTGAAGAAGAGTTTGATAGTCTCTGTGGCAGCTTGAGGGTTTTAACTAGCCATGTCTCTTCCATAGCACTTGCTCCTCATGCATGTCTCCAAGATCAGGAACAATCTCTGAGATTGGTGCTCTTGCAATTGAGGGAGTAAGATTTGCAGAGAGATACTGTATTTTATTTAACACACCAGTACAAATTGGGGCAGGATTTGAGGTAAGCTTCTGGGCACATGGCCTTTCTTGATAGTAATTCTAAGTAGGAACCTGGTAGATTGCTCATTGAAGGTTAAATTTGAGCTGAGTAGGTATTTAAGCTAAAATATCACTGTGTAAATAGAATGGTGACGAAGATGATGGATAGCTGGACCTTCTTGATAACTGTGCTTTCTTAGTGATATGGAGTAACACTTGAGTTTGTCAAGCTTGGTTTTGACTCAGGAGCTGAAGCTTCTGTTGCATGTTCTGGCTAATATTGCATGAGGTGAACATTGGTTTTTATTTTTAAGAGGTTTTTGTGCAATACTGTGAGCAATTGAGAAAGCAAAGGCTGGAACTGTTTAGGGTTAATGTACTTAATAAAATAACGTGCATGGTTCTAACATTAGATTTTAAACTGATGGTCCCTTGGAGGCTGGCATAAGTTAAAAACTAGTCTAGGGAGTATTTACAGTTTAAAACAAAAACCCATCTCAGAATAGTTTGATCGTTTCTTCTGTTAAATGGCTTTTGATAAGCCATCTGTTAATGCTTTGTAAATAGCAATAAATTTGAGCCTAGAGTGAAATAGCTGTGAAACTTATCCCCTGCCCCCACTTACCCATTTTTAAAAGGGTGATTAAGTTGAAAATGACACTGTTTCTTTAAAATGTTGTTTCTGTTTGGTATATCTTCTGATAATTGTAACAAGAAGATCAGAAGGAAAGGGCTTTATCTTGTATGTGAAAAAACTGGTTTTGCAGTCAGCTTGCTTATAGAACTTCTTTATGGCAAAATAGGGAAGAGAGAAGATTGATAAGAAACTGGATGCAAACCTCTAGCTATTAGCAGCAGAAAAAAGAAAAATAGTAGTATATGTGAAACAATTTGATTTTATTTAACTTTTATATTATTAAACTATTTGTCTTCCTGGCTACATACCTTTAAAAATTGCCAGCTATGGTTATCTCTGGACACATGCTTAGGCTTAAACAATGTTAAATTGAGTTGTAATGATGCCAAAGGAAGAGATGCATTTAATCCCAGACACTAACTGTTATTGTCAAAGGCATATTCACAACATTGACCATCTCTCATATTTGCTGTTTCTGGTACATTCAGCTGATTGGGAGACACAGATGTAAGCCAAATTAAGTATTTAAGGTATTGATTCAATTGTGCACTTGCAGGAGAAGAAAGAAGTTTGCTTTGAGAGATGTATCTGTACACTTCATTCCTTTGGTGGGCTGAGGGGTATCGCTAGGTTTGCATCAGCAGGAGTCACTGTATGTTAGGAACAACAGGAGCTGATTTGCAAGGGTTCTTAAAGCACATTCTTGGTGTTAAAAATGTGCTCTTTCTTCTTTGAATCAGCAGTAAATAAATGTTCAAGAGAATATTGTGTCGCTGTTACCGAAGCCTAGAGTGGTTCTAGATGGATGTGCTTCTTGGCACCTATCCTATGCATCTCTCTGTATCAGGCTGCCACTTTTTCTGTATAGTGGTGTTACTTTTATATATAGACCTGTACTGCTAAAAGACCTTGTTATGAGGATGGTAAAAAGATAGTCCCTATGCTGAAGATTTTTACTTCACTCTGTCAAAGGAGCAGCTGAAGCAAAAGTTGAGCTCCATCTTCAAGAGGTAAGGTGAAAGGTGCAGTTTTTGTTTCAAAAACGCATGGCAGCATATCACAGTAAAGTTAAGACTTTACAACACTTTCTGGAGCTAAACTGTAGCTGAGCAGTAGCACAAAGCCTTTGGTTTTTGGTGAGTATAGTGATATTACAGTTGTGTCCTGTAGCCTGTGTCTGTTTTGCCAGCTGTTGTACAGGCCCAGCAAGAGCAGTCTGTGCCCTGATGAGCTTGCTGCCTAAATAGCCAGGGTAAACAAGGGCTGGGAGGTGAAGCAGAGGCAGAGAGATGTCAACCAAGCTGCCCTCTGTGCAGCAGGTCAGTGTCAGAGCCAGGAATAGCAGAGGGTGCTTTAAGCCTTTATCCAGTGCCTGCCTGCTGGACCACCTTGGACTGGAGAAATTGGAGAGGCAAAGAGCTCGTTGCAAGGTGGTTCTTTATTTAAAGCATGGAAGAAAGGAATAAAGTTGCAACTGGGCTAAACTTATTTCCTCTTTGTTACAAAGGAATTTTAGAGGGCAAGTTAAAAGTTGCAACCTAAATAGCTTGACAATTTGCTCTTTGTAATGTATTAATAGATGTAGTCAAAATATAGAAATGTTCCACTGTATATTTTCTCTCCCCCATCCCCTGTTCTGCCTTGCCTTCTAGGATCATGGTATATTCTCCAGTTCAGAAAAACAGATCCATTAATGGATGAATTTATCATCTCTGAGTATTTAAGAGCTTGTGTAAGCATTTCTGTGAGTTTATAAGAGCTGTGTTTTTTCCAGACCTTGGAAAAATATATACACCTACAGGAGCAGGAAATGGCCAATCTGTGCAAGTCAAATCCAAATGCAAACTGCAGCAATCATAGAAGACCTCTGCCTTCACCACTGGAAGGGGAGGGAGTGGGAATGCTTGTAAAGCTACTTCAGTTTCCTTCATCTTTTTTGTTTTACCAAAATTTCATTACATTAAGACAGAAATAAAGTAGGCAATGAACTGGTGTAGATGATGCAGAAGGGAGTACTCTGGGGAGGATATTGCAGTAATGACAAAAGCCTGGAAGAGAGCATGCAGCTATTGCTTTGTGCTGGAAAAGTCAGCAGCTTTTATAAACTGTGCTTACTTTTGTTCTTACTCTAAACTCTTAATGCCAAGCAGGACAGATCTTCCCGGACAGCTCCACAGCATTGGAACTTCTTTTTGTTCTGGGAAGGTGAAGTTTGTAAGTGTTCTTTGAGGCCTGCTTACCTTTCCCTTAAAATATTCACAATTTCAAAGTGGAAGAATTTTATGTAGTTCAGAATAGTTATGTAGTTAAAACACGTGTGCTGTGCTTGTCACTATTATCTCTGTTGAACTGGCTATAGGTTATTTCATTCTATCCAAATACTACCCTGACAGTCTACTCTTTCAGATCAGAATACACATGACAGCTCTTGAGCAGCCTCACGTTTTCTCAGATCTTTCCAGGGCCATGCGTTTTTTGAAGCAGCCCAAATTTCATCTCCAAAAAGCCAACATAGGTCCCTGAGAGTGTCCAAACCCTGCCTGGAGTTTCTAGCCATGTTCCCATTGCAATCACTTGTAAGGGAGAGGGCATCTGATGGCAGAGTGGTCGGGCTCAGTCCTGGTGATGGTGGTTTTTTTGGAAGCCTGTGTGAAGGTGTGTGTCCTTACTGTGTGTACAGAAATTTGTCTGCACCCCTAGGTATTGTTAGAGTCTCTTTTTCATGAGATGACTTGTTCGTGAGAGCTTTTGGTGGAGCAGTTGACCTGCACAGCCTGGTACTGTCTGAGATGGCATAGACACACTAGAGAAGGGAAGGAACAGCAAGAGAACAGTCAGTAGAACTTTCTTCTGTCTTGGAGTTATTTGAGCCTGTGTCACGTAGGGAGGGGGGGAGCACAGAAGACAGGCTGAACGTGGCAGTAAGCTAAATAAGGGTCATGTGCTAAAGGAATTCAGTTGGAATTTTTGTCCTGGAAGAGACATTTTGAAAGCCAGCCGACCTGTTGAGGACAGCAACAGGAGCTTCTGACATAAATAGCTTTTCCCTCTCGGCTGTCTGTTGGTGGCCTGTGACTTGTGGCTGCACTGAGCCCCTGCCACTCAACAGGTGTGTCCCAATTACACAAATAAGCACAGTTGGTCCTTGTGTTAGCCACCCTTGCCACAGGGCCAAGGTTGAAAGTGAGGCTTAGCCACTGTGACCTGTTTGTTCTCTGTATGACCCTTCCAGTCAGGCCTGAGGCAGGCCGGTGACAGCCTTTATGTAGACAACAGATTTTGTCCATGGAAGAAATTCAGTCTCAGCAGGTCTCTGCAGATTTGCATTTCCAGATGAGCTCTTTGGTAGTTAAAATGTAGCAAAACGTGAAGGATTTTGCTGGGTTAGGATGCCCCATGCAGCTGGGAAAATACACGGTATGACATGTCGGTGTTACCTTCTGTAACACAGTATGTGTTGTTGCAGGCACCACTGTTTTGGCATATGCTGAAATTGTAGATGGCCAGTAGAAATCTCCCTGGGATGCAGTGAAGTGCAGAAGCTCTCGCTATTGCAGAAATACCATTTCTGATGGCAAAGGACTTTGTGTGAGGAGGGGATAAATGAAGGCAAAATCTGTTGGATATGAAGCTTTAGGAGGCAATGTGCTTGGACTCTGGCTGAGTGATTCTTTCATTGCTTTCTTTTGAGGCCCAGACCAACAACTGCCATGGTGGCTGAAGTCACCTGCATCAGTGGTGCTGTGTGGGGACAGTCCCAGTCTCTCACTTCAGCAGCTGGGAAATGGACTCCAGAAGGAATATTACATTTCTTTTGGCAACTCTGCCAAGAAAGAGAGGAAATTCATAATTTGAGCAAAATACATTTAGCTTTTTTTTTGTATGGTGGGGTGAGGTAGGAAGGGGGAAATGAAAAATCCTTTGTAATGGGTTGCTTGGGATGATTTTTCTCCTGGAACTCCCTCTCAGGTTGTGAGAAATATTCTTTCTTAGCGTAAGGGAGTCTTTGTAAGGGGAACTTCCATCAGGAGTGCGTGCAACGGGAAACACACGTTAGGTCAGGTCAAATATTGCACTGTATGGTTTGGGATCCCAACAGAGTGCTTTTTGGATTAATTAGGTAATAACAAAGGTAGCCTTGCGTGTTCTTTGCCATGTAATTTTATCAGCTGTTGATACTGTGATGCCCTAGCAAAGGTGTAAGATGATGCACACTAGTGTGTTTTAAGAACATTTTTCTTGAATTTCATTGAGTTTTCACATTCAGTGTTCACTGGTTCCTCCATCCTATGTTTCTAGGATGTTGGACTGTACTTCAGTTGCTTTCTGATGCAGGGCTGCGTAGGTCCTGCTAAAAATAGCAGTCCTTCCTCAGTGAGTCAGCCTTCAGCAGTCTTGAAGTTCCCTGTTGGGTGGCTTCTCTGGGAACATGAATGCCAAGATCTTGATTTCACAGAGCGCTTATGCGTGTACTGAATTTTAGGAATGTGGCTTAGTATTTTGCTGGATTGCAAACTAAGAAAGGTCAAAGTATTCACTGGCCAGTGGATAGTAGTCCCTTCCCAGCATTTTATGTAGTATTTGGCTTCATAAGGTGGTTTAGTCTCCTGAATCTTTGGGTGTTCAGCACAGTTGCTGAAGTGAGAGGCACGGTTAAGTCAACCACTGTGTTTAGATGTGTGATGTCTGTTGATTACCTATCATGGAACAATTCTTAAAAGTTTTTATGTGTAGGAAGTGTGTTGATCATGATTGAAGCAAAATAGTTTCTTGTAGGGGAGAAAAGGAAATTTCCAATCAAATTATTAAGTTTATATGGTGATGCCTTTTTTAACTTTCTAAGATTTGAGAACTGTTCTCATGCATTGCAGTGATTCTCATCACATTTTTTTTGTATCCTGGGAATTACTGTGGGGGGTGCTGTTGAGGAATCAAATAAAATATAAAATTATTAACAAATATCAAATTGTATCTCAATACTTGATTCCATCGCTGGGCTCCATTTAACTTCTCTTCTGGTATAGGGGATTGTATGTCTCTGACCAGCACTTGAAAATCATTGCAGTTCAGTCTCTGCTGCCTTGGCATTGCCAAAGGGGAGGGATGTATCAGTCCAATTTTTACATCAACTTTCTCCATATGTCCCTTTTCTTGCCTCTATTTTGATTGAATAAAATGCCTGGAAAACAAAAGATGGATACTTTTAAGACATGTTTAAATTAACTGGATCCAGAGCTGTGATATGGAGGAGGCAGGCTGGATGAATAAAATATCTATTAACAGTAAAACAAACAAAAAACCAAACCAAACCCTCCCAAAACCCCACCAGACCTCCCCCCAAATAGTCCTCCCCACACAACCCTCAGCCCTTCCAGATTGAGGAGATTGATTTCTGTGGAAGAATGAGGTGTCTGTTGCAGGAGTAAGCATGGTAGTGAACTGGTACCCTGAGCCAAGCCAACGTGTGACTCTTCTGAAATTCCACTTTCAGCAGCAGGAGGACCAAGGCCTGCCTCCCAGCCAGAAAAGTGACCAGCAGTGTAAGATGGAGGCTGCTTTTTTGACCTTGGATTCACCTTTTTCAGAGCCTTGGAAATTCCATCTAGTCTTAGTAGGGTTTGTGCACTGAGCTCAGGATGTCTGGTTGGGCTAGCACGTGTTGGAAGGGGGTTGTGGCGTGAGTGCATTTTCCATCACTGTGTAAGCTGGTGACTTAAAATCTGTACGTGGGGAGAACTTAACTGGGGGTTGAGTGTGGGGAGGAGAAGTGTTTTGGAGTAATGAATGGAATTGGATGTAGGCGGAGAGCCTGAACTCTGTCTGGGAGAGTAATAAGCAATGAGGAGAGTAGACCTGACCTGACTTTTCAGTGCTGTGCATTCCTCATCTCAGACACTATCTGGCCCCATGAGCTCCTGCAAGTGCTCCCTTTAAAAAAGGAATTCCTCTTCTTGCAGCCTAGGCTGACTCTCTATTTGCTTTTTTTGTTTGTTTGTTTGTTTTTCAATGGCTATGAGAAATAAAGAGCTTGTAGCTTTTTAAATTCAGTTTTAATTGGTGTGGCTCTACTGATCATAAAGTTAAAGTTGCATGGCTTTCTAGGGGACGAAAAGCTTTTCTGTGTGTGGTTTCTGTTTTTGTTTAAAATGGGTCACATGCCCAGGAATGCAGTCAAATTATAATGGTGACTAAGTGCCGGAAAGCATAGAAAAGAGGAGGGAAGGGTGAGCAGAGAAAAAGAAGCCTGAGGCTATGGAAGGAAGGCTGGGAAAATAAGAGTCTGGCCAGACCCCAGGGCCAGGTTAGAGATTCCTACACCCATTAACAACCACAGGAGATGTTTATTTACAGGGAGCTAATCTTTGTTTTAAAAATGACAGAGTACCCAAAAATGCCACTTTTGGGAAGTGGACTGAGGGGACTACAGGGAGGGGAGGAGGGAACTGGTTCTGATCGGGCACCAATTCCCATCTCTTAAGGATCTTCCCTTCATCCTATGCATCTGGGAACACTGACTGTTGAGAAATGCATGAAAGGGGGATAAACTCTTACAGTCTAGGAAGTGGTTCACAACTCCTAGTTAAGAAGGATAACTTCAAGAGTTTCTTCTTGTTTGTAGTTTTCTGATTTTTTTCTACCTAAGCAGCTCCACCAAGGATATGGAATAATTAAATTTTGATATGAGAAAAATGGGAGCTAAAGCTGCCTATTTCTCCATCTTTCATCAACTGTGGAACATTGAAGCAAACCAGGTATTGAACAGCTGCTTGAACTGGGTATGTTCATGTAGACTCTAAAGAGACCTTCGTCCCAGGTCTCTGTGGTACCTACTTTTTGTCACTTCTTGAACTGTGTTATTTTTGGTTTGTTTCAGCTCATCCCAATAACTTTGATTTGTATCCCAGCAACGGCTTATGAAAACTGTAGTCTCTCTTTTAGTAGTTTTGTCTGACTGTAAGTAGAGAATTTTCCAGTGATGTGCTGGAATTCTCTATCCTTTGGTGAGCAGCTGCAAAAGATAGCTTGTCTTGGTGTGTGTCTGCATTGGGTGGTTTATACAGACGAATGTATTTTATCTTTAGTCTGAAGACATCTTGATTTCTGATTATTGTATCTGGTTATGTGATTGTCAGACAGGTTAGACTCTGGAGCAGTTTCTTTGCTAGTCCTTCTGGATAGACACACTCCTCTGGCTTCCAGTTTCAGTGTTCTCCTGACTAGTGTTTCCTCCATCTTTTCTTGTGTGGTGTTGTCCTTAATTGGCTCTTTTTAGTCTCTATTAAAAGAGTGATGTACTGGTTCTTTTGGTAGTTCTTTTCTGTGTCATCTTGTTTGGATTACATTTTGTCTGAACCTGTGTTGCATTCAGTATAGTTGATCAAGTCTTGATCAGACTTAAGGCTTGTACACTAGTGATCATCAGAAGTGACTTTCTGTGCTAATAATCCCCCACTCTGCTCAGTGTTCCTTTCTTCTCAGCTCTCATGAATGCGCTTGCTGTGGTGTGGCTCTGGCACCATCAGCATTTGCCAGTTCATGGTTTGTGGAACCAGGGTGAGAGCTTACCTGTGACCAGCTCGAGTGCATTTGTTGTCCAGATAGCATCACTCCTGTTTGCTAATCTCATCTCTCTTCCTCTGTCTGCAGAGCTGCTGGCATTCCAGTGAAGGAGAGGGTGAAAGTATCTCAGAACTGGAGGCACGGACGCTGCCGGAGGGAGACAGTCCTGAAATGGAAATGCAAGCAAGTGGCTTCTTTCTCCTCATCTTTGTTCTGTGACCGCTGCTGTGGGGCCTTGGGTTTGTGCCCATGCCCTGAAATGAGATGTTTTCTACTCCTTGTGCTACATAGGGTTGCTGGCCTATTTTAGCTGTTGCTGGCCAGCTGGATGTGGGGTAACTAGAGTTGCTGCCTTGACCTAAGGATTCATGCTGAGTAATTTGAAATTGATCTGATCTGTACAGTTTTACTTGGATTTAGCAATCTTTACTACAGACTTGAACTGTTGTGTTCATATCTACTGCTGTATTCCATGAGCAGTTTTCTGTCCTGCTCTCACAATGAGCATACCTTGATCCCTGATGTGGACTTAGGTGTCCCCTCAAAATACTTGGGTTTTTTCCTGTGGTTTTTCCTGGTCCTGATTTGGATGTACAAATCTAAAATGCTAATTGACATTCTTTGGCCTTATGCCTCTTCATTCTGATACCTTAGGCTCCTCTCCTTCACTTAAAAAAAAAAGTATATTTGACATTAATGAGAGGGGATCATTGTTAAATTCTTGTTTGCAAAGGTATATTCGGCTTTCAAAGCAAAGCATAAGATAGGTCTCTTGTCTGAACAGCACATGTAAATTTTCAGCCTTCTCATCATCAGACTGAAGGAAAAATGAGAAAGACTATGGTTTGTTAGCTGCTGAAGAACAGGGACCTTCTACTGAGCTTTCATGCCTTTTTGTGCTGTGTAGATTGAAGTGATGGATAATGTGCCACTTCTTTTCTAAAGTCCTGGGAACAGCTGTAATGAGCAGAGTGGATTTTGGTGCAGGTTGTATACCTGCCTTTGAAGTGCTTGCAACCATCTGTGAAGACAGGCTCTGTGGATGTTAGAGATCATTACTAAACCAGCTTCCCAAGTGAAAAGGCAAGGACTGATTTAATGAGGCCACCATCCAAATGGCATCCTCCAATTTTCATTTATCCTGCTTCAGATTTGTTACTTCTCCTTATGAAAAAGCCATAGAAAAAGGTAAAAAGCTAAACTGCAGCAAAAGGAGAGCCACAGAAACTGGCTGTAGTCTAGGTAAGCTGGATATTCACTTGCTTTTAGAGGATGTGTAGGAGTGGAGGAAGGAAGAGGAAATCAAAGACCGCCTAAAACCAAAGCTGCTGCTCTAAAGATGCCTCTTTTTTCCATGCATATGATCAAGTCCCAGATGGACACTATAAACTCAACTACTTTGTCCGTGTGACTAAAAGCCTGTTATTGGAGATGAACACAGGCAAGCAGGAACCTTCTGTCTAATGAGCAGTCTTGTCCTCTTGCTTGTCTCTGGTTGTTCATTGTGATGCTGTGAGGTACAGCTGCATGTAGTGGCTCTGATGACGCAGAAAAGCATGACCTCTGAGGATGAATGATCTAAAAAAAGAGGGAGACAGGTTTTCATGAGGAGCCCTCCTGCTTTCAAAACAGTTTGTTCTTGAATAGCTTGAAAGCTGGTTTTGCTCAATGTTTCTGTGGGTGTTGGTGCACTCAGCAGTGGCTGCAGAGTGCAGACAATTCCATGCATCCATGCCCCATAGGACATGAGCCTCAGGTCTCTTTGTATCTGGCCTTGCTATATCCAGAAATCTTATTTGCTGATTCTCTGACGGCTACACAAAAACAAGATCTTGAGCAAAGGTCTGACTGCCTAAGTGTGCATTGTAGCCTGTTTTCTTCTGTATTTTGGTTTTGTTTCAAGAATAAATAATCCTTTTGGCTCAGCAGTGGAAGAGGTGTGCCTGTAGAAAAATACCTCCAACAGCCTCATATTGAAGGCTCTGTCAGAAGTGCTTAGCACAGCTCACCAATGCCTGAGAGTCTAGTTTCTTAAAAAGTACAGGGCTCATGTGCAAGCTCAGGGACCCTTAACTATTTCCTGTCTAACCTCACTAGACTTTTGACCACCTTCTCCTTCAGAGATTCCATGCTTCCTTTTCCTCAGCTCTTGGTTAGAAAAATGCCTGCAATGTAACCTGCTTCCTATGTTGCTGGAGAAGGTCTGCTTTTGTATGTGACCTGCAACTCCAACTTCAGTTTTCTTGAGTGGGCATTTGTTTTTCTTCATATATTTACATATGCAGTCTTTTATTTTTATTTTGCGTGTGAGATTGTTTTGTTTTGTTTTCTTCTCCCCACTCCTGCATGCCCTCAACCTGCTCTCTATTTACAGTTTGATGCCGTGGATGGAGCTGGATGGCGAGTATCTCTACCTGTCTCAAGCAGAGAACATCCAGGCCTACCCCATCTGTCCAGAGGGTACAGGTTTGCAGCGTCACCCTCAAGCCATCTTCTCTGGCCACCAGGAGGACGTATGTCGCTTCGTTCTTGTCAACTCCCACATCGTCAGCGGAGGGGGGTAAGTTGCATGAATGAAGGAGCCCAAGGATTGTGGCACTGAAGTTGGAAAGATTTTGTGTAACTCCAGCCCAGAGCAGAGGGGCCAGTCTTGTTACACAGTGTCCTCATGCTTGGCTGTGGTCAACTGCTGCTGCTTCCTCTCTTATAATTTGATTCTGTCCTGGAAAAGCTTCTACTACAGCAGTGAAGGAGCTTAGTCTCATGCTGTTGACCTTATAAAGTGTCCTTTTCTCTTTTGAACTTGTATAAACATCCACAGGATGTTGAATCGGGATTGAATGATTGCACGCCTGACTGATGTGCAAGTTTCATTTCTTTCCCTGTTAGAGTTGGGGTAGCAAGACTGTTCTAATAATCAGTACTGCTGGTTAGCTGGGACTGCAATGGTGCAGAAAGCTTTCTAGGGACAAGTATATATTTATTAGATCCACTGATATAATTGTGGAGAGGGGGAAAACTGCCAAGCGTTCCAGCATACACACACTTCTCCAATTAATTTTGCATCTGACTGGCCTTTTTCAGCTACAGCAAATGACAGACGTGTTGCTTATAAAGTTATAGCCATTAAAATACACAGCGGTTAAGCACGGAGCTGGGAGAGACAAGCATGGCTGTCTGCCCTGGATATGGTGAGACTCTCCCCCATGAACTGTAGCCCAAAATTCAGGTGAAAATGAAGGCATGCATTTAAAATTCCAGTAACGGTATTGTTTGAAAAAAGTCTAAATGTCTGTGTAGTCAATTCAAAGTACAGCACCCTACATGGCTGCTCTGAAATGAATGAAAAGCCGAGACTTGGACGTGGGTGAGAATGTCCTCTAACTTGTTCCCTTAACTCCAACCATTCAGCATACAGATAGTATTCTGGCAAGCTCAAAGTAGTAGGAGGAGGAATGGTTGCTCTGCTAGTTTCTGCAGCTTAACACAAAGTGGAAGGTGGAAAGATCGCCAGGAAAATTTTCACGTGCATCAGATCAGGCTTTGACTGGCCAGATGTGGGATCACAAGAGAACAGGTGATGTGTGAAGGGTGGAGGGTTAATAATGCTACATGAATTTCAGCTTCTACGAGAGACCAGTCCTGGTCTTTTTGTGACGCTCTTAAGCGCTAGTGAAAGGTGCGTGTGCAGGGGAGATGCAGCTAATACAAACTCTCTGTTTGGTGATTTGTTTTTCAGGGATGGAAGTATTGTCCTTCACAAGATCCATGGCTCCTACAGTGTCAAGTTCTCTGCGCATGAGCAGGAGGTGAACTGTGTGGATTTCCAAGGTGGCCTCATTGTCAGTGGCTCCCGGGACCGAACAGCGAAGGTGAGCAGTGATGTTTCAGCAGCTGCGGGTGCTGCTGCAGAGGTGACTTCAGAGGTCTTGTGCCATGAATATTTAAGTGTCAGCAGAACTGTTGTGAGCCTGTACTCCTTGCAGGAGGAGCACTGGTTATCTTAGTATAGGCTCATGTCTCTGAAAAGATGCTTGCTGTGCCAGGCTTTTAAGGAAGAAATTTGGCAGGGGTTTACAACATCAGCTGCTGGCTTAAACTAGGACATGCAGAAGGCAGAAGCTGATATTTTGCTTCTTTCACTGTATATCTGTCTACACTGTAGTGGAGATCTGTGCCATTTAATGTGAAATTTGCTCTATGTGTCTCAAACCCATCCTTGCTTTGTGGTACAGTGTGGTTTAACTTGCTCTCTGATACATATTCAGTCTCTGTAAAGGATAGCATGATGTCTTTTCCTATGTTCCTAAATAATGTTCATTTATTTGTGGTGGGGGTTTTTTTGTCTGGGTTGTTGGGGTTTTTTTAATGGTTCTTGGTTTGCTGTATGTTGAAAACTTTGGCTTTTGCTCAGGGTAGGCTGATGAATACTCTTGGTCCCTAGTTCCTCTCATAGGGCATTGACAGAGGTTAGAGGAAAAACAGCTATTCCTCTTTTGCAAGAGAGGAAGTTGGAGCAAAGGAAGACTTAAATGTCTCTTTCAAGGTTTTGTAGGAAGCATGTGGAAATGGGTAACTACCTGACAGGCTGCTAAGCAGCATGACCCTATTTATTTTTGTTGTCCTTCTGTACAGATGTACTCCTGGATAAAATCACTCCCAAGTAAAGCAGTGTTCAGATGCAAAAGGCACTACTGGGAATGCTGTTTGCCTCCTGGGAGCAAGGCCTTGATGCTGCTTTGTCTCACACTTTAACAGGGCTGCTCCTCTCCGGTCTGTGGAGCCTCTTTTCTGGGAAATTCCTTTTTGCTACTTCTCTGACAGCTGGAGGACAGACATCCCCGACCTTGAGAACAAATTCCTGAAGGCCAGAGGGGAATTTAAGGCTGTTTTCCTTGGAGCTAGTGTGAGATCTTGCCCACCCAGTGCTCCCCACAGCATATGTTCTGGAGATGTTCACCTCTTATTTTTTATCATCTCTTTTGTATGCTCTCTTGTTTGCACGAATGAGACTCTTGGAGGGTGGAAGGGAATCCCTACCAGCCTTTTAAAGGGGCTCTAAGTGTCTAAGCTATTGAGGGCTCTGCCGAGTGTTGATTAGGACTAAGCCCTGAAGAGCTGCTAATGTACATTCCTGTGTGATAGGCAGCAGATAGTGTGCTCTGAGCAATATTTTTAACCTGTAGGAGATAGGGATGCCTTAAAGGAGTTAAGCTTTTCTGCTGCTTTTGCTGACACTAGGTGCTAAATTCCCCGCTGACAAGAATAGCCTGCAATCCTGGGCATTATCAACAAACAAACAAATAGGGCACTCCCTGCTTTGAAGTCTTGAAGTGAAACATTGGGGGTTGGTTACAGAGAAGGGGGGGCTTGCCTCCCATGGGCCAAGAATGATGGCAAGGTGGAGAAAATGAGGGCCACAGGCAGAGGCTCCAGCAAGAATTTTTGGGCCTTTATTAGGACCCAGAAACAAAGGGGTGAACTGGTGGAAGGGGATGTGCATGTTTACACTGATGGGGGAGGGAAGAGATTTTCTCACACTGTCAGTGAGCAAGGGGGACCTATTTGAAAACAGCCTGGGGTACACTTAAACTTGGTCTGAAGGGGGTGGATTTATAAAAGAAAACTATTTTACAGGCTGGTGAACAATTAATTTTATAGATAATATTAATGAAAATTTTTCAGAGGTGCTACAAAGTCTTTCCACACTGTTCAAGAGAACATATTTGAACAAATCCCACTTCTTGTTTATTTAACTACAGCAGGTGATAACTTTGTGTTGAGTGCTGCCCCTAGAGAGCAAGTGGTGATGGGGGTGCTCTCTCCCTAACCAGTCGGGTGGAACGTCATTCTCATAAGTTGAGATGTTTCTGCCAGTGATTGAAGGCTCTGCTCCTCAAAAATAAGTAATGGGAATTCAGGGAGAGGAACTTGGGGAGGGTAGGCATGGCAATTTTGGCAGCTCTTCCAGCACAACATTAGCAGCGTGCATCCTACCTTCTGCAGTTTTGGATGATGTGGCATAACATGCATCTCTCTCTTTAGGTTTGGTCCCTGTCCGCGGGCAGAGTTGGTCAGTGTCTACATACAGTGCAGACAGAGGATCGAGTGTGGTCCATTGCTATCAGCCCATTATTAAGGTAACTGAGATCTCTTTATTCCCAATTTCCAACAGAGAGAAGTAAAGGAGTTGGGTAGGCTGTGCGTCCACAAATCTTTCTGAGACACCAATGTGACAGTTCAGGGACTTGGTTTGGGTGAAGTGCTTCTGCCTGCAGCAGGTGCTCAGGGAAGAGCATATGATCTTTTTTTCATATAACAGTGGAGTGATCCACTCATAAAGAGGCCGTGAAGATTGCCCTGTGTTCCTCTTAGCACCTCAGGTGGGACCTGTTCATTCTTTCTTGCTGAACGAGCTCTGACTTGCTAATTGCAAGCAGTGACTTGGATCCTCTTGAGTTTTTCTGTGCTGAAAAGATGCCAACTTGTTTTCTCATTCTCTGGCAGAAGAGATGCTGAGCGAAAAGGTCCCTGTTTAAGAGCCGTATGCATTGATTAAAGCTCAGTTTTCTTTGAACAGGCTGAACTGGGAAAGATGAAGTGGAGTTCGGGGATGAGGTTTTCCAGCCTCTATTGTCTGTATCTCTGTGCTTCTAGTGCAGGTGTAATTCTACAACTACAACTTCAGCATGGGAGGCAAGGACAGTACATACAGCAGTATCTTCCAGGATGTTTTTCAAAGTGCTCCTGTTCTTGAGGAAGTGAGAATCTGAGAAACTTAAACTCTAACTTTTAAAATCTCACACCGACCAGCAACGATGTATCTCTTTGGTTCCCTGGTTTAGGTGGTCTTCTGCATGCAAGAGAGATTCTTCTTCGGTGTAGCTTGAGGAAGAGAGGAAGAAGAGCTGTTGTTGCTGCCAATGTGATATCTGCAACTACTGAATTTTAGGCTTGTGCAAAACCAAAATACTTCCCACAACTGCTGTTCTTAGATCTCCAAGCTTGTTTTGCAGGCAGCAGAAACATAGTGATACAGAGCTGATGGCATTATCAGGGAAATGACACTCCAGCCTTGCTATGATTTTGCTCTTCCCTTGTTTCTTTGCTCCGAGTGTTTGAGACAGATAGTGTTTTTGAAGAAGTGCCATGTGCATTCGTGGATCTGCAAGATGCGAGATAGAAGCCCTCTTCTGTCTTCTGTGCTGCAAGGGCCCCTTTTCAAGCAGACAGGCTGTGGCTCAGGCCACTGGGCTGGTTAGGGCCCAGTGACATGCTGCTTCCTACTCCTAAGTGATGACCTACTGCCGTGGCCTCTTGTCAGGACAGTGTTCCTCTCCCTGGTGTGCATGCTTGTGCACACTCTCTGTCACAATATTTACCCTCAGTCTCCCCACCCCTACCCCCCTTCCTCCCTGCAGGGTGATAAATTGGAGGTGGTGGAACAGCTACCCCATGAACAAGTGAGCTTAAATTGTGCACTCTCATTTTTTTATGAGACTGTGCACTGTACCAGCCTCTCCCACTGGGCCATCCTACTGCACCCCCGCTTACCCCTCCATATTTTAGGGAGGGAGGTGTGGAGAATTAGAGCCAATTAGCCACGTCATTAATTCTTCAATTTGACGGCTGATATAGCAAGGTCCGAAACACGCTGCTGACCTCGTATAATGGGAACCCTGCTCCTTAACATATTGACGATGGGAGAAGTTAATTAAAATTCCACAGAGAGAAGGTGTCGGCTAACCTATAAACCTGTCGCTTCTCAGAACAAATCACAGCCATCCTAGAAGAGAGAGAGGATCAGAGCAGGAGGACATGTGGTGGGGGAGGGCCAGGGCAAGGGGCAGGGGAGATGAATTTTTCACTAATAGGTTTTATTACTTGCTGTCTAATGAGTGTGAATATCAAAAAGATAATATCTGGTTTCTAGCAAGGTCTGCTTTGGGGAGCTCTGTGGTTTCTGTTTTATTTGCAAGAGCCCATATTTCACCCATATGCATTCCCTATGCACTTGAGTCTGAAGCTTTTCTTCCCTTACAGTCCGCATCCTTCTTGCCAGAGTTTGGATGCATTTGTTCCTCAGTGAGGCTGAACATGGCCTATAACCTCCATTTCCTCCTAAACATTTGACATGCTCTCCTGATTCTCTCTTCACACTTGTCCTGATGTAAACTGAGATCTCCTCCATCAGGACAGGTAGTTCTGCTGGTGTAGAACTGCTGTAGAATCAGTCTCCAACCACCGAAGTATTTTGGCCCTTTGCTGCTGAGAACCCACCAACTCTCTCTACTATGGACACACAGAGACCAGAAACAGCTCAAAGTAGTTGTGTGCAGTGGGGTAGGAGCAGGGAAGGCTCCTCCAACTCTAGCCATTCGAAATGGCTTTGGAGAGGCTGCAGTTGCCTGACCTGGAAGTTTGCTGGGACTAGGACTCTCTAGAGTAGTCAGGGTTGTATTCTTACTGAACCCCAGCTGTTAATGGGCAGGACTGAAACTTTTCTTGCTTTCCAGTGATATCTTCCTCTGTGTGAAGCTTCCTTACAAAGTATCCTATGTGCTCCTGACCCACAGCTGGGTTTTCTGCTGTGTCTGCTATAGTCCTGCACTGCTGGACTGCTGCTCTAATGGACAGTGTTTGTACACCCAAATGTGTCAGAGACTTGTGCTCTTGAAGCACAGCTTCTCCGGCTTCAGGAATCTTTCTTAGGTGTTCTGCTTTGATTTGTCCACAGTTTCTCTGTGTCACTACAAAGATCATCCTGTGGTTGTGCTGAGCTGGGGAGGAGGCTTCCTGCTCTTTGTGTAGTGGTACTGGACTGGATGTTTTTAGGGTCTGCAAACAGAATGATTCCCATAAGGGAGATTAAGTAGAGTAAAAGATAGTAAAAGTGTATCAAGAGTATTGGATCTTCTGTTCATTCTGTGAGGGGGAGAACTGTGCTTAGTCCTCTGTATAATCTTTTCAGTCATGGAAGTGCCTTGACATCCATGTGTGGTGTTGGAGCTTCGTTGCTTTAGGGACCCCTAACAGTGCCCAACAGGGTAGTGGGGATGGGGAGGGCGTTCTGTTCCTTCTGGGTTTTCAGTAAGTTTTCTCCAAAGCTATGCAGGTTGGTGTGCTTGGGAGAGCAGATCCTACACTGCATGTGACATAGGGACTAGAGAAGAGTCTGAGAGTATCCTTAAATTAGGACACTTAAAATAAGTATGCCTCAGTTTGCTTCAACAACTGGTTTAATTGGTCTCCAGAGCTGCCCTTCTCCATGGATTTGTAAAATGCTGTACTAACAGAGAGGCTGCATACCCTAAGCCATGTCTCTTAGTTGCTTGTAATCCCCTTCCCCCAAGTTCATTTGCCTTTTGAACTCTGCATCATGCAGATGTTAAACTTTCATTTACTGGTGCTTACTGCAGTGACTTATGTGTGCTCAGGGACCAGGGCAAGCCTGAGTGCAGTGGACCAATTCGAATGTGCAAAGTGAAGCAATCCCTGGGGTTTCTGGTAGAGTAGTGGCACCTTCATGCTTTGTGGTTCCCTGAAGTGGCAGTAGCCAGGAAAGAGTAAGGGACCACTGTACACCGTAAACTGGAGGGGAAAGAAAAAAGTGGACCTTGATGTTAAATTGATTATTAATCTTGGATTCAGAATTTTTTTGGTGTTGGATTAAAAAAAGTATTCAGATCTAAGCTGGCTTCTCCAACTGGGTCTGGCCACTGGCATTTGCTATTTTAATTTTAAAATATTTATCGTGAGAGCAGGTCTTCCCATGTTGTCCTTGAAGTGTGTCAGATTTTAAACCAAGAAAAGAGAAGATGGAGGCACAAAAATGGTTACCAAGTGTAGATAGAGAGCTAGGAAACCATTGGTACCATTTGGGGCAACATCAGGCAACCATCAAGTGCCCTGTTGTGGCAGAGACATGCCTTGGGTGTGTAAGCCGAAGAGACAGTCTCTCCTTTTCTAACTATGCCATTAGTCTGCTGCACTACATGACCTCTCCTCACAGATGTTGCCTTGGCAAAGTGCAGGTTTACTCCAGAGAGGAGGAAAGTTTTACTAAAGACTAGCTATCTTCACTGAATGTTTAATTTAAAGGCAAATAAGTAGTTCTGTGAGCAGTTGAATTAAAAAAGCCAAGCTGATTCTCTCTTCTATTTATGCAGTGTTGTAGTTGAGATCCAACTCCTCTATTTGAACATGCTATTTTGAATCTCTGTTAATTGCCTCTCCCATGGATTATTATGGGGAAATAATATCTGGGGAGATTTCTGCCTCTGTGGACAACCTCAGGCAAATTTTAAAATGTACCCCAAACTTGTTGGGTAAAAGAAGGAAGAGGAAGGTTACTGACAGGAAACTTGACTGAATGGGGCAATTGACATTAGAGACAATCAAAATTATTAATTTTGAGGGCTTCTTTTTAATGGTTATCTAGAAACTTTTTGTGGGATTGTAACAATCTGATTTGAAGTTTGCATTAGAGCAAACCAACCCATTTGAATCAGAGCAACTTAGCAGTGGTTTTAACTGTGCAATTGAAGCCCTAACATGCTGCAGTTAAAATGTTTGATAATGTTCCCCCCACTCTCATTTTATCAGCACATTTCCCCTATCACATATCAAGATGAGCTGCTGGCTGTAGTGGTACTCTGTTTTGACCTAGCTTTATGCAGTTAACCTCTCAGAGTCTGCTAGGACTTAGGACAAGTAACTGGATTTTATTCTGGTTTGTGCACTGCCAGCAAAATAGCCAGCAGCAATAGCTCTGCCGTCCTTGGGGATCTTTGTAGAGCCTGGTCGGTTTGAATAATTGAGAGGGGACTTTGACCTGCAGCTGTTTCTTAAGCGGGGCAGGAAGAACCTGCTCAACTGTGAGATCCCAGGGTGAACGTGCAGAGTTAGTGGTGGCATTAACTACCATCGCTCACTGACCTCAGAGAGTGATCTGGATGTGGGTTTCTAGATATATGCAATAGTCATAACTGACTTGCTGCTCTTTCACCCTAAAGCTGAAGAGCAGGAAATGAGTATCAGTTTCTCCCCTCTGGAGCTAAAATGACACCTGTGTCTTATCCCTTTGCCCTGACTGTTCCCTTGATGTTGGGAGGAAGAAGACTTTGTTTTACCATCTGTAATTGTGTGATAATGACTCTATTTGGTCTTCTTCACATGGGTGAACACATGTACACACATGTCTCTTGTCGCTTTTGTCTAGAAACAAACACATATGCACACACTTCTATAGGTTGAGAAACTGCAGCTTACCTTTCTTCACTTCAATTTCTTTCCTTTGCCCTCTAAAGCTCACATGATTGATGACTTCCTCCCTTTTTGTCACTTTTAGCCAATACTCTAATGTATATATTTTCTGTGACTGTGTGAATTGGCTCACTAGTGGTTGTGGGCAGGTGAGCGGGTTTTGGGAGGCAGTAGCTGAGTTAGAACCCAGACATCTGTTTCTAATCGTGTGTAGCTGTGTTATATATTGAATTTTTTTTTTCTCCCCCTGCAGTTTTTTATCATCCTTCCCCTTGCTTGAGGGGAAAGTCTGTCTCAGGAAGCTTGGAGGAAGCATCTTTCTTGTGCTGCTTGGTTTGCACAGGAGAATCTGTTTAATCGATGTGACAGGAGAAACTTAGTTGAGGGGGCTGGCAGCCTTATGGTTTGAGGTTTCCATTTCCAGTTTGCGATCGTTTTCTCTTTGCTTTTTAAATTCGCAGGGGGAGAAGGTAACTTCACCAGACCTTGGCTGCTGTTTACCTTTGCTCGGTTGTGCAGTGTGCCTTTGTTTTTCCACCTTTGATCAGTGTCCTGCCAACAGATAATTTAGCAATTGCATCCTTGGGTGGAAGTGTGGAGTTAATGTTAAAATTAGGGTTTTTTTCCTTTCCTAACTTCTGTGGCTGATGAAGCAGAGAAGAGGAGAGGGGAGGTGAAGGGGGCCATAAATTCTAGACCTAGTGATTCTGTTCCTTGTAGAGAAATGAAAGCCTCTGATGTCTCTTCAGCACTTTCATTAACATTTAAATTAAGGGTTTGTTTTTCAGGCGGCTTCAGTCGAAGCCCTTTCATAGTCTGACACATGGAGGCTGTTCTCTCTCTCTTTTTCTCTCTCTTTTTCCAGCTTGCATATCACTGTACAATAGTAATCACTGCTGTATTTTTTTTTTTCTGGTCTCTCAGGAAGGCAGCGACCTGAGAAGCTGTACCAGAGGTTCAAAGAGAAAGAGAAACGGAGTGCAAAGGTAGATGAGCAGAAGGATGCCAGGTTTCACTCCTGCAATTAGAGTGGTGTCTGTTCCCTCCCCTGCTTTTCAAAGGACTGTTTTTGGGGGCGGGAAGGGACATAGAGGGATGGACCTTTCTTGCACGGTGAGAGCCCCAGGTGCAGATGCCTCTAACCAGGTTCAGCTTACTCCTCCCAGATGAGGCCAGAGGTGTCACTCAGAGGATGCAAGCTCGTGCCCTGAGGTGGGGAGTGAAGCCGTAGTGTCCTAAGATAGCAGCCTAGCCCCTCTAAAGGAGTGTTGATTCACTCTGAGGACAGCAGGATACTGGTCCTCAGCCTACCATTGGCATTTGAAAGGAGGGTGATAGTGCAGGATATTGCCCTGAAGTAAGGGCAATATCTGTCTTTTGTGCTGCAGGGCTTAATTCACATCTGCTTTGAACATTGCAGCTTACTGCAACTGGAGGAGAGAGCTGGTGAGAAGTGTTTGTTTGGATTTTGGCTTTCAACAATCTAAACCAGGCCATGCCTTGCTGTAGCTAAGCAATTTCTGGTGTAAGAGCTAGTTGGTTCAACATCAAGAAGAAAAAGCTCTTTTCCACCTGCTTCAACAATTGTGTAAGCCAAGGAACAAGGAGACAGTTTTAGGAATGGCAATGA
The DNA here is from genome assembly GCF_001715985.3 of Manacus vitellinus. Classification (NCBI taxonomy): domain Eukaryota; kingdom Metazoa; phylum Chordata; class Aves; order Passeriformes; family Pipridae; genus Manacus; species Manacus vitellinus. The sequence goes on from NW_021939122.1 coordinate 11,175,418, forward strand.
CTTGCAGTGGAGTGGAGAACCTGTATAGTAGGATTTGTGTAAGGACACGAGTCTTTGTTCCAAAGCTCTTTTGGAATCTTCCACTTTTTATCTCTTACCCAGTTGGTAACCACTGATAGGATGTTCTGCAGGCTCTCTGACAAGAGTTGAGGGGCTCCAAGTAGCACTGAACTGGTGTCTTCTAGCTAAAAGACATAGGAAAATAAGCCAACACATGAGCAGTGTTTAGCGTAATGAAACCTGCAGCTTGGTTGCTGTGACTGTCACACTTTTTATGACTTCACTCTGCTACCACCCCAAATTTGTTTTCCTTTCACTAGGACCTTGACCCAGGTGGGCTTTGAAGGATGCCAACATGATGAGAGCAGCAAGCTGGCAATAGGATCAGGAAGAGTATTCTCTACATGATGGTAGATACGGTGCATATAGACAGGTGCCAGAAATTTTTGTTTCTAAAGACTAATCTTAAGTGTGCCAGTGGTGACCATGATTTATACTGTGTAGCTTTTCTGAGAATGTAATTCAAAGTCATGCACTTGCAGAAGCGTCCTATATATGCTGAAAAACGTTTGCAGTTTGGATTTTTTTTCCCTTTTGTGTGAACTATCACAGACTGTAGTCTGTAATTTCTTGTGTCACTGTTGTCAGGTTGGACCATTGCGTTTGACTGTTCAAAGTTTGTGGTGATGGCTTAGACACTGAGTGATGCAGAACAACCTTTCAGGGGCAATTGATCTTGCCCATATTCCAAGTGCTCTGGAGCTATCTGGTGGGATGTGCTTCTTTGATCCCATCTGACTCCAACAGTTTTGTGCCCATCTGATCTTTCTGTCACAGCAGGTGGGTCCTAACTCCTCTCTGTGCCTAGTCTTAAGAACTGCCACCATCAATGTCATCTTAGTATCTTCATCCTGTATCATGCAAGGGGGATTCAGAATATCTGTTCTGCACTGCTGGCATCCATCCACTCTTCCAGGTGCTTCAGCTTTTGGAGATTCATAGGTTCACACCCACTGATTTTTTTTCTTCTTCAGGGCCCGGTGTTGGATGGTGCTGAGCATGTTTCATGAAGCCCACAGCCTGTGTAAACCAAATGGGAAAGAGGATGGTTAGTACTTGTCACACAATGTCCTCGATTGTGACTTCTGGCCACCTCCAGTGTTGTTCAATCTGCAACTGAGGAATGCTTTTAATTTAAGCTCTCCTGAGGCTGGGTGCCAGCGTGGAGCTCAGCTTGGCTGCCCCAATGGTACTTGGGGCAAGTGTACTGCAGCACTAACTGGAGTAACTCCTACTAATTCTCTTTGGAAGCTGCACTGTATTTATGGGTGGAGAGGGCGGGTGGATGCCTGCCCTCCCACCTTCCCCCATGTTGTCTCAAAAGTCCCTGGTGCATCTTTGATTAGGTATAGGTCAAAAGAATTTCCACATCGTGACCTTAATAACCAGGGTTGATTGGCAGGCGGTCTGTGGAGAGGGAGCAGCCTGTCCCTTTCATCTCCCTTGGTGCCGTGCTGGGACAATGGGCCAGCATATTTTCCTTGTTGTTCCTCATTTGAAAAGGGTCTGGTATCTCTACTAGGTACCTGTGACATGGGGGTCTTGATTGGGGTCTCATAAAGGGCCCTGTCACTGTGTCCAAAGGCCAGGAATACAAAGGCGGTCAGTGGGTGGGGGTCTCAGCTGACCACTGAAGAAGGGAGGGGAGGGTCCTGGAAGCAGTGGAGGGAGAAGCAACCCCTGATGGGAGACCTTAAAGGGGGGTAAGGGGGAGGAGGCGGCCCATTTTTGTCCCGAACTCATCAAGCACATCTGCAGAATTGTCCCAGCCGCTGCCTCCCAGTTTCAAAAGAAAATGATCGTTTGATAAACCGTCCTGATTCACCACTTTCTCACAAGGGAGGGAGACCCACCTTTGACCTCTATGATTTCACATTGGGCCCAGCTCCCCCCCCATCCAATTGCTGGAGAAACTTTGAAATGCATCCCTTGCACTCCCTTTCCTTCTCCCTCTTTCCCTTTACTCTCTCTTCTCCCCCCTTTTTTTTTTTTTAGTCCCCCTCCTCCTCTTCCCACCACCCCCACCTTCCCCGCTCTCCCGCTTTGTAAAAAAGCAGGCGTACTGCTTTGGAGTTTAGGCGAGTAATTAGTAAAATCTTTTCTGCAGCACAATAAAACCGCAGCCCTTGGTCCGCATATTCCCACAATTTACATACTTGCGGGCATTCGAGAAAACAAGTGGCATTCCCAGTGCAACGCTGCCTATGAAAATCATTTGGAAGGCACGGAGGGGAGGGTGCTGAGACCCACTTGCTCCTGCGAGCTATAGGAATGTGCATGAATATATTAAAATGTTTTCACACAATGCTTGTATTTTCCAACGGGAAGAGGCATCTTCTGGATGAAAGGCGGCTGGCCCAGACACAGGCCCCTTCCAAACGCTCTTTCCCACTCAGGGTTTGTTTGCATGGACCAGATAGAGAGGGGGCCTGGAGGGGGAGGAAGGGGCAAGGGTGCTATCTATGAAGAGTAAATCTTTGTGTGCCTCCTACCCGCTCCGTGTTTGTGGTCCCAGAAAGTCAAATTATGAGGGAATTGTGGCTGTGGAGGGGGACAGGAAGGGAGATCATCAGGACTTTCTGCAAAAGCTTTTGGAGGCCTTGAAAACGTAGAGAGGAAATAGCTTGTAATGGAGCATACAGTGCTCTGACCAATGGGATTCAGTGGCTGCAGCAGGAAATGACTGAGAGGGAGCTGGTATCTTGGGCAGTATTAGCAAAGTGCCTATTAATAACAGAAAACACTCTTGCAGTACTTTTCCAGCTTCATCTTATTGTCAAGAACAGCCTGCTCAATGCTCAGTCTGGGCAGTCTGTCCGGCTATTCTTCCCCTTTTTCCAAGAGGGTGTTCCAGAATTATTCCAGGCTGTGCCACAGGTGGAACCCAGCAGTTTTCATTCCTTTTCAGTCAGAGCCCGCTTAGCTGCCTTGCCTCCAAAGAGGTTCTTTGGGCTCTTTCAACTTGTATGTGTTGACAACAGATGTGTGGTGAAACTTCTATCTAGAGAATGTAGATCAGTGATTTCCTTTCTAACGGACAAGAATTGAAGGAGAAATTTGAAGTGAAGGGAGGGAGAGGCTGAACACAAATAATGAATGGCTTGGCTTGGGGGTAGGGTTTGTACATAGAGAAGACCATGAGTTCAGCTCCAGGGATACTGTTTTATTTGAGAATACTGGGGCAGGCTGCAAAGAGGCCTGGTTTGGAAGTAGGCTGGTGGCTGCATTTTTGTTATTTTTTTTAATAATTTGCCTTTGGTGAGAATGCCCTTTGAAATTTCTGTGAGAAATGGTGTGGTACCAGCATGGTGATCTGGATGCCCTTGTCCTATGTAGTATACACATAGCCTTTGTAGAAAGCTCTTTGGGCAGGCATCCTGTCCAGATGCATTCACCCCTGAGGAGTTACAAGTCTGCCCACAGCCATGGCAGCACAAATCTATGGATGCCAAGAAGAGCTATTCCAAGGCCCACACTACCCATCTCAAATGTCTGCTCTGCTGAAGGAACTTAGCAAAACACAGGCTCCCAGAACAAGATATAAGCCATTTAGAGAGTAGTGGGAAAGCTTTACTGAGACTTCTCTTCAGCTGAGCCAACTTTTCTTGTCCTTTCTGACCAGATTCTTTCTGTGACAGGTGAGAGAAAATGTATTCCCCAGCCCTGCAAGGAGCTAAACAATCTAATATCTCAACACCTTTTGCAAAAGGGTATTCTTTCATGGCAGCTGTTCCAAAAATGATCTGCAGAAGTGGCAAAGCTCTGTAATGCTGTTGCTGCCAGCTGGCCTGCACTGGTCATGGTGCAAAGGTCTCTAACCTTTCATTGGAAACAACCAACAACCCAACTTGTAAGAGGGCTTACTGCTTATTCTTAATTATTGTCTTCCCAATTCCCTGCTCCTCCCCTTCATCTTTCTGCATTTCTTAAAGAGGCAGTGGAGGGAAAAAAGCTTTGGTTTTTGTTTGGGAAGGAGGTTAGCAAGGGCGACACGGCCTCTGCAACCTCTCATAGGGGTGTCTTGTCAGGGCGCCGCATGGAGGGCACAAACAGATCATAACCTTTAAATGAAAATGTGATGGAGGGGAGAGATGAAAGCAGTGAAACAAATTAGATACATCTAGAGGGGGTGCTCAACTGGAGAAAATTAGCATTTCTTCCTAATTGGAGTGCAGGGCATTCCATTACAGGGTTTCATTACAAGGAGGGAAGCACTGGGCCTCTTTGGGGGATTCCCCCCTGCCCTTGGTTCTTCTAGGAATAAAAATTTATTTGGAAAAGAACTGAGAAAGGACTGAATTTATGAGAGTGAAGGTTTCAGACTGCTGCAGGAAGAAGAATTATAGTAAAGCACCAGTTCTTTATTTATTAAGACAAGGAAGTGATGATTATGTGCACATGAAGGCAGGTGTTAGTCCTAGTTTCCATGAAGGAAACTAAAAAGTGTACAGGAGACTACAGGTAATGGTAATTTTCTGATGCAAGTACTTGCTGAGTCAAATTTGCAGGCTATCCAAAATGCATTAGTTTGTTTGGAGCATTAAGATATGTTTTATGACTAAGATCAGTGGAATCAATTCAAGTCTGCTTTACGCTGCATATCAAGTCCATGCTGTGCAAAGCACTTATTTAAGGCATGTTTGTCTAATTCTACCTCTAACTAGAGCTGTTGTATCCAACAGGAATTTGCATATATCCCTGGGAGGGCAATGGCCAACTTCCAGCACAGAATGTTTGGTGGCTGCACTGAGTCTTGTGCACAGCTTGATGGTCCAAATGACTTGTACCAACTCAAGAAATAGACATGCGTGGATGTGGCTTTATACGTGCATCTGTATGTATAAATGGGTGCAAAGAATAACTTAGAAGGAAACCAAGGGGCAAGGCTTAGCATTGCATCTCTGGATTAGGAGTAGGGGAGAGAGTTTCTTTTTTCCAAGCAGGGATTAAATTATTTATCAGTCAGTGCTCTCAGGAAAGGCTGGGAGGGAGGAATGGAAGAGGGGGAAGAAGAAGAGGAAGAGAAAAGCAGGCTTTCTTCAGGTGTGTGGTATGCAATGTATGTTGCTCTGCCAATCTACAGTTACAAACTTTTCTGTTCCAGCTCAGGAGAGGGAATGTATAAGTGTAGGAATATGGGTTGTAGGAAAGTTCTGAGGAAAGGGTTCTGCACAGAAGGTGGCTCTTAGCATAGTGGGAGGATGTTTACAGTAGCACTGCCTTAATCCTGGACAGGCTCTGTCATCCGTGTGCTCGGGATGAGGCTGAAAATGATACAAATTTACAGAAATCATAAATGTAAATCTCTGACTTAACACTTGCTGCTTAATTTTGGCATTTTGACACAGAGTAAAACACTGCCTACAGAAATATCTTCAGGCCTAGAGAAAATATTATTAAAAATGAAAGCATGTCTCAGAGATGGGCTTCTCCCATGTTAGGTTTGGCACACATCAGGATGATGATGTCTCCCATCCCAGCCTTCTGCGGTCACTTCGATTCTCGCAAAAGATGAGAAGTGGTAGACTGTTCAAAATGAGCAAATGCATCAGTCTGGTTCTAGATTAGTAAAGCAAGCTACTTTTGAAATGTTGGAGAAGGTAGAAAGAAGATGGGAGCAGGACCAGAGAGGCTGGAGTTTGGAGAGGAGCAAATGAGTAAGAGGAGATATTCAGGCTTGAAGGGAGACGAATTCCTCTGAAGAATGGGAATTTCTCTGCAATATGTGCAGTTGTGCATCTGGCTTGTGTGCTAATATGCTTCAAAATGGAGCATGCCAGAGTGTCTCTTGCCTGTAGCTAAGCTTCAGTTTCCCTGGGTTGCTGGCATTCTGCATCTCTGTTGTGAGTGGAATTGGACACTGGAAACATAGATGGAATTGTGCAGCTCTGACTCTCTCCTTGGCTTCGTTGCCTCTGGTTTCTTTTCAGAGCAGTGTGAGACTGCTCCAGACTGGAAAACAGTATGGAAAGTCTGTTCTTTCTGTGTAGTGTTGCCTGTAATGTGTTCATTGGTTCATTATTTAGAATTTGTCAGGTCTTCTCTACCTTCCCTCCTACCTGCATAAAGCACAACGGCTGCAACCACTTTCTTGCTCTAAAGAGGTGTTGTGGGTTTGTGATGCTCCGTTCACTATCCCTCATGCAGGCATATGGGATGTACTCTTACTGTTTTGTAAGCCTCCTGACACTTCACAGATGCAGGGCTAATTTGGGACCAGGTACTAAAGACAGCTTTTAACGTGCATTGTCCTGTCTAATGGGTAAATCCTTGTTCTCTGTCCTCTGAGATTGAGGTACAGATTCCTTTAAGTCTTGACTGTCCATCAAAGAGGACTTGAATGAGCCCTTGCTATGGTTGGTAGACACAGACAGCTAATGACAAGAAAGACACCATTTCCTTTGAGAAGAGAGACCTGTACCAAGGTGATGGATAGTCCCAGAGATTTATTAGTGTGGGGGCTGGTTAGAGGCTTGCAAGCTGTAACCCAACAGCTTTGGGTTTTTTTCAGGATTAAAAAAGAAGTCTGGTGGTCATCTGTGTGTGTACCTCTACCCCACAACTAAAAGAAGTGAACTCTCCAGAAGAAGCAATTGAAGACTAAGCTGGGCCAAGCAGCAACTGCTACTATTGTTGTGCTTGGTCTCTTCCTCCTGGTACAGCTGTCTTGAGCTTTTCACCTGTGCTTTGTTCAGTGACCTGCTTCAGCTGTTCCAGCTGATTTAATAAGGGATGGAGATGGAGCAGGACTGTCTGATGGAAGACGTTTTCTCTTGCATCCTATTTTCTGTCTTGGCCTAGAGCCTGTTTTCCTTTTCCGTATACTTCCTCTGGATTTTCTCCTCTTTGATAGTGGAGAAGCAAGGGAGCCTGCTGCAGATATTAGAAAAGCAATAATGTTTCTCTAGCATCTGTGTTCTGATGGTCTCAGGGCAATCTGGGAACATGGACAGTGTGCAGACCACTTCAGATAAGTTTGGAGCCTGGCAAAGCAAAGGGTTTATGTTCCTGGTATGTGGTGGAAAATACGAGGTACTTTAGTAATACTGAGTGCAGGTGAACAGTACTGTTGCCACTGTGCAATGTCTCAGTCATCTGCTTCCCAAATTATGGTTTGTGAGACCCTAATGGTCCTCAAACCTGTGTTGGTTCTCCAGCTCTCACAGCAGAGACAGTGATATGGCTCCCTGCCAGTCTAGGAGTGATCAATCTGGTTGAAGTCTCAAAGCTTGGAGCAACCAGTTAAGTCTAACCTGCCTCAGAAGGAGCAATGAACAACAGGGTTTGAAGACAAGATACAGCACAGGCACACTCCTCTGTGCCAAAGAAATGGCTGCATTACTAGTTTGTATCTGTTTTTGTGGCCATTCCCCATATTTGGTCCCAAGTCAAACACTTTGCAGAAATTAATGATGTGCTGATATTTGGTTGCCTCTGTTAGACAGTCCTGATAAAACCAGTCTAAAAAAAATATGGAGAGTAAGATGATGGTGGGTAAGCCTGAATATGGAAGTGTTATTCACCAAATCCTACAATAGTAGAATTAGAGACATTTGAATTTACTAGGAGATTGCTTAAAAATCAGTGATAGTATTTCTTCACACAGTGTGTAGTGAACTTACTGCTCCAGAAGGTTACGAAGGTAGATGATGCCACTAGTTTTGAAAGTGATTTGCCAAATTCATAGATAGCAGATTCATAACGGAGAACTAGGTGGGGATACACTCTTCAAAAACCTTAATACATCAGTTATGGATGCTGGGGTGGTACAAAGAGAATGACCACAAAAGGGTGCCAAGCTTACATGTTCTTTCTGAACAGAATCTGGTTCAGATGTTGGAGACAAAATGGTGAGCTGGATGGGCCATGGCTTGATGAAGGCAGATATTTCTCTTGTTCTTCTGGCCATAGTGGGTCAGTCCAGCATCCACCTACCCCAGCGTTTGGTGTTCAGCAGTGGTCAGTAGCAGATGTCTGTGGAGAAGGTAAGAAATAAGATGAGCAAAAAGATCCTTTTATGCCTGTTCTTTCCCAGCTTCCAGTGATGGGGAGGTTAGGGTTTCCCTGGCTAGAGTTTGCTTCTGGACCAGTATTCCCTTCATATTTGCAGAGGCTAGCTCTGTGAGCAGCTCATCTCTTCTTTCTGAACCTGTTTGTGTTCTGGGCTTCGTAGCCTCATTTCCAATCCAGAGTTGTGTCCTGAGGAAGAAACACTTTGTTCTATTTTTAAACCTTTTGCCTGATTGTCTTGCAGGGTTATACAGTGAATGATTCCTCCCTCTGGATACCCTCTGCTATGTTTAAAGTTTTAATATTTTTCTCAAGTCACCCGAACTCCAGTATCAATGGTCTTGTGTGAAGCTCTAGCAACCCATGAGCGTTGCAGGTACTTGCTGGCCAGTTGTTATTTAGAGTGGACTTCAGTGTAGGCGTCTCTGAGCTGTGGTAAACTCATCAGTTCCTCCCAGTGCAGCCTCTGACTGGAGTCCACAGAAATGCAGCCTAATGTGAATTGATGGTCATGTAATTGGATCTTCTGTATTGACATGGTAAAGATCAATGACATCTTCAACTGGGACACTTGTAACTTGCTGCAGAATCAAATAGTGATGCTTGAGTAATGTGCTCATTTCAGTGTAGGACATGTCAGTGAGCCTGGTTCTGGCATTTCTTTGTACGGGTGTTTGTCTTGCCAAGTGAAAATTGTTCTTTTAATAACTGTGTTTTTGGATGTGACTTCCTAAATTCTCAGAGCACATGGGAATAGGGCAGGCCATGGAAAGGAAAAGAGGAAACTGTGGTTTCACGCTCCTGCCCACAAAACTGCCTATGCATCTAAAGCTTCCAGACTTCTGTTCCTTGAAGCGTTGGAGGAGTGACTGCCAGCAGGTTGTCCTGCTCCACTTCGACAGCAGCTTACTGAAGGGCAGGAGGCAGTGTGGTACTTCTTATCCCTTTTTCAGATATTTCTTGTTGCCAAAGGACAATGTTTATTAGGGAATCCTCTGTTCCATTGCAGAGTTGAGGCCTGAAGAGGCCTTTACCCAGTCCTTTCTGGTACAACCCTTTCCCTTTCCCTCCTCCACAATTTTATGTGTAAATTTTTTCCCAATATACTGACATCAAGTATGATAATAAATTATTACTCACCTTCTTGTCTTTCCTGTCCTTTCCCTGTCTCTACACCATCTACTTTGCCTGATCTCCTTCCTATCTTCATCTGACTAATCTCAGTTATCAGTGAAATTCAATAGTTCTTGGCCTGCCTTGCAGCCCAGCCTGATTACAGATACTGAAGGTGATAGCTTGTGCTGTGAAGCTGTCTCTTATTGTATATTGATGGTCAGGATGGTTCAGACTCTGGCTTCTGCAAAACTTTCCTAGCAAGTTTTTGGGTGGTTCAGGATCTGTGTGAGAGGTGGCCACTAAACCTCCTTGTGCCTCAGACATGTGCTGTCTGTTTGATGAAACCTTGTGAGCTTTTCTCTGCACACAGGGCTGGGGCTTTGTGGCCCGACTCGCAGCTTTGATTTCTCACTCTGGTGCTTGCTCACAACCAAGCATGCCCTGAACCTGCAGATGGAGAGTAGGGGCTTTATTCAGGATCTTGGTTGCTTGGGGGCAAACAGTTGACATGCTCCAAACACTTAATATGAAAACCCTAAAGCAAATCATATTGCATGGAGTGAAGAGCTGGGGAAGTGGAAGCTGCCCAGAGCTTTAAGGGCAAATGAATTAAAGTTGTTGCAAGCGTGTCTGTGTCAGGACTGGAATGATCAGAGCAGGAAAGCTCTAGGAGTCATTTCATGGCTGAGTTAAACGCAGATGAGGCTTTGCTCGCCTCCTCCGCAGAGCACCTGTGTCTCCATGCCTCAGCGTCCTCGGCCTCTCTGTGTGTAGCATGTGCTACATATATACACTTTCCCCCTTTCACCTTTCCTGGTCTTTGACTTCTTAAAACCCTCTGAGCACTGTTTCCCTCTCCCCTGATGAAGACCTCATTTAGACCTAATTTGTAAATTGTCTGAATATCAGAAGGCAGAGCAGGAAGATCAAGCACTCTGGTTTTGTGTGATTTGGCTTCTTTTTGCTATAAACATGAACAACTACTGCTCCTGCCTCTGCATGGTGAAAGAACTGCTGCCCTTTGTGGTAAGATAATGAAAGTATGTGTTTCTTGAGAAATCCTCTTCCTCACCATCCTGATCACTTCTTTTAAAATTCTCCCAAATATGGAAGTTTGAATTTGGTATACGTGTGTGTATGTGTATGGCAAAAGGAATAAGACAAAAATAATTCATGGCTTGTGGCACCAGGAAAAGAGATTCCTTCCCACCTCTACTCTTAAACTGAAACATTCTTGGGTTTTAGTTGTTCTGGCAAACCTGAAAGGATTCTCCCCTCCCCCTGACCTCACTGGCATGCACGGATTGCTGCTTATTGAAAAGTCATTTTCTGTCATATGTTCTAATGGAAAAGTTTATATAAAATGTCATTATATATATATATATATATATATATATATATATATATGCATTTTTAAAACAATACTTTTTAACTGAAAACTCTGCCCGTCACATCTGAAAATATACTGGGATTGGTCTTGGCAGTCCTGAAGCTTAAAAAATGTAAAGGAGATATTTTATAAATGGGAGAGGTTTTCTTCTTTTGCATCATGATTCTTTAAGCATTTTCTACACGTGAGCATGTATTTAGACTTTTGTCCAAGGCAGTGACAATTCTACCTGTCCTCTTGTAGGCTGTGGGATTGTAAGAAGAAAAAGTCCTGGACAACATAAGGTTTATGATAAGGTATGAGCACAGGCGACATTACATATCTTTTCCCACTAGTGCAAGGAATGTTTACTATATTTCTCTGTGCAGGCTTGAAACTGGCCTGATCAACATGGGTCTGTGTATATTTATTCTTAGTGTCTGCTTCTCAGATTCTGGCATAGATTTCACAGCAAACATATTTTGTCCAGAAGTATCAAAGTTTGCTTTTAAGGAAAAGTCTTGAGATGAGCCAAAGGTAAACGGTATTTGGCTGAACTCATCTCTGTGACAAGTACTTAAGGCAGCTTGAGTGAGGCTGCAAAAAAACTGGATTGAAATTGAAAAATGGTCCTTTCTGTGAGAGTTTTTAGTAAAATGTGACAGATATATATATATGGCCTGAAAAGAAACCAGAGTCACGGGATGGAATCGGGCAACTTGCTTCTCCAGTTTGCAACCTGCTGCAGCATTGTGTCACAGTTGTATTTTTGGCAGATCAGAAATTACAGGTCTGTGCCCTGAGGGTTGTGCTGCCTGCCTGTCCCCTTGCTACAGCTGGAGTCCCTGAGGATCTCCTTTCCTTGTTGCTGGCATTGTTGGGACTGCATCATCAGCACTACGGTGTACCTGGTCCTTTGATAAAACTAGTGGCATCTTTTCACTTGCCTGCTTACCATTTGGTCTCCATTGCAGAATCAGGACCAAGCTTTTAGATTATGACAATTCTTGCTTTCCAGTAGGATGTTGCAATTATAAGGGACACAAGATGAGTTTTTTCAAACTATGATTTAACATCAAAAAAAGAAAGCAAAACCCAGACCCCGTTGCACTGAAGCTGTGAGCATCAATTCAGCTGAGCAGCTCTAACTTGTCTACAAGACCTGACCAGCCAGGACAAGCATTTCTATCCTGAAGGCAATGGTGATAAATTTAAAGAAGGCATAGATGCTAACAAGTCCTGAGATCAGCAGAGGCAGTGTGCCACAGAATGACGGTTTGTGGCTTGTGGAACAACTGACACCAGTCTGATTTGACACAGGAGCAATACACTGGTAGCCAAGTTTTTTGGTCAACCCACATGCGGCAGGTTTCCTGTTAGTTTTGCAGAACCGAAGTCTTGTAGCAGAAAGGGAGGCAGAACAAGTAAGGTCCCGCTATGAAAAACAGTTTTGGTTTGCTAATGAGAGATGGCTCAGCAAAAAGAGAACCTGGAGCCTTTATTGCTGTCCTCCTAGTTCTGCTTATTGCCTGACTTTTGCAGGAGTTGAATTATTTTTCCCTGATTTTTCTCAGCAATAAGAGTTCTCACTGGCACAGTTCTTGCTATCCTGTCTGGGACATGCACTGTCCAGCTTATTCTCCCCAAGTCTGTTGTGTTTCTTAATCTCAGTGCAAAGGTACTAGACTAGAAATCCTGTCCTGGGAACATAGGCTACACCAGGCCTTCAAGAATCTGTCATGCATTGCACCCCTTCACATGTTCCTATTGTGAATCACTGGATCTCTTTTCTCCTTTACCCCATTTTTGGCATCCTATACTGCCTTGTTCCACAGGCTGGGGAAAGATGCTTGTCATGAGCTGACTTCCTCAGTGTGTGTCCACTGCTGATCGTCTCCCAGCTCTGCCAGGCAGACTGTCCCGCTCCAACCCCCTCCTCTTGCTTGCCCCAGATCAGAGCCCCCAAGAGGCCTTTGTCCGCCTGTTGAGAGCAGCCCCCATTCCACCATTCCCACATGGTGCACCCTCCCCAGCAGCCCTCTCTCCATTCAGCAGTTTGGGCTGAAAGAACCTTGGCTAATTACGCTGGGCTGAAAATTACCACTTTGCTGCGTTCTCCTGCTGCTGGGCCCATTTGTGTGGGGCCTGTAGTTAGAGGGAACAAAGTCCCCCCTGTGGAGCCAGGCAGGCCCCAAGTGTGAAGCTACAGGTACAAGCAAGAGGGGAATGAAGGGAATAATTACCAGCTTCTCCAGGTGAAAGCCCAGTTAAAACTTCAATAAGCCAATTAGGGGCCAGGGTGTGTATGCGGGGAGAGTCTCCCCCACCTATAACTGATTCCCACCAGGCAATTAACAGAAATCATTTCACGGAGGGGAGGATAAGAAATGGCTCTTAGAAATTGTCTTGAGTTGGGGGGGCCCTGAAACAGCACGAGTGCTGCAGTGGTCCTCATGTACTCCAACCTCCCGGCTCACTGTGTGGCCTGAGAGTGTTGGTGGGGCTAGGGGGAGAGGAGGAGGGAGAGAAAATGGCAAAGAAAAAGGAATCGCTGGAGCTTTACACCTGGGCAGGCTCTGAGAAAGCGAGGGCTGGAGTTCAGAGTTTCTTGTAAGGCTGTGTGTGGGCCCAGAGCACCGATCTTGAGGGGGCTGCTGGATTTGGAGAAGTGGGTGAAGATCAGGCTCAGGGTGTCTCTGCCGTCAGGGCAGGGGGGAAGGCTAATGGCGTGGAGCCCAGTAGGGAGGGGATAGATGCTGGGTGTGAAGGTTAGAAGTGGGTGTGCAGGCCCTCAAAGATCTGCCTAAGATGTGTCATAGTCTGTAGGTGGCCTGCCTTATCCAAGGAGCAAATAGTGTCTAATACTTTGCATGTATCTGATCCAGGGACCATGTTTTTCTGCTGCTCAGCCAGCAGCTTCACCTGTTTCTTCCTTTCAGTTTGTACCAAAAAACGAGGAAATTTGCTCAAGACAGAGATTTTATGGAGTCACCTTGCAATTCCTTTGTACTGTATTGCAGATGGCACATGCAGCAGTTGGAGGTGGAGTGTGCTGTCTGGTGGGTACCTCGCAGGAGCTTTGCCCATAGGTATTTGAAAAGCTGCTCTGGGGAGTAGAGCAAGAGTAGAGCATAGGATGAAGTTGCTGCAGATGGCTGAGATCGACATAGTGATGTTGGAAGGGAGAATGCATTGCGTCAGTAAAGAAGTCCAGACACCAGCTGTGGTTATTTCACCTGCATGTGAAAAAGAAACAAAAAACTCAAATAAACCTTAAACTCCTCAAAACACAAATGTAACCTCAGTAGCCACTTTGCCTTTCTAATGCTGTAGCTTCAAACCATGACAGAGCATTAATAATATCCTTTGAGGTTTTGTTCTGGTTACTGATAAGCTGAAATAACCCTACTATAGTGGTGTTTAACCACCTAGTCTTGAACTGACCTGGAAGTCCCTAGATTTTTTTTTCTTTTTTTTTACCTCTGCATGGGCTTTCTGCTGCACTTGATTTTTGGTACAAGTTGTTCAGATCAGTGCCTGAGTTATGCTCTGGATTAAATTTCTTTTATGGTTAAGGAGTCTCTTTTTTCCCTATAATAATGGTAATAACTTGTGCATCATTTGGGGTTTAAATTTGGTCTGGAGAGCGCTAAAGAGTTCTCATACAAAAACTTCTGTCTTAAATAACTACTCCATGCCTGGCAAGCCCAGAGGTTGGGGAGCAAGGAAGGATGAAGATTCTTGGACATACTATGTAAATATGTATTTTACACTGTTAAACATAGATTATCAAGCCTTTCCCTTTCATAAAGAGCAGGGCTGATATCAACTCAGTCGAAATACTTGTGTAGCCACAAAGGCAATTCTGTTTGATGTTCTGAAAAATGACAGCAGCACTGTGGAAAAGCACTGTTTGAATATTCATCTCGTACAGGAACACTCAGGACCCTCAATCAACTTTTATAGAGCTAATCAGAATGTTATCCTGTCCTGGACAATTGCTTCTTCCTAAAAGCATGTGTCATGTGGAGTATTGGGAAAAGCAGTGATACTTAGATGTGAACAACCCTAAGAACATCAGGATTGTTCTGTGGGTAGACTCACTAGTTTCTAATAAAGGATATTTTCCTGTTCAATGCAGCAGTGTGGAAGAGGTCTATGTGCACTTGTTTGTCTTGTCTGGAATCTTTGTCTTGATGTCATTGAGCTCAGTTTTTCTCCCGAAGTGGGGATTATGTTTTATAGCTGCTTGCCTGGTTTCACAAAACTTATCTGCTACAGGGCTGGTGAAGGGACAGTGAGCAAAGTTACAGGTGACTTGGTCAAACAGTATGGGGTGAAACTTCAAAGCAGTGAAGGCAAGATGGAGGTGTCTGGGTTTTGTACCTGCTAAGCAGCTTGCTAGAGTAGGGATGATCTATCTGCCGTGCTGGGAATTTGGCCCCTGGATATATTAAAGGCTTGTTCTGTTCTCCAGCCTGTGTGTCTCTGAAGTCTGGAGGAAGACATGAAGTTAGAGGCCAAGAAGGAGGGTTGGAGAGGTGAAGCTGACATTCCCTCTACCCTGAGGCATGCAGTGAATGACCTGGGAGGCAATGATATGAGCATTTATTCTATCTAAGGAGCTGGAGTTTGTCCCACATGTGACTTCACTGTTTCAACTCAGCATCTCCACAGTGCCCTTCAGTATAAAATGCAAATGCCTTCTTTCTGGGGACCACTTTCTAGTCATCCACTTGAGGCTCAAGGTGGCATGTGAATGAGTCATTAGTCTGTCTGTTCATACCTGTGTCACTGGTGCTCCTTGCAAGAGCACAGCATTTCCTCTTGGAACCATAGTGGTTGTAAATGTTGCAGGGTTCATGCTGTCTTCTCTACCCATCTTGCTTTCTCTCTGACAAGTCATGGTGGGGTGTTGCAGAGCTCTTCTGTAGCTTTTGTAGTTCTCTTCTGCAGCATTTATGATGTGTGTCAGGAGCACAGTTCAACCCTGAGTTGACTGATGTCTTGAGGGATGCTGTGGCATGCACTCGGCGCTCAAGGAAGTTGCAGCAAACCTACCAGAACTTTCCAGTCTGTTTGTGGAACAAGCTTGGCCATTTGCCTCCAGCTGCTGAGTCTTTTTGGCACTGCTGAACAAAGATGAGGCTGTGCTGCAGTGGGGATCTTTGGCTTGCTCAGGTGAGCTTTAGATACAACTGCCTTACCTGCTGATTTTTGTTCAATTTGTGGTTACAGAGTGTTAACATATAACTTGGATGCCCTGACTTACTTCTGAGATACTGAAGGTGCTTGGTTCAGTTCTGTGGTTGTCCTCCAAGAAGCACAAAGTAGGGCTAAAGGGTTTGGTCTGGGGCAGTGAAGGGGCAACACCAGTCTTGCATGACCACCCAAACCTGGATTTGTCCAGCGTTGCCTGAATCAAAGGCAGGTGAGACTTCTTGGGTGCCTGTGGTGCCTGCTTTCTCATGAAGAAGAAAATGCTAAACTGATGCCGTGCTGCTTTTTTTTTCCCCCTGCAAATTAAATGGCCCTGGGGATGGAGCACTTGCTTCCTTGCTCTCTGTCTCTCTCCCTTTGTGTGTATCTGGTCTGTTGTAGAAGCCTCATGCTGGAGGTGGCAAAACTCATTGCGCTGGGTTTCCGACCCCCTCCTCTCCCCTTCACAATGTTGTTACTGTTGCATCTGCTCTTCAGCAGGGGCTCCATCAAGTTTGTGTGACCTTAGCACTGTATTCATGCTGGAGGAGTTACCTTCCGTAATGATGTCAACTGATGAGGTTGGCAGGATGGTGGCGGCCGCGATAAGACATGACATGTTCTAATGATTCGCCTTAGCAAGCTGCGTGTGTGTGTTGGGGGGGCACAGAGGGGCTTAGAGAGGGGAGGTGGGGGCCCCACAGGTGCCGACAAAGACTTTGACCTTTGCTGCTATAATATCAGTGTTTCACAGGCAGGGCGGTTCGGTAACCCACTTTCAGCCCATCAAAAATTGATTTAATTGCAATTTTTTCCCCCAATTAGGAGCACTGGAGCTTAACTAATTGGAGTAATAGAGAGTAATAAGGCTCTGATAAAAAGCCTTCCTCTGCCTCCTTTGTATCTTGTGTCATCGCCTGTCAGAGGTCAGAGAGCTTGCATATTCTATTAGGCAGAGTTGCCTTCATTTGTACAAATTAGTTTACCCAACAGTAATTAAAATGCCAGTGCGGGTCGGGGAGAGCTGAATACAATTGATGGGCACGTTGGTGAAGGATTTGACAGCTCCGGTGGCCTCCCTTGCCAAAGCGTGTCAGTGCTGAATCAAAGGCTACACAAACCCACAGACCCGTGTGTTTAACCCGCGGCACCGTCGGCACCAACTGCTCTCTCTCTTCTCCTATCTCCGTTTTGGAGTTGCTCTCTCTTCTCCTTCTTTTCTCATCTCACTTGAGACTTTTTAAAATAGATGTTTCCCATCTTTGAGCTGTCCCTTCTGTTGATCGCTTTCATAACACTGCTACCAGCCCCCCCAGCCTGTTTCCCCTCGGTTCTCCCCCTTCTCTCCCCCCACCTTCCACATTCCCAGCTGCAGGGCTCTGTCAAGTAATAACTTCTTTGTTTCCCAGTCCAGTGAGTCTCCATATATAATAGTTTCCAAAATGGAACAACGATGTCCAATTCCAGGGGGCGGGGGAGCGCGCCAGGAGGAAGGAACAGACTCTTGCACGTGTCAAGCAGATTCTGGATTCGAAATCCCCGAAGAGCAGAATGGGACTTGAGAAGCAATCTGTTTACAGTACAGGAGAAGGGCACAAGCCTGGGGAATGGGGGAAGTTTAGAGAGAAGAGGTGGGAAAGGACTTGTTTCACCCAGGTTCCTTCAATGACTTTACACTGCAGAATTCCCAGCTCAGGCAGGGCCTACTCTGGAGCCTGAGTTGACAGTGGGGGAAGTATGTGTTGTACAATGGAATTTGTATATCTGGAGCTGAGACTGTTTCCAAGCCTCATGACAAACAGCATCTTTCCAAAAGGACTGATGGGCATCTACCTCTGTCCCTCTGGTTCATTCACATCTGGCAATGTTCTGTCCAGGATGGGGTAAAGAGGGATGCTACACGGGTGAAACTCTAGTTGGCACCTTGGGAGTGGGCATGGAATTATTGCAACTGGACTGTAGCCAGAGCACTACTGATGTTGCCAGAAATGCCATGGGATCTTCAACAACCACAAGTCAGTCAGATGGAGAGTTCTTGTGTTTCTTCCAACAGCACTGCCAGGATATATGTTCTCTCTCATCCCCTGGCCCAGCTTCTGCTGTGGGGGAATGATCTCTAATGAAATATCTCTTCTGTAGCACAGAGAAATTCTGGCTTTTGGAGAAGCAGGTTCTTGGTCGTTTTTTTTTTTCTCTTGTTTTTTCCTCTCCTCAGTAGGGAGTTTCAAATAAGAAAGAGAACACTGAAGTATCAGATGAGTTAGAAAATTTCTTGCTTTGGACAGCAAAAACATGTTGTGTATGAAGTACGTGTGTCTCATGCTCTGCAAAATCCTTGCCTTTCTGGTATAGCAGAAATGGAAATGTTATGTTGGTTTGGTTTTAGCTGCTAGGGTATCTCTGTGAAGACAACATGTCCTGTTATGGAAGTCCTGCAATGGTGCTTATTTTCCCATTAGAAAGGCGTTTTAGAGGGAGGTTGTAGTCATGGTACCCAGCAGCTTTCACAGGACAGAGGAAAGCTTAGGAGAAGGGGCTTTGCATCTCCAAGGCCATCTGAAGCTTGAGCATAGCAGTTTTATGTTGGACATAGATGCATCTGATCAGTGTCAGTGTATATTAATAGTATTGTATATACTTCAGATGGATAGGTCATGCCTGCATTAATATATATAGGGTATCCTGTGCTCCCCTCTTCCCAATCTAGTCTCTCCTCAGTCTCTCTGACTCCAGAAAGCATTGCAGGCAATATAAACGGCACTCTCTATGCTAGTAACTCAGCTTGAGTTGTTTCTCTTGGGCAACCTGCAGCAACAGTTGTGAAGAAGCTGCACTTCTCTGAGTCAGAGGTTTTCTTGTGTGTGCTCTGTGCTTTCTAAGATGTAAGAGCCTTATTCGAGATGCACTGAAAGAAGCAAGCCACTGATAGAAAGCTTCAGCTCTGCTGACTGAAATTTCAGAAGTTTTGTAGCCAACCTTTACATGCTTACTTCTAATCTGCATGTTGTTTTAGACCTGCCAAGGCTGACTTGTGTTGCCCTTTTGCTTGGAGTAAAACTGTCGCCTCTGCCAGGTTCCCAATTATGAGAGGCCTGGGGCTTAAAGGTATATGTCTGCAGATCAGACTGAGGGTGAGGGGCCCTGTATCATCTCCTGGAATCCAGACTTTAAGATTAGTTCACTCTCAGGCTTTGAGAATTTCTCGTTGGCACCACTTCTTGTGCATGTTGTCTTGTGAATGCTGTGTTTTAATGCTGGCAGTGAAGGTGGCCTGCTCTTCTGGGAGAAGTCTTATCTGTGCTTGCTAATGGGCTCAGGCTGTTAAAGATAAGGCCTGCAAACCTGATCCTGCTGAAGTTGGAGACAAAATTCTTGTTGACTGAATGGAGTCAGCTTTACCCAGAAGAGACTTCTTTGTGGCCCTGAGGCCTGTATTCCATGGTGGAGAGAAATCTCTTTATCTAATGCTTTTTTTTCCTCTTTTTTTTTTTACTTTTTTTCTTTTTGAGGGGTGGGGGGTAAGGACCGAGGAGGGAAAGCTGAAGTCCAGAACTGACAGCATGAGCGGGGATTAGACCTTGCTGTTCCTCCCACCTTTTTCTCCCTGTTGGTGTGCCTCCATGCTAATTTAGGCCTGTGGCAACCATCAAAGCCTTGTGCATACCTTCTGCACAAAGGGGCCTGTCTCCCACATGAGGGTGTTCACTTCTGGTACAGAGTCAGTTTGTCCCCCAGAAAAAAAATCTTAAGCACCCAATTGCCTGCTTGACTGACTCCCTGACTGCTATTATGTTTCTAACCACAGTAATTTGCTTTAGTAGTTATTAATGGATTATGTTTGGGGAGGGGGGACAGAACTCAACACCTATCTTTGTAGCTGAGGGACTCCCTGACCAAAGAGCTGCTTTCCAGACATGGGGTTTGACTGACGAGCTGTCAAAGTGGGTGTCTTTTGCTTGTTTTCCTCTGAGATAGGAGACATTGGCAAAAAGGGAAGTGTTCCTTCTTGTCCTGCACTATGGTGGAGAGAAGGCAGGCGTTGAGGAGAAACCCTGTTTCCAAAGATGAAATGCTGCACACTTTCTTAATTTATCCTAGTGGCTGCTGCACAACAACTGGAATTGGCTTTTCCTTGGATTTAGACTTTGGTCAGGGATTTCTGTGGGGAAGAATAATGTGTGCACCCTGCAGCACCTCTAGGGAGTGCTCAGTGCTACAGGTGCATTGGCTGATTGCATGTGCACTGCCAGTGAACCTGGGATTTTGCATGTAAGACAGCATGGTTGGAGACACTTTGAAATAGCTCTGGTGCTGCAGGACTTTCCTAGCCCTAAAGGGCAGCTCAGGGTCACAGGACTTGTGGACACCTCCAGGTATGTGAGTTTGGGTAGGAAGTATAGAGCCAGCACAAAAGTGAGCCTTGGTAGCTGAAGCTCTTCCTAGGTTCCTGTAACTCTTTGAAATGATTTGATGTTATCTGCTTGCCTCTTTTGCAGTGTTTTGGCAGTGCTGCTTTGGCCTTATGATTTGGAGGAACTAATTGCTCAGCTAAATAGGAGTAGAAGGGGTTCTGACTTTTGGTCTTGCTTCCTTCTCTGGCTTTGATAGAGTTGAGCCCGTGTTTACCCTTTGGCTGCTGAGTGCCTTGTTACACCAGCAGTAGTGCTTCTCACAGAAGTCAAAGATGCTACAAGAATCCATTCCTGGTGCAGTAGAGGCTTGGAGACACCTTGATTTCCAAAGGAATGCTGTAGAGGATCAAAGAAATGTTTCAAAACTACTGTAACTGCTATTTTTACAGACATGACACTGTTTTCTTATTTTGCTTTCATCTTTCAGCTGCCAGCCCTGTGTCACAGAGCAAAAGATGTTTAGGCAAAGCATAGAGATGGCTTTCATTTAAAGCAAGTTCCATTTCCTGCATTTGTGCTGTCCTTGTTTTATTGACTTAAACATAGTTTTGGCAGTTTACTCTTGGGAGCTGCAATAAATGTGGCTTTGTGAGAGGTCATTTATAGCTTACCTAGAAATCCTTGTAAGAGCTACTTTCTCTTATTTGGACTGAGGATAGGAAGTTGGCACAGAACAAGCAGTGTGGTTTGGAGAGCCATAGCACCCACATTCCTGATGCTTGATTTTAAGGATTTGTTCCTGTCTTGTGAACTAGTTTGAAGCCAGTGGCTGTTAAGTGACCTCTGGAGCCAGCGTACGCAACAGGGACATAGCATCGCCTGGAGGACTTCGGAATGGACACTTCTGGAGAGTGTGAACTGAGCCAAATATTGCTGCAGGAGAGCTGTGCCACCTCTAACAGAGAGTGCTTGAGCACTGGGGACGGCAACCTGATCCAGCTTTGAAATTGGCCCTGCTTTGAGCAGGCTGGACCAAAGACCTCTATTCTGTGATTCTTTAGGCCTGTAATGCTGCAGCCAATTCATGATTGTGCTCAAAAGTTGTCAACAAACAGGAGAAAGGTGTGAAGTAGGAAGTAACAGGGAATTTTCCATGAGATCTTTCTGCAGCTTACAGCACTGATAGCGTATGAAACATGCTGAGTATTGTACTGACTTGTTTGAAGATGTCATTGCAATTTATGGCTGTTACTGTCAGGTTTTCCCACAAATGTGTCTTTGTGTCCTGCCAATTCTCTGCAGTTGTGACCTGCTGCATCTGGGAAGCTCAGCTACTAAGAGCTCTGGAGCACCTCTGCTGCTGCCTGTCCCTTGTGAAATGTTGTGGGACATGCTGAGATAGTCTTGAACTAGAATTCGAAGTCTGTCTTGTAACCTGTTTTCTGTCTTGCTCATGCACTGTTTCTTCAGAACATGAGGATTAGTAAGTGGTTTTTGTTTGCTTGTTTTCTTTAAACAGCTCATTTGTGACGGGGACAGCCTGCTGTGGACACACCTCACCTCTGAGAATCTGGGACCTTGAGAGGTGAGTGAGCTTCCAGGTTACAGGAAGGGACTTGAGGAGAAAAGTGAATAACAATGAGAAATGCGATATTGGAAATGCTGCAAAATCATTCCTTTAGTTCATGTAGGCAAGGGATGTTTAAACTTGAGATTTGTGACAGAGTGGGGGACAGAACAAACTGGTATGGAAAAGTGTATATGGTTCTGGTTCAGTAGGGAGCAACTTGACTTTTCTTCCCAGCTTTTCCAGTTGATGGCACAACCATCGTGATTTCTTCCCATTACCCCTGTACAGTCAGAATATACCCATTACACCTTCCTTTCCATCTGTCTCTGATGCCTCAGCCTGAGCCAGAGGGGTGAGGAAGGTGATACCTATTCTCCCATCACCCCCTTCTCTGTCGTGCTCAGAAGCCAGAGGCAAACACAGGCTCTACAGTCATCTTGTCTTGGCTGGCAATTCTGGTAGCTCAGAGAGGTGAGGTGTGGGCAGGTTATCTGTGGAAGTGACTTAGGCATGTTGTCTTCTCTCTGTCGTAATAAACACTGAGGAGGTTAATTGCTGTGGCCTCGGATTTGGGGCCTTTGAGTAGTTCCTTTTTGGGGAAGGTGCTGACCTTAACAACTGGGGAAATGTTGATCTCAAATCTTGACGTGAGACTCAACTGCTGACAAATTTGAAACTCTCAGCCTGGGGGTCTTTGTGTGGTGATGGACAGGTAGCAAATATTTGGCAGGATTATTGGAACGGCAGCTCAGCTTTCCGGGACTGGTATGCTCTGGGTAGGAGTGGCACAGCACAGATTATCCAAAGGAGTGCCGTGAGGATTGAGGTGAGCAATGGCAGAAAGGGCCTGAGGGGTGTGAGCAGAGCTGTATTTAGGGAGAGGAGGTGGAGGAGGATTGGTGCAGGTCTCAGGGCAAGTCTGAGACCAAATGCCTTCTAATCTATAGTTTAAATAGATTAGGTTATCTAAGTCAGCTGTATCAAATACAAATTTAAAACAGTTGTTTTTTCTCTGAAGTAACAAAATTACTTTGCAAACAATGCATCCTACAAAGGATAAGGTGGAGCAGGGAAGAGAGCGCCAGTGCATTGAGCTAATGGTGCATGATTCTTAGTGACCCAGTCCAACAGTGCTTTGGAGTACCCCAGAAAGATGGAGGCTGTGCTGTGATACCCCTGCCCATCAAGTCTTCTGGCTGTTCTTGAATAGAGGCATCTGCCAGCAGTGAGGAGATGGGAAACCCTCTCCCTCCTGCCCCAGCTGTTCTGACAGCCATTCCCAGGGAAGCCTGAAGAGATAATAAAGCTGTGTAGAAAATAGGATTAAGGTAATGAACAAGCACAACGGAGTTTGATCTTTCAATAACGTAAAAGCCTGAGTGACAGGCAAATAAAAAAGCCAAGGCAACCTAGGCCACTGGGCCTCTGTTGCAATGGCTGGAGTGTCAAACTTATTTTTCCCTCTTCACCTGTTACAGCTGGAATGCACCATGCCACTGGGTCTTTTCCTCTCCAGGGACCTCCGTGAGCTGGTGGACTCATCAGCATGTGCAGGGCAGGAGACTGAATAGGGAGCATGGCTGGGAAACTATCACGTGAAGCTTGATGTGATCATTCATAGCAAGGGAGTACAGAGCTATCCTTCTGAGTCTTGCCTCTCCATAAACTGTTCTTCTTCCCAGCAGAGCTTTTGATCCATTTTCAAAGGCTCTGGTGGCTGCCAGAAGCAATCTCATAGGAAATGCTATCTCTTCCTTTGAGGCTTTTGCATGTTGTCTACCTGGTCAGACTCCAGAAGTGAGAGTGTGGCATGAAAACTTGAAATCTTAGAGGCACTCAGGACTTAAAAACTCCTTCTGTGCCCAATGTGTCCTAATAACATCTGGCAGACAGAGCCAAGCTCTCTGATTTGCTGCGTACCCCTTCCTTGTGGTCACAAAGGCCCAGAGGTTGACCCATAGAGGCTGAACATGGCAAGGACATGATCTCTAAGTGCAGAATGTGGGTAACTTCTGTCAAAAAAATTATGCAAGGTACAATGATGCTTAAGATGTGTTCTTTAAAACCACAGGATCCTTAGCACCACTGAGATGTTTAGTACTGTCTGCAATCAGTTAGTTCAGTTAGTTCAGTTAGCTGGGTTTTCTCTACATCAGGGGATGTGTAAGTAACAGTGCAGCGGTTTCAATGCCATTCTCTTCTCTTGAGATAGGTGGTCTCTTTTCCCCAACAGCTGAGAGCTGGAACATACTAAGAAAGGATTTAAAGCTTAAATAACCTTTTGTGTACTGATCATCTTAGTTCCATGCCAGATAAGTCCTTGGCTGGTGTTTGTAGCTGTTGGTCATGGTATGTTTCGTTTTTATGACCTTCGCTGTTCCCTGACCCTGGGGCAGCCATTCTCATCCCTCCAATAGGAAGGGGATAATATCTTCACCTGTAAATATGTCCTGTGCTTTGAAAAGGGCTTGGTTGGGTTTGGCATCAAGGAAATTTTTAGTGGGGAAAGGAAATGCCTCTTGCTGCATCCCACCCCCACAACTGTCTTTCATTTCTGACTCTGCTGAGATGATGGCGTTGGATCAAAGCCACAACAGGCAGCAACAAGCAATTGTCAAGGGGAGTCTAAAGCAGGGGGATGACTGCGTAATGCCAAGACACTGTCTCTGATGGCTGGAATTCCAGATGCTGCTACACCTGGCCCTTTCTCCTGTAATGAAGGAGGATTTAGGTTTTTTTCTTATGCTTTTGAAGCTGGCTAGCTGCACCTCTGGAGGACATCTCTCATCCCACAGATGCTGCATTGTGCCATCTGATTGCTTCTAGATGTGGGGAAGTTGCTGTGCACTCATTCCCACTCAGGATCAAGGTGTGTGTGTGTGTGGAAGGCAGCTGTGAGTAACTTCATTGATTAGAGGCCTGCACGGAAAAGGAGAGCGATGAGTAGTGTGGGCCACTGGATACTAACCTGTGTCCTTTCATGAAGTGTCGGGCCTTGCTGACTCCTTGGCCTCTTGCAAGTCCCATTGCCTCTCTGTCAGTGAGACATGATGGTAGCTGCCCCTCTTACAGGTCAGATACCTTTCTTTGCTCCCCTTTGCCTTTCTCTATTCTGACTTTCCTATCTCATTTGCCAGTGTGAGTGTGTGGCTCAGCAGAATAACCACTTAATGGCATGCAAGAGAAAAGGAAACTTTATTCAGATCCTCCTCTTCTTTCTCTTCCTATCACCTTTGGGAGTTTAAACTCCTTGGAAGAGGAGGGTGATGCACCACTGGGGACAGCTCCAAGGCCAGCATTTGTTGTTTGCCTGTGGAGAACTGTTGCTTCCCCCCTTACTGGGGTGGTCTGCATGTCATTAGGTGACAAATGCCCTGCCTCAAGGATCCTTCTCCATAAGGTAGGATACTCCACAGGTCTCTTTGCAGCATCTCTTGGAGCTATTCTGTCAAGCCTGATATTTGAGGTGGACCAGTGATCTGTCTGGCATGGTAGTCCTCATGCTGTGAACATTTTGAATGCACAAATCCTACAATGTTCTTTCCTGTGACATGACATGACAGATGCAGGGCATGAGAGCTGTTGTGAAAACTGAACCAAAGTTAGCTGTGCCCTGCAAGCCACCCAGATCCTCTACCTTTTAAATATCCAGTCTTTGTCCAACTCCTCCCCCCTTTTGAAAGCATTTTTGGCAGAGTGGTTTTTTGCTTTTTTTTTTTTTTTTTTTAAGAACCCTCTAATTTCTTGTTCGGTTTTTCTCCCTCTCCTGAGCCCTTTGAAAGTGGCTTTATGCCGTCACTGACACCAAACTGACACTTTGCGTTTCCCCACTTCTTATCCCTTTATGGCAACAGATGTTGAAATTTTGTATCCCTTTTATCTGTCCCTCTTTGCCCTCTTCCTGTAATTAGGTTTCCCTTGTTAGCAGTACAAAGTGGCCCGGTTTGCTGCCTGGCCTTTTGAGCCATTGTGTCTGAGCACATTTTTTTCCTCCTCTTTCGGAAGAGTTCCTTCCCCCTTAAGTAATAGGCAGGGTGTGGGCCAAAGCTGTGTCTTTTTCTTGTTTCTTTGTTCTCCATTTATCTCTGCCACCTTTTTCAAAGAGATGGTGGAAAAAAAATAGAGAGTGCATGGAAGATACAGAGTTGCATTTCTTGACTGTCAGGCCCCTTGCTTTTCAGGTGTTCAAAGCAGGTGCTTTGATGTCTACAAGTTTTGGGAAGGTGGGAGGTAAAGGATTCATGAGAATGGCTTGGGAGTGGATGAGAAGGGAGATTCAGGTGTATGGCTGGTGCCCTCAGCAGAGGGCTGGGGAAGAGTCTCAGGGTAGCCAGGCAGCTGCTGAGCATGTTAGTAATCTGTTTTGCCTGTAGTGCTATAGCATTGTCCTCTTTCTTTCCAAGAGCCAGCATGAGCATTACCATCATAAGCAGCTGGCTGAAGTTTGCTAACATGCTGCTGCTTGATCTCTAGTATATGCTTCCATGGGCCCCTTGATGAGTCACATCTGTCTATGGCATGGGGGGGGGGGCCAAAAGGAATTGGTTGCTGTCTTTCAAATTCCAGCATATGTTGATCTGCATCCATTTTGGGGGCTCTTCAGAGCCTATTGAGTTAACGTGAGCAATTTTCCACAAAGAGGGAGAGCTTGAAGACTTGGGCTCCCTGTACTGTTCTTAAACAGCAAGTGTAACTTGACAGTGGCAGTATATAGCACTGAACACCCTGGTCAGCTGATCACTACTGATGCTTTCATGTTAAAATCCAGTCCTTCTTTACTTTGCATCCTGTCATGCTGAGATTTTTTGATTATGTGGAAGTAGACAAATAAAATGAGAATCTGCAGGTGTAGTTCCTGATTATAAACCTTGCTAAATGTTTTCCATAAAAGCTTTTAATGTAGAAGCTTGACCGAAGATACACAAGCAGACTTCTTAGCATTATGTTCTAAGATAAATTCTGTAGAAGAGCTTTCTCTCCACAGT
This sequence comes from Manacus vitellinus, assembly GCF_001715985.3. Lineage (NCBI taxonomy): Eukaryota > Metazoa > Chordata > Aves > Passeriformes > Pipridae > Manacus > Manacus vitellinus. The sequence goes on from NW_021939122.1 coordinate 11,202,079, forward strand.
CTTGAACTCCAAGGTTTATACAGGTTTGACACCCTCTACATAACAAAAGGAGCAAATGGGTTCAGAACTGGAGTTGCTAGATTGAAAGGAAAGGTAACTGACTCCAAGAAGTGTGGGGAGTCTGTTTCACCCAGGCATTTAAAATGGATTTGTCCAGTCACAGAGAAGTGGTCGCATATGTCTGGTAACAGGAGAGACAACCAATAGCAAGTATTATCCTGGTTCTGATAACAGTTTCACAGGATTTGGGGAGAAGAAGATTAATAATAGCATGCTGTAGATGTGGAATACTCTCTCCTGCCCTGTGTTTCTATAGATTCACATGCCAGGCATCTTTTTTTGCCAAGGAAACTCTTCCAGGTTTTGTGGGAAAGAGGCTCCCTACTCCTTTCAGGCTTGGGTTTCTTTCTCAGCATCTCTGTCTTGGTTGAACACAGTTTTAAATCACAACAACCAGTCCAAACCTTGTCCAATGGCTTTCTGGGATGTGCTTACACCGAGTGAGTGAGTGCAAATGTGTGCCTTCCACTGCTTCCACTCACTGCAATAGGGTGATCCACAGGTAGTGCCCTTCCTCAAGTGGCTACTCATTCTCTTTTCCTTGAGGGTCTCTTCCTTTTTTCTTGTTGTACTGTTTCCTCAGCCTATCCACAGATTTCTTTGGTTACTCTTTTTAAAGCATCATGTAAGTGATATTCCCACTTATATATCTTTCTTCCTGAAGTTCAAAGGAAAAAGGGTTGGTGAAGTGACAGACTGGGGTCTGTCATAAGGGGATTTTTGTCTTCAGGCAAACCCTTTCTCGACCTGTTCGTATTAAATCAGGAACAACAACTGTCTTTGGATTTCTAATCTGGTCCATGGGAACTATTCCCTCTGCAGTGAGGTAGGTAGAATGGAGAGTCTGGATGTAGATCTGTGGAAAGGGACTTGAGCAGCAAGACTAATGCAGACAAGTCTCCTGTCTTTGGGAATAAATTAATCATTTGATAAGGCAGAAGGAATTTTCTACCCCAATTCAGCAGCTTTGAAATGTAGGTTTTGATTCACTTGCTCTCTGAGACCTTGGATGTCATTGGAGGCAGGATACCAGGCCTATAGCCTGAACCACTTCTGGAGAAAGCTTGCACTGCAGGGAGCCTCTTAAGTAGTGGTCTCTTGGATGACTTGGATGCCGTGTTCAGAGCTCAGTCTTGCCTGTGCAATATATTCCCATGGTATGCATATGTTCTCAAAACCTGTTGGGGCCTTGTGGTTCTTTACTGATTTCTGTTTGGGGTTTGTTTTTTGACACTGTGTTTCTGAACTCTCTCACATAAGCTGGGCATCTTCTGCCTTCCTTTTGTTAAGAGGGCTCTGGTGCTTCTTAGCATAAATGTAAGACCATTGTAAGAGGAAGAACATACAGATGTTTACCTTATCTCCCCATGGCAGTCTTGGCCCTGTTTCACTACAGGGAAGCACAAGGCCAGCTCCTGCCCCTTTGGATGTGTGCAGTCCAGGGCATGCTGTGGCCTTTGCACTCTTGTTGAGGCGTATTTATGACAACTTTACAAGGCCCTGAACAATCAGAGAGCGTGGGTGGGGGCTGGACACTCCAAGCGCATCAATCAGTTTCATCCCTCTGAGCCAAAGCAAAAGTAATCTTTATTTTTCCCTGGGTTGAGAGAGAATCAACAGAGGCAAGAGAGAAGAATGGGAAGGAGTGAATGAGGAACCCCCTCTGCCACTGGCTAGTGGTAGCTCATTTAAAGAGGTGGCTTTGTTTTGATTTAGACTCTCCATTTTTTTTTTGTCTCCCCACTAAAGGAGACCTGCAGAGCTCTGTCCAGAAAGGGAGCAATACAGCCGCCTGTTCCCACACAAGTGGGGCGAAAGGCTTTGAGAATTCCCTGCTTCTTTTCCTCGCCTCCCTCTTTTTCTCTTCCTCCAAGAAATCACAGTTTGAGAGAACTCCCCCCTATTCCTCCCGTTGGAAAGAAAGACAGAGAAGACATTCTTGAAATTCTTTGCAGAGAAAAGGGGTTAAATGTCTGAATTTGGGGGTCACCATGTTATACAAATTGCAATCTAATCGTTTTTACAAGAACACACGTGTGCTAAGAAAAGGAGCCATGGACAAGAAAGAAAAGGGGATAGACAACCTTTTTTGTCCTATCTTCTTTTTTTTTTCCACCCAAGGTTTTGGACTATTGTCATGTCCTGTCTCTCTCCCCTCCTCACCCCCGAGAGGGAGAACATTGGTTTTATAGTTAAATTGGTTCGTAAAGCAGAAGGGCTTGGTGCCATTTCTGTTTGTTTTCCCAAATAAAAGCCCCAGCAGGGTCTCTTTTGCACCGTTGTGGCTTTATTTGAAGAAACTGGCTTTTTCCCATAGCCCAGCGTGTCAGTTTATCCTCTGAACTTAACCTTACGGGAACCCGAACAACAAAAACTCACAGGGTCCCAGAGCTGGAAAGGTAAAGAAATTGTATCTTTTTATTGGACCATTTAAAACGTGTGTGGGCCAATTCAGAGAAAGCAGAAGAAAAGAAGGCAAAACTCCCTCTTCTGTCTCTCCCCCAACACAGTCTCAGACCGTCGTTGGTGTCATTACCCCCTACTGCCTCGAGTTCCTCCAGTTGCACTGAAGAATTAGAGAGAGGCATTTCTCCTGAAAATCACTTATAGCAGCATCTCTGAGCCATTTTTGAGGTGCTCCCTCAAAATTCTCCAAGCCAATCCCACACCTCCCTGCAGGAATTAGTAGCCTGGTCTAAATGCAGGCTATTCTATGAAGAATAACTGTGCCAAGGATCTATGCTTCTTCCTCTGTACATTACAGATGTTTGATCATGCCTTTCCCTTCTTAGCATAAGTTGCTGTGCGTCCCTTCACTGCCTCAGCTGCTGTTGCAAAGCACCTGGAAGAGACGAGAGCTCAGCTCTTCCCTTTGGTTTTGGTGCACTCTCCAAATTGGTTGACAGAAATTGTGCAAATGCTGTTCCCCAGATAATTATTTTTAAATGGATTTGATTTGTTTTCTTTTCTCTGGTGGATACTCAGATCAAATATCCCAGTGTTTATAACTTTTTACACTTCTTTTTAAAAGTATATGATTTCCACCTTTCTTGTTGCAAGTAGTTATTGGGGCTAAAATATTGGTTTAGAGCTCCATTTGGTTTCTGAATAGTCATCTGCTTATATGCAATGGATTATCCTCTTTGATGGATGATCATGGTTCGCAGGTGAGGTTTCCAGAGCAAATGACTATGTTCTCAATTTTGCACATCTGTTTTCAGCAGATGTTCTGAATTCAGCAGTTTCCTATAATTTGTGTATTTGTATAATATCAATTCTAGTGAATCAGGGTCACCAGAAAGGGAGGGTAGGGAGAAAAGTGTTTATTGTTTCACCCCAGCTTTTGGAGTGTTGTTCTTGTGTATTGGGGACATCTGGACAAGACCTGCAGCAAATGGGCAGGGTACAGGGAGGCAGGTGTAGACTTCTTTTGGACTTCCAACCATCAGGAAAATCCTGAGCTTTTACAGTCACACAAATGATCGCGGCAGCTCAGGAGGCTGTATATGACTTTTAACTTTGTGACAGCAACATTCCAGGGATTATCTGGAAACTAACCATCTGAGCTCTGCCATGACTGATCCTATTTTGTCTCCATATTAGTGCACTGAGAAGGAATAGAACTTTAGCTGTTTTTAGAAAGAAGAACAAGAACTTAAAGAAACCAGCCTGCTTCTTCCCTTCATTAGTAGTTCACTTTGCTTCCAGGCAAGAAGGCTCCTGTCTTCTGGAGGTATCAGAATAGCAATGCTAATGGCTAGATTTCCAGCGTGGAAAGAAAAGAATGAAATGTGGAAATCCTGAAAAAATAGCTTTTTTTTAAAGTAATTTCATAAAGTCTTGTTTTCTGAAGAACATGGAAATTGATGGAGATGAATCAAAGAATTCTCTATAGTGTCTGAACAAAATGGCTTTCATTTTTTGACTTCTCAGTTTGATACATTTCCCAGGCACACAGACTTTGTTTTAACATTTTATTCTATCAGCGAGGAGTCCAGAGCCTGGTGCCAACAGCTTTCCTGTGCTAGGGACAAAATGGGCTGCTGGATTTCCTCTGGCTCTGATCCTTGTGAGCTGGTACCAGAGTATTGCCAATATTATTTTGGTGTGTATAGATGCCTAACAGGAAGTAGGAAGAATTAGGAATATCTGTGAGACTCCTCAGTGCTGGAGGCCTACCTGCAGGCACTGCGTTGGCCCAGGTGATTTGTGGTTAAAGTGCTGAAACTGAGAGCTCTGGCTCTGGACTGGTCTCTCTGGGAAACCTACACTGTCACATTGGTGATTCTGCCTCACAGAGCTCCACTGGTGCAGAGGTGTCTCTGTTGGTGTCACCCAGCACTGAGACTGAACCTGGGCACTATCTGGCCGAGGTTGTTCAGTACAGAAAACAAGCAAAGCTCCTACCATATGCACAGGCAACTACCTGACTTGCCTGGAAAAGGCCTGGGAGTGAAACAGCCTCTACTTGATAGTGCTGGAGGGCCATGGCATGGTGCGGAGGTGGTGTGAACCTTCCATGCTCGGTCTTCACAGATGTTTCCTGACTAACCTTCATGGCCCCTAACAAGGAGGGGGCCTCTGAAGGGCTGAGGATCAGCCACCTGGATTTTGAAAGGTGTTTGGGAGAAAAAGGGACCACAAAGGAAAGGAGAAGGCTGTTCCCTGCTGTGTTTGGCTGGTGCTGTTGATCTCTGTGAGCTGATAAATGAAGTTCAAGATAGTGGTGACATCTCTTTCTGACCCTCATGGAGAAGGTGTTTTCTGTCCATTTAAGCTGTTAGAAACCACTGGTGATGTGCTGCTGCTTTTCAGTTGCCCATTCATGGGTTATCTCGATCCTTTATGGGTTATTAAGGATTAGGTGTGGATTTTGCTCCCTAGGAAGTGAAAACTTTTGGGGTCTGGGGTTTGAGGGCAGGGAGTATTTGGTATAACAAAGACTGGACAATTTGTGGGCACTAACTTGTGATCCCAAGGCTGGAAGAGTTGTGGTGGCAGGGAGTTTGCTTCTCAGCATGGGCTTAGCATGTCTGTGTATGCTGCTGGCTCATAGAGCTAGTCTGGCATGGTGGTAGCTGGTCCAGAGACACCTTAGTCTGCTGAAAAAAGGGGGAAATACTAATCATGTTCTGTTTCTTTATCACCTTAAGTATGTCCCTGCTAGAACACTTGGGTGTTTTGGTTTGTGTGCCCAGTGTACAGCACAGCAGAATTTTTCCCTGGTGTCAGATGGTAAGTGCTTCACTGTAGCAAAGAATACCTTGTTTCTGTGAACTGCTGAGGGCTGCTGCATCCAAGGGCTCCACCTCGCAGCTGAGAGCTGCTTTGGCTGACTTGTTCTTGGGGTAGAAGTGCACAAATCAACAAACCAGCAATGTAATGTTTAATTTGCTGCAGTAACATGAAAGTATCTGTGCTCCTTCCCTGCCTACAGAGAAAAGTGAATAGTTTTTTTCCCCTCCCTTTTTTTCCACCTTTTCTTTGATTTTTGTTGCCTAGGATGGAAAGGGAAGTGGAGTGGAGGGAGGAAAACTGGTGTGACCCTGCTGGGATGCTTAGGGTACCAGTGCAGTGAGGTGTGGAGGCACAGAGGAACACTTGGAGTGAGGCACCTGGGTGGTGTTTATTGCTGCACAGGAAGCTCTGAAAGCAGGAATCCGGACTCTCTGGTTTCTTCTGTCCCTGTGATGCTGAAATTTTTCACTTGGAGACATTACCAGGCCTCCATTAAAAATTGCTACCATCTTGCAGTGCTGCAGACTGAAATCAGGTCTGGGGAATGGAAGACTTGCTTTAGCGTGGCCAGGTTTCCCCTGGGTGTGATGAGTGCTTGTTTAGAGGTGGGAGGTTTTGAGGAGATCTGCTGTGACCCATTTCAAGAGAAGAGGAAGAGGGCTGGTCCCAGTGAGTAAAATATCCCTAGACATGCTTTTGTATCCTGCTACTTTTCCTTAGCACAGAACTCTCTCCCTGAGCTCACTTAGTCCTTTACATACTAAAGGTGTATTAGAAGGGAAAATGGTGGAAAGGAACTAACAGAGGCAGATGTCAGCTAGCAGAATATTCACCAGATGTGCTACTGTGCTGTGTGGCCCATGTGCAGCTGCCTGTCCCAATTTCCTCTCCTGAAGTGCCTGCCACATGCTCAGAAGACCAGTCCAGGGGCTACCCTGCAAAACCCCCAAAAAAAGGCAGCAGAATGCCAAAGGGGGGAGAGAGGGGTCCAAGCTGCTGGTGCTGCCTAGGGTTTGCTGGGGTAGCTCATCTCCTGTGAGTGACTCTTTGCTCCTACATGAGCAACTGGCAGAGAACTCTGCCAGTTGAGCTGTCTGGTTCCTTATGCAACTCACAGGTAGTCCAAGGATTCTTGTCTAGGAGAACAGCTGACTCCTCCTCATACCTCTGCTGCATTTTCTTGCAACTCTGGGCCACACATATAACTTGTAGGAAGAAGAGGTTTTGCAGAAGACTTGAGAAGGGCTGTGTGCATGTCCATCTGTCCTGCTGGCTTTGCAGAACTGCAGATGGAGGGGATTTGTGTGCTTGGAGGGGCAGGGGAGTGCCAGAGCTCAGAGATACGTATCCATGTCTCACTCCATGGTGGATCTGAGGACCTATCTGTGCCAACCAAGCTCCACAGCTCTTGCTCCCGGTGTTGGCACCACAAGTGCTTCAACCTCTCAACCCACAAACAGGTGCAGAGTTGCTGCTGGGTTAGTTTGCAAGTAACATTCCAAGGGTTAATGTATTGTGAGAAGGTTGCAAAGGGCTGAAGCCTGGAATCCCCTCGATCCCTTGCCTGGAGAAACACAAAGTCCAATAAGCCAGCACCCCTGGATTCGTGTTGGGGGGAATTAATTCATGCACTTGATGTTAAAGCTTGTCCGAGAGGTTTGCAGGGGGGGCCATTGCTAGGGCTGGTTGGCCTCTCTAAATGGTTGCTAGGGCCCTGGCATCAAGGGCCAATGTAGCTGCCCACAGCCACGGTCACGGAGGGAATTACACAGCCACAAAGAAATTGTTATTCTACATAATCTGCTCTTTGGAGAGTGACTGTGGGGAAACAGGCTGGCCCCAGCATGCCGCCAGCTCTGTGATCATAGAAGCGTGCTGGCTGCAAAGATCGGCCAGGGCTCGCCTTCTGATCTGGGGACACCAGGGCTCGAGGCGCTAATCTGCTTTATCAGCGATTTCTCTCTCCTGACACAAAGGTGTTTACTTGTTTTAACATCTCCCAGGACTCTATTTCTCCTTTTGTGTGGTCTTTATCCCCCGACGAGGGCTTTAGCCCAGATTACAGACAGAATTAAGGCATTTGGCGATGTGCCTCAGAACTGTGTGATGCTGGATCAAGGAGCAGAAAGTAACAAAATAATGGAGGGAGATGCTGGGAGTGACCCCACTGCGGGATCTGTGCTGTCGGCTTTCAGGATTGCTTCATTGTCCTGAGAACCAAGAGCCTGTTGGAGAGGGGTGGCCATGCAGCAGGGTTTGAAAAGCAGGTGCTTCAAGGTTTATTGTGTCCAGCATTTTTGATGTAGACGGTGTGAGGAGGAGGAGGAGGAAGAAAAGGAGGTCTTGCAATAGGTGGCTATTTCAAGCAGCTGGGTAGATTGTCCCCTCCATTCCCAAGAGTCTGTCATGGCTGGGTGTTGCTGCCTGCTGGGGCAGGTGCAGTGATACTGGGAATGGGCTGTGTCATGTGCCTGATGCAATTTCATATGGTCCAGGGAAGGGGCTCAAGCTTTTTCTTGAACATGGTGAGCTGCTGGTTCTGCACATGAACAAGCAACAGAGTGATACCTCCACAAAGCACCCAGCACAGAGCTTCATAGAGGTCTTGCTTTTGCTCTTTCACTGCAAAATTTAAAAGGAGGAAAGGGTGAAAAAACCCCAAACATCTAGCCTCTGGAAGGTCATCTCCAGAGCCACTTTGGGGTAGTTGCTCTTCATCTGTTGCATTCAGCCCCAGATATTATGTTTCCAGAATGCAATGTAACTAGAGGGGGTTGAGGAGAGCAGACACGGCAGACTGGGTTGGGAGAGTCTGATTTGCCTGTGGATCTGAGCTGTGTGTCAAAGATACAGGGAAATACCCCAGTGAGCAGTATTTTGAAGGATAGAGTATGGGATTGGATTGACCAGGTAAGTGGCTCTTGCAGATTATCTGTAGTTTGACTAAGTTGAGAACTGTCTTCTCTAGAAACAGAGCCCCATAATTCAGAATACTGGTCACTTCTCCCAAGGAAAAGGATCTCATTCTGCTGGGGGTCAGCTGTGCCTGTTCCTTGCCTTTTTCTCTTAGAGCTGTGACTCCAGCTGGTCACCCTTCATGACAGTGGCCCAAACGGTAGCAGAAGCTGGTGGTAGGAGAGGAAAACTGTGCAGGCTTTTGTATTCTGTTGAATCACAGAAATGAGATCTAGAAGACTTCTGTGGTACCATTTGTGCTCTGGCTAGCTGAATTGGAAGAGCTCTTTTACTCTGAATGACTCTTTCTCGGTTGTGTTTCATTGCAGTGGTCAGCTGTTGACCTGTTTAGGGACCGACTTCCACCGTGGAGCTGGAGTCCTTGATGTCTTCTATGAAACACCCTCCCTTCTCCTTTCTTGTGGGTATGACACCTACATCCGCTACTGGGACATACGGACCAGCACCAGGTGAGCCAGCCTGCTGCCACCTGAGGCCCTCGTGAGGCTCCTGGACTTCCCTTGTGCAGTGCCTGGAACTCGACTGTTGCCAAATTAGCTCTTTTGGGCAAATTGGGTGGAGGAGTAGAGACTCAGTCACACTCTGGTTTGTGCTGCCTTTGCAGGAAGTGCGTCCAGGAGTGGGAAGAGCCCCATGACAGTGCCCTGTACTGCATAAGGAGTGATAAGAACCATATGATTGCCAGTGGCTCTTCTTACTACGGCGTGGTGCGCCTCTGGGACAAGCGACAGACTCAGTGCCTGCAGGTGAGTGCTGGCTGGAGGCTGGGCAGCAGCAGAGCTGTTCTCTGGCAGCCCAATGCCCATGTGTCTTTGCAAAAAGAGAGAGAGGCTGCTGGGCCGTCCTTGGGGTGAGCCCACTGTGGGGAACCTAACCTATATATGCAGGGAAAACCTGCTTCTCTCAAGTATCTCAGCCTCGGATCTGTAACACCTACCAGGGTCTTTAGGCTGACCTCTTCTCTGAAAGGCTGATTCTCCTGTTTTCTTGCAGAGCTTTCACCTGTCTTCACCCACCAGCAGCCCAGTATACTGCCTCCGTTTCAGTACCACCCACCTATATGCTGCCCTGGCATCAGCACTGCACGTCCTGGACTTCACAGCCCCCTGAGGAGCACCACAGCTGTTTCTGGTCACCCCAACGCAGCAGAGCTGACACTCGGCTCAGGGAATTGCAGGGCAGGAGAGGTGAGAATGGCCCACAAGGCTTCTGAAGGGACTTTTTTGCCTGCCAGAAAGCTACAATGAAGACTGCACAAAAGGGTCAAACTTTCTCAACCTCACCTGCCTGTTAGTGGAAATAAATGGCCAACTGTCCTCTACCCTTTTTATTTTGTGCAAGTTAGGGTTTGTTTTATTAACTGTGTTACTTTTTTTCTTTTTTTACCCTCTTACTTTTCCTGTGGATACAGTCTTTGGAGGGCAAGTTGAGCCAGAATGCCCTATCAGCTGTGTGCGCTGGTCAGGCTGAGATCAGCCAAGCTCTGAGCCATTTGAAGCAAGTCTAGGCTATGTGTGGGGTGGACTGATTTGGTGGAAGGGAAAGGTCCCTGGACTGGGGCCCACCTTTCTCGTGCACTTTCTCTCCTGACAGCTGCTTGTGTTGTCCTTCACAGCCAAGAGTAACAACTGAGCTAAAAGGCAGAGCCAGCCCTGCTTTCAGTGTGTGCCTCCCCAAGCTGGCTGTAAGGTCAGGCTGTGCACTTGGCAGGGCTGAAATGGTCATGTTTTGCTAAATAAAACTGAAGGGAAACAAAAGAGATGTATATTTTGTTTCAAGTTCCAAAGGGGCTGCAACATTACCTGCTGATTGCAGGGGCCTGGCTGTGTAGGGGAGGTTGGGTTAAGGTAGGTTAGAAGCTGTGTGATAGAGCTCTTTCCCTGGCTAGACCCTGTGACACTGCTACATTGAAGGTATTCCTGGGATCTTGGATTACCTGTCACTTTTCAAACAAGAATTCAAAAAGTAGGATCTGTGACTCATTTGCTGCCTGCATAATGAAGCAGCAAAACAGACTAGTGCAAACACCTGGATGTGATTTACTGGGATCCTGTAAACACATTCAAGTGGGCTCTGCTCCTTTTTGTGTCATCCTTTTGAACCCAACTTGGGTCTCTGAACAACCATAGCTTTCAGTGTGCTCTGTGCTGTCTGCATGGGTGTGGATGAATGTGCTGTGGGTGAATACAGTGGTGTCTGGGATCTGACCCTCCTTGGGGAAGGAGGTGCATGAACCCTACTTGGCTCTGAGTTTAGGTGTCCTGGCTAGGTAAAGGAGAGGTTTGTATCACAAACTGGGAGCATTTCTATGGTGAGGCACTCAGCATGGTGCTTTGTTAGAACTCAACAGGTTGATTTCCACTGTCAAGAGGCTGATCTTCCCTTGTGATGCACAAGAATTGGAGGAGGATGTTTGCTGGAGCCCTGTGCTCTAAGGAGTTTTTGTGGTTTGAAAGCAACCCCACTCAGGGGAGCTATGCTAGGAGCCCATGAGCAGCTCACTTGAAGGTAGGGTTTGTTTGGATAGGAACTGTTCAAGTATGGACTGGGATGGAACAACATTCAGAAATCTAAGCACAGGGGTGGCTGTTGGAGGGCAGTTGGAAAGGAGCAAGTTGTTTGGCTTGTTCCTGTGCAGTGAGGTTTGCAATGGCCATGTTTGTGCCTTCACAGAAGGGTGGGCTACTGCTGCTCCTGAGCTGGTCAGTGACCCAGCCACTGCTTCCCCCTCTGCCATGCAAATGAAGGCAGCTGCCTTTCGGTTCCTGCACAGCCATGTCACTTTGTGCACGGTGAGGGAGCAGCTGTTTCATAGGCTGTGCCCACTCAGGTCTAAGCACTGGTGCTGTTTGCAGAGATACCAGGGTCACCAGAGCATCCTTCTCACTGCACGGAGGACCTGCACAACCGCACAGGAGGGAATTGCTTCCAAGCATATCCCAGGCAGGTAAAGGGGGTGAGGAGGGTATTCTTGTTTTCCAAACATTACTGCCTTTGATGGTGATGGTGATGGTGGCAGACAGAGGGAATTCCCAAGGGGAACTAGCCAGGTGTCATGTTGCTCATGGAGGATGGGGACAGGGCTGCTGGCTGTGGATGTGGTGTGCTTCCTTTGTGTGCTGCAGCTTTCCACAACTCATAGAAGGATCATCCCCATCCCTAGAAGTGTTCAAAGCCAAGTTGGATGAGGCTTTGAGCAACCTCAACTAGTGGAAGGTGTCCCTGCCCATGGCAGCAGGGTTGGGACGAGATGATCTTTAAGGTCTCTTCCAACCCAAACCATTCTATGGTTCTATAAAATGTCTGCATAAATCAGCAGACCAGGCAGCAGACAGATCAACTGCCCTGCCATCTCCCCGGGCCTACAAAGATTCCTCCAAATGGCGCAATTAACAACAGAACTAATTTTTATTAGATAAGGCAAAATAAATACCATGAAGCTGTGCCAGAGAGCTGCCCCTCACCTCAACCTCTGAGCAGCCACTGCCTACTGGGTCTTACAGTCTCCATCCCCACTGTTAGCTGCCTTTATCTTCTTCAGCTCCTTCTGCAGCTGTTCTTCTGCGGCCAGGATCTCCTTCGGCTTCTGGTACTGTAGGACAGAGAGACATTCCCTAAGCACTCCTGGTCAGTCTCTTCTCCAAGCAGACCAACTGGGGCTGGGTGCTACCAGCCCAGCAGGGCCCTCCTGCCAAGGGAGGCCTTGCTGATATCAGCTGCCTCTGAAGCCCATTTGGAGAGGTGGTGCCATCAAGCTAAGGACATTTTCCAAGATCCAGAGCATCTTTTACAGTGCAAATAGAACTTTCCAATTGGCCCCCACCAACCCCTCTGGAATATCCTGTCAAGCAAATCCTTGCTGTGCTCACTAACTGTATGTTCATGAGTGTTATTTATATATATATATTTATATATATATATATGTATAAAATTCTTTTTTTTTTTTTAAATGCAGAGAGAAGTAAGAGTTACAGTTCCTCTGTTCACCCCTCAGAGGCCCCTCGCTCAGCTGCAGTTTAGTAGTGGATGCAGGTGCTTTTTGGCCCGTAGCAAACAGAAGCTCAGGAGCACTCAAGGTGCTCCCCTTGGCCCATCTCCTCTGCACGTGCACCCCAGCTCTGCTGCGAGGTTTCCTGCAGAGGGCATGCCCTCTGGGTAGCTGACTTCTGCATTGAAGAAGACAAGCACCTGCTGCTCAAAAGCATCTGTCTGCTCCTTGCAATAAGGAGCGTGTCTCTTGCTACCACCATGTGTGTAGGAGTATTCCCTCTCTGACACAAAGCAGCAGGTGATTTTTTTTTTTTTTTTTAAGATTGAGAGACCTCTAAGTGCATCAGGTCCTTGGACTCTTATGTTTAGAGCCAAGAGAAACTTATTGTTACTGAGAGTAGAGGCTTGCTCAGGCCTGACAGAGAGGATATGTGGAAAATAGGGCATGACAGACACTCTTCCACCTGCAAGTCACCTTTAGAAGTAGGCAGGGCCCCTCCTGCAGTCTGGGCTCTCCTGGCTAGTGTCAGCATGCCCAGTGTAATCTGAAACTCTCACTGACTGTGTGACAGAGAAGGGGGCTCATCAGTGACCCTCAGCAGATCTTCCTGCTCTGCCTCATTTCCCCACGTGTAAGAATTTTAACTTCTTTGTGGGCATAAAGAGAACGGCAAAGTGCTGTTCTGTGTTGCTAAAACCTCACCGTGATGATCAGGGTGTTGTTGGCATGGGCGAAGCTCAGGGCAGCTGCGTCCAAGGGGAGGTGGTATCGGTCCAGATCAGGAATAGAGAACTTTTTATAGTACCTACAAATGAGAGAGGAGACAGAATTAAGGAAGGTGGGGTTTCTATTTCTCTGCTAGCAGTGCTGAGACACAGACTGCTGTTTTACAAGGTGTAGATGAGCTCCATAGATCTCTCAGGGTTGGCAGGAGGCCCCTGTACCATGTTGTTTGCGTGCCGGTGCCCCCAGGCTGGCAGGAGCACTAGAAACAAACCTCCAAACTGGAAATCAGAGCTGGCAAAGTCCTGAAGTGTTTTGGTGTGTGAGAGCAGGCTTGGTCCCTCCAGCTTGCCCTTAAGTAATAACAGACATGGTTAGGCATAGACTACTCAGCCCTACCAAGAGGTGTCCCTTATCTTTGTCCCTGCTCGTGGCCTCTCGTTCCCTCTAGCAGATCCATTTAGCTTTTGTCAAAACAGCTGTCAAAGCTCTTGTGCTGTATGACTTACTTTTCTGAGTGATGCACCATTTTGTGTTGCAATCCTTCCTAAACCCATCTTTTTGACTTCTTGCTGTTCTTTCTAGATAAACTTCTTGCTTTGGTGGCATGGTGGTGCTCAGGCATAGCCCTGGGAGCAGATCTCCAGGTGTAGCTGTCCACAGTCACTCAAGCCTCTGCTCTGAAGTGTCTCCATGCAGCCCACATGGTGGCTGTGATGCTCACCTGCACTTACAGCTCTCCTAGTTGTTCTTTTCCTGGTTTCTATCCCAGTCTTCCAATAACCTCTCACATCCAAGCAGAGGACGGGGAGGTTTTTGCCAGCTCCCTGTCCAGCCTATGTCTCTCCACCAACCAAACCTTGGGCTTTGCTCAGGATGAAGGAAAGGTGATATGTCTCAGAACTGGAGAGATTAAAAGCTCTCTAGGCAGCAAAGAGATTTCCTAAGACTTTGGGGCCAGAACTCTGTAGACTTGTGTCTGTGTTTGCCTGAGATCTTTCTTGCTTGCCATGGCTCGCCCTGCATCTACTGCTTCTCTACTACTAGCTGGTGGTCCTGTGCTCACCCAGAGGCATGGTTGGATTCTTAATCTCTTCCAACACTCTTGTGGGCAGTCCTCTCCAAGGAATTGGCCTGTGGCCGGTACTGAGGTGCCTGGAGCAGAATGGGAAGAGGCAGTGGCTGCTGTCATGCCATGAGAGGTGGTCCTCCATTCAGCTGGCTGTGTGTGAGGCTTGGCCTCTTTAGCTACCTCTGCCCAAATTGCAGTTTATTTTCCAAGTCACGGTGAAAACAGCTACAAAGAGCAAATGGCTCTCCCGGTGCAGTGGGAGGAATGTACACGGCTTGTTACCGCAGGGCTCAAACCGTTCTGTGTTGTCACTGCTGTCGGTATTTGGAAAAGGTGGCAGACATGGATAATAAGGGAGATGTCAAAGGTTAAACAGCAGAGATTAGATGAACACAAAGACATGTTAAGGAAGTGTTAACTTCTTACCGATTAGACAAAAAAAAAGCAGTACACAGAAAAAACCCACTGTTTCAAAGGGCCTTGGAAGTCATCAATGAAACAGCAGCATTCTGCTGCCCCAGGACTAAGGAGAAGGGGAGAAGAATGGCTTTGGCTGGCCTCAAACTAAAATCTGTGACAAGATCAAAGGAAACCAGATCTGCCTTGCCACCCCCTCCTCCTCCTAACGTTACCACTGCCTCTCGCTACAATAATTGAATCAGGTTTGGCGTTTGGGGAGGTGGCTTTCTGGGTTTGTTTTTAGAGTTTAGTTTAATGGATTTATTTTACAGCAAGAGGTTTTAAGCAAATCCCACTTGAGCAGCCCTTGCCGTGGCCAGAGGGAATGGGAGTGACTGGTGGAAGTGAAGAGCTCCTGTCTGGGCTGGGGAGGTAGCTGATGGGTGGTTATCCCTGCTGATGCAGGCTGATTCTCTGCCCTCGCCTCTCACCCCATGGCCAAGGGCAGTATTACACTCTGAGCATGAGTCCTGGCCTGAGATCCAAAGTACGTATGTGAAATCACCTCTATTATTTTCCTACTGGAAACCCACTTTTTGTCAGCCTGTAGGGAAAACTGCTACTGGTATGCTGAGAATTTAGAGCTGAGCTATTCAGTAGTGACTTGGCAGCCCATCCTGTTACTTGTGCCTCTGGCTGGCAGTCAGCACAGCTCTGCTGCTCAGAAGCAGCGTGGCTGACTTCCAAGTGCTGGAGAGGCTCCGAGGCTTCCTTTCTCTCCCGTAGTGATGTGCGTTCTCTCTGTGGACTCCATGCCTTTGTTGCTATCTTGGAATTAGTTGCTGAGTGTTGCCTTGCCCTGGCTGAGACCCAGGAGAAATGATCTAAGATATCTTGGAGCCTGTACTAAGTGTTCCAGTGCTGGAGTCTGTCCCTGCTCTCTACTGACAGCAACGTCATTCTTGTCCCCAATGAGGTGACTTTCAGCTTTAATTCCAAAAGTCCTTAACAGTCATATGCAGACCATAAGTTGCTGTTAAGTCCCTCGACTCTTTCTGACACTAGTCTATGAGACTGTAAGACTGTAACTCTCTGCTGCCTGTGGGGGAGTCAGCTGATTTCCTGACAGCGGTACAAAAAAAGTTTGCAGTCAAGTAGGGCGTGGGTGAAGCCTCAGTGCTATATTATAACCCTACAGCACCTAAGCAGGCGAGGAAGTTCCTGCATACACACTACTATCAGTAGGACTGGGGGTAGATAAGCCTCGTTGTGATGGTATGTGGTTGGATTTAGGATCACATACTCTGTTCCTGTTCTAGCTCCATGTGGCTGATGGAATCTCATTCATCTTTTGCTACAAAGCCCTCCCTACTAAAGTGCCACTCTTCTGTGAGTTCTTCTGCGTGCATTTAGGCCAACATCTTTCTGCATTACAGCTGGAACTGCTTGCTGTTTTCATGGGGTAGGCTCTCCCTTCCCAGCCTCCTGCTTTTGAGCCTCCAGGTGTGCTGACGTGAAGTGCTCGAGCAGCCGCTCACCGGGAGACTCGCGTTGTGCCGCGACGTGAAGCAGCCGAGGGGCCGCAGTTCTGTGCCGACAGCACCACCTACAGCCACTTCCAACATCCTCCCTTGTGCTCCCGCGGCTCGCTCCCTGCCCTCCTTCCCAATACTACCGCTCATCCTGGCTTATCTGAGCATCTACATGCTTTGGGGCACAGTGCATGTGTCGTTCCATGAGAGATACCATGTACTGACACACTAAAAGATGATGCTTAAAAGCATTTTCCTTTTCTTTTCCCTCCAATCTCAAATCTCTTTTGGTAGAACACCACAGTGCTTCCTTTCCAGATTCAGTCTGTCTTTTTTTCTTGCTACTTACAGATCGTGTCATTGGCATTGTGACTACAGGACAGGTTTAGGCAGGGAGATCTGTCTGTCTGAGTGCCCCCGACTTTGCTGGATCTGCTGCATTCTGAGATGCAGTGACTAGATCAAAGTGTCGTGTCAGAGGGAGATGATGGAATGCTCTACCTTCCAAAGGTCTGCAAGGCTCTTACTTTATTTTTTTAAGGCAGCAACATCTGACAGGGAAAGGACAGAGCAAACACCACACTACTGGAACCAAGAGATGAATTTGCAAAGGCCAGTGCAGAGCTTGAGGAGCTCTACTGTAAATGTGTCTGGTGCAGCTGGGA
Organism: Manacus vitellinus; assembly: GCF_001715985.3. Taxonomy (NCBI): domain Eukaryota; kingdom Metazoa; phylum Chordata; class Aves; order Passeriformes; family Pipridae; genus Manacus; species Manacus vitellinus. Next base: position 11,218,735 of record NW_021939122.1, read on the forward strand.
GTGGAAATTGGGTAGTAGGAGACATCACTGCGGGGTGGGGCCCTTCAGCCCTTGCACACAAGGGACAGAAGGCAAGAGGGGATAACTCCCCTGTACAATCACTAGTTTGCTCTCTGTGCCAGCCCACCCCGAGGGACTGCCAGTACTGGCAGTTCTGTCCTTACTGACTTCTTGTTGGTGGTCCGGATGACACAGCAGCGCTGCTCCTCCTCCACTGAGACGCTGTAGACCTCCTTGGGGTAGGGCAGGTTACGGATCCGCCACTGGAAGCTGCTCAGGGTATCCTTCCTCATGAAGACAGGCTACAGCAAACACGTACCTTTAGCAAGGCCCCTCCAGCTGCCTTCTCTCCTCCCTGCCCTTTTCTTCCTGTACTACCTTGTGAGACTCCACATGGGAGTAGCTCTTCTTTCACACTGGAACATTAGGGAGTAACTCAAGAAGCTGCCTGAGCACCACTTTCCTAGAACTAGTGCTTTGCCTTTGCCCAGGGCACTGCCTGCTCTGCTTGCAGGAGGCTGAAACTTCAGCAACGGAGTCTTGCTGAGGGTTACAGTGAAACTGGGCCTCTTCCTCACAGGCAACCAAATACTGTGCTCTGGCTGTTCTAGGGACCTGCTGGATTCAGTCCTGGCTCTGCCCCAGTTTACTGTGCTTGTGTTTTAGGTCTGTAGAAAAGATGGTGAGAGACAAAAATGTCTTCCCTCTAAGCCAGAGGGGTGTGAAGATGAAACAGGCTGTACTCTGCTATGCACTGCCTGTGTTGGCCTTTCATTTCTGTCGCCTCTGTTTTCCATCCCTTGACTTGTCCCGGCACTGGCTCCCCTGTCAGCCTGCTTTTTCAGAAGCCAGGACAGTAGTTGCCCAACACAGCAATACAGTTTCTTTACTTATGGAAATGACAAATCTCTTGAAGACCCCCAAAAAACCTAGGCTGTACCTTCTTTCTACCCAGCCCTGCAGCTTTGGGATGATGCGTAGCTGAGTGCTGGGCACGTTAAGGCTGTCTCTTGGGCTGTGAGTGATCTACCAACTACTGCTGTAAGCACAAGACTAGGTAATTTTAGATGCAGTGGTGCCTGCAGATCCTTACATACATTTGAGCTGCTCTCCGTTATGAGCTCTGACTCCAGTGCTCCCAGGAGTGGCGAGGTCGGCTCTCCCACTTCTACCTGCCACTTGCCAGAGCCCCCGAGAGTGTTCTTCTCTCGCCATTTTCTACCTGTGGAAGAGACAAGAAGGGTTTTCATTATCCTGCTCTGTAACAACTCCAGCAAATGACTGCCAAAGCTGCCCAGCAGCTGAGATGAGATGAACACGTGTATCTTAATTCCAGTAATTTCCACTCTGGTGTGAGTGGATCTGCTAACCAGCTTATTCCTAAAGTTGGAAATTCTGTACCGAATGCCTCTCTTTTTTGCTACTGGGTGCTGAAACCATGGCAGGGTTGCAACAGGTGCCATGCTGCAGCTGATGTGGTTTTGGACAAGAGCCATAATTGACACCGTGCTTTTTTGCGGTTGCAGAAGCCACCAAAAAGCATATTTCAGCCCTGTATGTGGTACAGACTCAGAGCCAGGAAACCACAACGGCAATACCATTTAGTCCATCCAAGTTTGTTGTGAGAAATGAGGTGTTTGGGGAAGATCCTGGGCTAAAGCAAGATTGGCTGTGCCATGGAAGTCAGAGAGCCCTGGCTGCAAACGGAACTGTACTTATGTGCCTATAAAATCCTGCTACAGCCATGCCTATCTCCCAAGATATGTACAGGCAATTTGTTCCTGACCAGGCGGTCTCTCTCCATACCCCAGCTCTGAGCGTGCAGACCCACGGCCCTGTGGTTCTGTCCCGACCCACGGGACAGCTGAGAGCAACACTTACTCATCAGCTGGCCGGTCTTGATGTCGTACTCTTCAGCCATCTCCTTCCCATCCTCGAACAGGTAGTGGATCTTTCGCTTCCCTAGAGGCAAAGCAGATGGTGAGAGCAAACAGGGATACACCTACCCCTGGGTGTGACGCTCTGTCCCGCTGTCTGGGGCACTATCCCATTGTCCAGGACCCCATCCCACTGCCAGGAGATACAGAGGGGCACTGCCCAGTGTCCCTGCATTGACGGCCTTGTGTCCTTCCCTGGGGCCCTGCCCGGGCTGCGGGGCTGTGCCCGGCAGCGCTCCCCTCTTCGC
>NW_021939122.1:11221348-11242069 GCF_001715985.3 Manacus vitellinus
CGTTCTTGCTGCCCTCGGCGTTGCGGGTGTTGCCAGCCCCGGGTCGGTGTCCTTGACCTTCGCGGCCTGAGGAGGCTGGGCAAGGCAAGCTTGGCACCCAGCGAGCGGGCTGTGGCTATGGCGAGTTAAAATCCGGCCTGGAGAAACACACTGCCCGGTTCTTGAGATGGACTTGGGCACCCACAGGCTTGGCAGGGCTTCGGCGTGGGTTTTTTCCCTTTGTCTAACATAAAGGATTACTGTTTCCAGTGGGCTCCTTTTGGTCAAAACGACCAGAAAACAGAAACATTTCAGCGAAGGTGAGTTTTAGGAATGCAAGCAGGGTTTCTGTTCCCCCCGAGCTGAACTCTTACTCGCAAGAGCAAGGACTCGAGTTGAGCTCTGGGCTGATCTTCAGAGGATTGTGTTTAATGCTCAGATGAGAAGGTAGGAAGAAGACACAGCCAGGTGGGATCATTTTCAGCTCTCCAGGCGTGATAGGATAGGTTTGTGCTGGCCTGCGTGTGAGAAACCTCTTAAGTGAAACACAGAGTGCTCCACAGAGAGGAAACCAAGTTGGTGTTGACTTGATGGAAGGGGCTGTTGGGATATACAGTGATTCAGGGGCTTGTTTGGGCTACAGAAAACTGAGCTTCCTGCTATCCTGGTAGTTAAAGCTCTGAAGTTTGCTTTTGCAGGGTTCGTGATGGTAAAACTACAGCTGTACCCATATTAAACTTGGCTAGTTAATCTTTACTAATTTGCTGTTTTCAGCTGAAGCTGAGTTGGGAGTTTTCTTCTTATGGCTCTGTGAAACACCTGGTGTCAATCAACTGTTTTATTTCTTTTTGTTAGTGACTGGATTTCAGCCCTGGCAGGAGAGGTGTTTCCCTCTTGGGAATGTGCTTAAGAAGTATCTAGGAAATGCAGTTGCTTCTTTTGGCTGGGCAGGAAGGAGCTCCAAAATGTTAAAGTAGTTGAATGCTTTCCGTTATAAGAACTCAGCCTTAGGGATTTTTAAGGCATTCAAGCAGGGCCGACTTAAGTGACTTTTTGATTTTTGTGACCTTGTTGGCTGCAATTCTTGTTTCTGGGTGCCTCCCTCAGGGTGAGTGTTTTTGGAAGGCAACAACAAAAAAAGAACTTCAGACCAACAAAGTCAGAAAAATGAGTGAATCTCTAAGTTGTTGTGATTGGGTAACACTGTTCTAAGCAACCTTGCTTTTTCTTATTTGTCTTCAGCAATTGCTGCTAACCTTCTCACCAGGCCTATGGAGCCACGAGGGATTGTAAAAGCCTTTCCCAAGAGGAAGAAGGTGAGGGATGACTCAGGGAAAAGTGTCCCTCCAAAGATCCCAAAAGACGAAGGAACAGAGGTACCTGAGGGTAAGTCCTGTGTCCCTATGATGTGGAATATAATACTCCTACCCAGCTTGTTAACTGGAAATACTGTTCCCCAGAGTCATTTTCCAGCCCTTAATGTGTTTTCTGTAGAGATCATGGTCAGCTTGCTTTGATATGTCCAGCTGGAGCCCCCCAAAGACTGCCTGCCAGTGCCATCAAATCCTGTATGAGATGTAGCCCTATTGGCTTGGGGCACATTTTCTTGTCACTGAGCCCCTGCCCCTGTGCTTCCCTCAGCAGAGTGGCTGAAACCCGTCACTGCCTACGTGCTGCAAGCTGGCCTTGGCCAGGCCAGGGCAGAGATCTTCCACAAGCAGATTGTCCACAATGGGGGTGTCGTGCAGAGCCAGCTCTCCCTGGAGGTGACACACGTCATTGTGGCTGAAGACATGGACTGTGACCGGGCCTTTCGGCTCCTGAAACTAACCAAGCTGCCCCCGGGGCTGCAGCTGGTGAAGGCATCCTGGCTAAGTGCTTGCATCAGAGACCAGAAGCTGCTGAGTACTACTGGCTATGGTGTCTTCATCCCTCACAGGTATGCAAATGCCACACTATCATTCCTCCCTATAGTTCTTCTACCCTACACTGAACTAAATTTTGACCTCTGCTCAAAATCTTGGACTGTAGCTCCTTGCAGCTCTTGTGGGCATGACTCAAAGTTCTGTGGGGTAGCAAAACATGGAATAGAGCCCAGAAGTGCTAACAGGAGTCCTGTTGCTTCCTACACGTGCTAAAGGCATCTCTTCATAATCCATCAGTGATAAAAAGATTTCTTTTTAAAATGCTGAGGATTAAATGATGTTTCTTACTTATTGCAGATGAAAGGTAGAGAGAGAATTGACAGCTACACACAAGAGGAAATAAGGAACGGAGCAACAGGCACAGGTTATGATCAAAATGTTTTGGTAAAGTTTTGTAGAGAGAGTCCAAGGGTGAGGTAGCTAGGAGTGGAAGTTTCAGATCAGTAAAGTAGACTGTAACTGGAGAGTTAAGCTAAAACCAGAGTAATTAATCTGTGATCTGAGAGAGTACAATTCATATGGGCTGTTTGCTCCATCCCAAAACATGCAGAAGGATTTCTCAGTCAAAATTCTGGGGACTGAGAAGTCCTCCTTCTCCTGTACTGAGGCATCTGATCCGTGGTAGGTACCTGGAGGAAGCAAAACTCCAGAAAGAACAGCAGCAGATCAGTGAAGAAATCCAGCCCCCGGCAGAGGAGGGAACAGTGAAACGAGATGCTGAATCACAGGTGGTGGATTCCTCACAGCAGGGCCTGAGCACCCTTGGACAGCAGCAACTGGCTGAGGTAAGGCTATCCTGCACAGGCTCATCTCCTTCTGAGCAGATCCTGCATGCTGGTTTTGCTGGCTAAGAGCATCCCTGCAGGGATACAATGTGAGATTTTCTCAGCAAAGGGAAGGCATTTGGATGTTTCAGTGAGTTGATGCTGGCAGACTTGGGCTGTGGACATAGTTTTTGCTTCTCTTTGTCCTTTTTATGTATTAAGAATAGAAACACCACCTCTTAAATTGCTGTTATCATCAGAATATTTCCAACTGAAGCAGTCCTGGTGCTCTGATCAGGCCAAGGCTCACTTTGGTGATCATATTTCCTCTGCATCCTTTTGAGGAATATTCCCTTTCAGGAAGCTGTCTCTGATATTTCATCCCATGTTCCTGCCTGAGCCATACTGACCCATTCTCTGCTCCTTGGCAAACACCCTGTTTAGGCACATGTGCAGTGGATTGAGTTGCTACCAGAATGATTATGGTGGTGTCCTTAAAATATCTGCATTGGGTTATTAGTGGCCTCTGCTGTGCTGCAGACAAACCATGTGCATCCCAGTCTCACCCACTAGCTCTAGCAAGTCAGGTGCTCTAGGATCCTGGAACATCTTAGAAGCTAATGGGACTAGTTGTTTTTGCACGTGTGGTTGTAAAAGGTCCATCAGCTTTGTTAGCCAAGTGTAGAGAGTCAGGGCTGTAAGTGCTGTTTCACCTGTGTGACACTGATGGCCAAGAGGATGGCAGTTGCATCCAGCTCCAGCTGCAGAGTTCTTTGCACTGTGGTTGGATAACGTGCTCCTTAAATGCTTTTGAGGGGCTTGCTAATCTGTCTGAGCACTCTGAGGCTTTTCTGCCATTAGACGGAACAGCATCTTAAGGCAGTTGCGTTTCAAGGCAAATAAAACTGCTTTGGTCTGTCAAATCCTCAGTCTGACCCAGTTTTCAGGGTTATAAAACAAGATTACAAAGGGGAAACATCCCGCCTTTTCTTCCCAAATACAATTCCTACAAGATATAGAGCTGAAGTGTCTCCAGACCTCCTGCCTCCTTAGGCAGCAGAACCAGAGGTTGTAAGATCTGGCTCTGACTTAGTTAGGCTGACGCTCTGCAAAAACTCATAACTGGACTTATTGTGCTGCATGTAATTGCTAGACTGATCCCAAACAGCCCTGTGTCATTCAAGGTTACTCGCACAACACAGAACCTCTTGGACCTTCATGGACTCCTGTGTTCATACATCAGGAGAGAAGGGGGACCCCTGTGAGCAAAGCAGTCTACAAAGCCTCTGTGCAGCTTTCCTCTTCTATCCCTTTTGTTCATTACCTGAAGTCAAGGCTCATTGTTTCTTAAGTCTACACAGAGGCATCCTAATGCTGAGGGTATCAGCAAATGCATACATTGGTTCTTTCTTCTGTCACTGAGGAATGTGGAGTCCTTTGTGTCATTCCTTCCTCCCCCTTTTCTCTTGCAGATAGCCATGGGGAAAATGCGGGGGTTTTAATTTGCTACTCTGTTAAGATTTTGTGTCTGTAAACTGAAAACAGAGTTCAGTGCCTGTCTCCTGTCATTTGCATCATGGGGTGGAAAGTGCAGGGTCTGAATGTGAGAGATGTGCTTATGCAGCCACCAGACCAGCGAAAGGTTTCCTGGTGGGGGTAGAGAGTCAGGATCTCTGTCAGCCAGTGATTTGGCATTACCATACCTTGCTGCTGGCAGCAGTTGCTCACTTAGTCAATGTCATATCTCAGTTAGGTGTCAGGGGCTTGGCTCTAGGAGGTGTGTGTGTGCTTGGATCACAGGGGGACAGCAGTCTAGTCTCCTGTGCTATGTGAGATGTGCATGTAGCTTCAAGGGGTGCATGTGTAGCTTGAGATGTGAAGAGCTGTGGTGTGTGTATAACCAACCACTTCTAATGGTGGCAGTTGGAGCACTGCGTGCCCGGGAGGTTGGTTATTGCTCTGACTTCCTAGTCTCAGAAGTAGCCTGTGCCAAGGGGACATATGTGAGGCATGCACTTATTCTCACATGGCTGCTTTTCTATCTCTCCCTAAAGAAATACTCTGATGATGAAGACAGTGAAGGAGAAGATGCTAGTGTCACTCAGGGAGATCTGGAAGCCTTGATTTCTGGCCGCTACCCTGTGAAATCATCAGAGGAGACCAGTGACAGCTCTTCCACAGTGGCCCAGCCTCCCAGCAAGTGGGTTTGTGCCCAGTCTTCCAACAGCAAGAAGGAGAATCACAACCAATGTATCACAGAGAAGCTGGAAGTGCTGGCAAAGGCTTACTCTGTTCAGGGGGACAAGTGGAGAGCTCTGGGCTACACCAAAGCCATCAATGCGCTCAAGAGCTACCACAAACCGGTCACCTCCTACCAGGTAAAACACCTTCCCAGGGTGGTGGAGCAGGGAGATAGACCTTGGATGGAAGTAGCAAGTGCAAGTTTGGATTCACTGATCACCTGCAGTGTTTTCAGAACAGCAGAAAAGTGGAATCTGAGCCTTTTAGGGCTGGATCTGAGCACTCATGATAAATGCCTTCCTTGGGCACGATGCAGGGACATTCTCACCTTCGTCTTCATCGGCAGCAACTGGCCATCATTTGAGATAATATATAAAACTAACTGGATCTGAGCCTTATGCACTGTGACAGTCCACCTGTTCAGTATGTTAGTTTTTCTGTCCTATTCTTCATACTTCTCCTTTTTCCCTTGAATTGATGAGCCTCTGTAAGCCTGGGCTAGAGAGAAGACTGTTAGGCAGAACTAATCCTGCCACTTACCAATTACTGATGAAATGACTAACCAGGCTATGGGTGGGTGGCAGCTCCTCAGCTTGTGTGTGATCTTTGGTTTTCCAGTGGCAGCTCTAGTTTCTTTCTAGGAAGCCTGTAAAATCCCTGGGATTGGGAAGCGGATGGCAGAGAAGATCCTGGAGATCTTGGAGAGTGGGCACCTGCGCAAGCTGGATCACATCAGTGAGAGTGTGCCTGTGCTGGAGTTGTTTTCCAATATCTGGGGAGCAGGGGTCAAGACAGCTCAGATGTGGTACCAGCAGGTAAGTTCAGTGCCTTTCATGAGGGGCTCTCAGACTATGGTCTGAAGACTGCTGCTGAAGCAGAATTATTTTCACAAATATTTTTTAATTGCCAGTATCCACAGATGAGATTTGAATTTTCTTCTTTCGGGAGAAACTACAAGGCTGGGTCCCCTTGTGTGTGTGTTTGGGGAGAATGGAATGCACCCAGCTAAGACTTGAATTTGGGTGGGAGTAGAGGACAAGGATGTGGGGGAGAGGACTGGGGGACATGCTGCCTTTTCTGTAGTGTCACTTCTTGGAGCTCATCTCACACTGTTTATGGCTCCTGATCTAGTTGCTGGACTGTTGGCCTGGCTGGCTCCTGTAGCTATCACCAGTCATTCGCCTTGTCTGGAAGTTGTAAAAATGAGGTTGAAGTAATTGTGCCAACAGGAACTACCCAGCCCACTGGGTGGGTTCCTTCTTTAAAAACAATTTGTCTCCCAAGCACAGAGCTAATGAAGCCTTGCTTCCTGTAGTGTTTGGTTTGTGACTGGGTTCTTTGCTGTCTTAAAAATATGGTTGTGTTCATGCTGTAGGATTTCCTTCACTGGGGTGTTATGGGTGTTGTTCCTTTACCTGCATTGCTTGTTTTCCTTCAGGCTGTAGGAATACCTAGCCTTAAGAGCAGTAGCCTTCTGTCAGGTTTAGTTAAGATTCAGAGTCATTGTGGGGTGGAGATTAGAGATGTCTGTAGTAGTGGGATTGCCTGAATCCCTGGTTTTAGGAGCCAGGCCCTAATCATTCTCTACATGGGATCTCAGAAGCTGTGACTGGCCTGGACTATAGATAGCTTAAATACAGTCTCTTCAAATCTTGGTGGAAAGTGTTTGAAGAGCAAAGTCTTGGTAGATGTTTGAATATCATCACATGGTCTGCACTAGGGTTTCCGGACTCTGGATGATATCCGCACCAAGGCGACCCTCACCAGCCAACAAGCTGTGGGACTGAAGCACTACACGGATTTCCTGGAGCGCATGCCTCGGGAGGAAGCTGCACAAATAGAGCAGACCGTGAGTAGCTTAGCCCCAGGCCCTCAGAGTGGAGTACCTGCTGTGAAAGGTACACTGTGAAAATGTCCCTCACTGTTATAGCTGAGCTCTTTAGCTTCTCCTCTGAGTGGGGTCAGTGCTTGGGGGATCCTTTATGGGCATAGGCACACAAGGCACCTACTTTGCCCCATCAAAAAGTTCAGTATGAGTGCCTGGCAAGGAGGAGGATACTTCACAAGTGTCAGTTCTACACACTGCTTTGAAAAAGGCTGCATGTGGCATGGTGGGATGAGCAGGTTCTCAACTCCTCTTTCCTGCCTCTTCTCATGTCTGAGATGTCTGCTTTCAGTTGAGGTTTCCCTGGTGCTGCTTCTCCGAAGGAATCTGTGAGCACCCTGTGATCTGATTGTCAGGGGGGAGGATAGAGGGTGGATATCCTTGCTGGAAGCAAAGGGGGAATCCAGGTTGCAAATGGGTGCTGCTTGCTCTACGATGCTGTGGCACTCCAGGATTATGGGCTGCTAAGTCAGTGTACCCTAATGTGAGCAGAGAGCCTGGGGGACACACTGTCATTGCTACCCCTGTGCTCTCGGATCACCATGGAAGCAGCAGCCAGCGTGACCCTGTCACTCGGCCACAGGGCCTGGCCACGAAGAATAAACCCCTGCCAGGCTCCTGCTGGGGTGTCAGTCCCGTGTGCCGGATTAGCCGTTTTGGTGGTGAGTGGTCCCTTTCCCAGGCAGGCTGGGCTGAGGAGCTGGCTCTTGGGGGTGGGTCTATTGTTATCTTGATGGGATTACTGTGCTCCCCTCCATACACTCACACACACCTCTGATCCAGGCCCAGGAGAGAGAATGAGGGATTAGTCACTGTCTGTGCTGCCTGTCACAGTGAGATCTGAGGAGCTTTTAGGCTCTTGGGTGGGGCTGGGAATTTTCTAGAAATCTTCATTTAAAGCTAGAAGGGGGGCAAGGACACCAGAGGAGGGCTTGCTCCGCATGAGAAAGGCTTGTGGCTTCTTGGAGCACCTTTGGGGCAAAGGTTAATGGGTTTATCTCTTGCTAATGAAGGATGATCCCCAAGAGTGACAAGGGGCTGTGGGCATGGACACTGCCTTGCTGAACCCCAGCCACTGTGATGGCCTCATCACTGGGAATTGCTGAGCCCCTCATTATTTGCTGCCAGCAGGGTGATTGGCACAATCAGACCAAGAATACTTTAGTCCTGTCCAGGGACTTGGGAGCCTTTCTTAGGCTTTTAATGAATGAAGCCATCAGAATTAGCACTGTCTGCGGAAAACAGGAGCTGGGGCCCAGCCTGGAGACTGGACTGCATTAGGGAAGGTTTTGATTATGTGTCTGATTGCTGGCAGCAGCATGTTGGTATCCATTTGGTCTAAAATGCTGGGACAGTGGTGCTTTTTCTGGGTCAGGAAGCCCAGCTCTCCTGCAGAGGCAGAGCTCTTTGCAGGAGTGAACTCCAAGGGTTACTCCAGATTTTCTGCTGTTGGGTCCTACTTGAGAGACTCCATAAGACCATCTGTGCTTCTGAAACAGGACCTGTGACTGTCTCCTGTTGAACTGATTTTTCTTTGTGGGCAGAACTGGCGAGCTTTGTGCTCCTGGCCTGCCAGGCAGCTGAAAAACCTCTTCTCTCCTGCTGTCTTAGAAACGGAAGGCTCTGAAAGCTTGTGCTGTACTTTACCCCTTCAGCAGGGCTGCATCTTCCTGCTTGTCCTAACCTAGCTCCAGCCCAGTGCCCCCAAGGGCTGATCATTGTAGGATGTGGTGGTGCAGGACTGGATGAAGGCCACCCCGGCTCTCCTGTCTCCTGACAGCAGGCCAGCCTTCTTGTGGGGGCAGCCTGCCAAGTGTCTGCTCTATATGGAGACCCTGGAGATGCAGGACAGGCTTCAAAGCAAGCACAAGATCCTTTGCTGTCTTGATGGAAAGAGCATAAAGAGACTGGTCTCTGACTCCTCATCCCTCTTTCTCTTCTTGGAGGTCAGACAAGCTGCCCTGGCCCTGAAGCCAGGGCTTGTGTGTGTGGCCTGTGGCTCCTACCGTCGGGGGAAGCCCACCTGTGGAGATGTGGATGTGCTGGTCACTCACCCAGATGGGCAGTCTCACCGTGGGGTGTTCAACAAGCTCCTTGACAGCCTCCACAGGAGTGGTAAGAGGGCTGGGAATGGGCACATTGTGGTTGGACCTGTTCTTAGCATGGCCAAGCTGAGGAGGCAATGAGGTGAATGACATTCATTGAAGGACAGGTGATTGCTTTTTCTGGGGACAGGACATCTTGTTAGTCCTTAAAAGTACTACCCCTGGTCCTGGCCCCACTGCAGTGTTAAAGAGGAAGTGTTGCTGCAGCTCAGCATGGCTTCTCCTGTCTGGGTGAGGCTGTGTGGATTATCCTTTGGGTTTCACAGCATGTTATGAGACAGCTGCTCTCTGGACAGTGGGGAGTGGGGCATAGAGGTGTCAGTCTCTACCATTCAGCTCCTCCTTGCCTGTTCTCTCTCCCCAGGCTTCCTGACAGATGACCTGGTGAGTCAGGAGGACAATGGTGAGCAGAAGAAGTACCTGGGGGTGTGCCGGCTCCCTGGGCCAGCCCAGCGGCACCGCCGGCTCGACATCATCGTGGTGCCGTACAGCGAGTTCGCCTGCGCCCTGCTGTACTTCACCGGCTCCGCTCACTTCAACCGCTCCATGCGGGCCCTGGCCAAGACCAAAGGCATGAGCCTGTCAGAGCACGCCCTCAGCTCCGCCGTGGTGCGAGGCCGTGGAGGGGTCAAGGTGTCAGCTGGTCACACTCTGCCCACTCCCACCGAGAGAGATGTCTTTGCTCAGCTAGGGCTGCCGTACCGGGAGCCCTCGGAACGGGACTGGTGATGCCCGGTTGTGACCCAGCACCCTGGGCCTGCTGCTGTGCTGCTGTTTCAAAGGGTGCTGGTTTCCCCAGCGCTGCTTTGCGGTGGCTGCAGACTGAGGAACATGTTCCAGCAAACTGGGACTCCTTTCAAGTGAGAGACCCTGCTGCTGACAGGGCTGTGTGACTTCACCCAGCAGAGGCTGTGGGCTGGAACCACACTGGAAGCACATCAAGGCAGCCTCTGGCTACCAAAAGGGCTCCCTGCCCATCAGCTACCCTGGTCCTGCTTTTCCCAGCTTCAGAAGGCTGGACTGCAGAGCCTTGTGATCCAGCCCCTGGTAGTGCTTGGGATTAGAAGAAGTGGTATGCATCTTGTGTGTCTGAGCACAGACACCAAAATTTCTGTCCTGAGCTATGAATGAAGGCAGCAGAGGTCTAGCTTGGCTGTGGAATAGGCCTTCCCACTTCTCACTGCTGCTGGCAGCTGCTACTGAAGGAGTCATGAAGAGTTCCCCTATGCTGCTGTTTTGTTGTTCTGTCTGAGCTGACATGTGTCCTCTGGTGGGTCTCGCTGCACAGGGCCAGACTGCTCTGCCACCAGCCGCAGACTGCCACTGAGGTGCTGTGCCTGCTTGCTCTCAGCTTGTCATGTGCTGGAGATCCTCCAGATCCACAGAGAGCCCTGGTCTGGCCCTCTCCCTTCATCTCAGTGCAGGAGAGGAGCAGACCTCACAGCTTGGGGGACTGTGCTCAGGAAGGATGTGAATGTAATGGCACTGAATGTAACCCAGCAGGGCTGTGTCTGTGTGTAGGAGGCATGGAGGCAGAGACAAACACAAGGAGATAGTTAAGTTCTAATTTGGGCAAATTAGAACTTAATTAGCTTTCCCCTTTTTTGTGTAGAAGCCATGGAGTCATCTGGTCTTAGATCAGGGAAAGTGTGTGTGTGTGTGTTTGTGTATGCATGTGCATGTGGCTGGCCCCGCCAGTTCCATGGGAGTGGATTTTATTTCTCAGGAAACCTCGTTTTATATTCTGGAGATGAATTTCCCAGAGATGTTCAGAGCTGTGTCTCCATTATGGGTATTGCAGTGGTTCCTCCTGGCAGAGGTGCTGCTCTGCGGTATTGGCTGCCAGAGGTGCCATGGTGGGCATTTCTGTGCCAGGACCCAGGGGCTCCCACTCCCTTGTCTTGTGGGAGACCCGGCCACCCCCACTCTGCACTTTGCCTCGTCTTTGTCACACGCAGTGACAAGCTGTGTATTCGCTGCTGAGGCAGGCACAAGGACACTGAACCTGATGGTTTGCACAGTTCCTCTGCCCTGTCAGCCGTGGCTGCTGAGCACCAGCAGTGGGGCTGGGGCTTTGCTGGGGGAGCCCCGAGCCCAGGAGTGGCATTTGTTAGCTCAGCCTTTCTGCTGGACACCTGAGGGAAATGAATGTCTTTTGGCAAGTCTTGGTGCATTTAAATTTGAAGTGTAATAAATCCCTTCTCTCTTTTCCCTTGCCATCTGTCTTACTGCTCTCTGCACTGCACTGGAACTGTTGGGTCCTTCCCCCTGGGGCTGACCAGGAGCTCCTCCTGTGCTGGCCCATTTCCTTGGTTTCAGTGGAGGCAGGGAGAAGGCAATGGAGACCTTTAGGCCATTGGGTCAGCACTTCTGGCTCTCCAAGGAGGGAGTTGCTGTCCACCATCCTTCCATGGCAGAACAGGACCTGGCTCTGTCCTGGCATCCAGCTGGCCACGTCACTGAGCTCTGAGCCTTGGGCTGAGCTCTTCCTTCAGATGTGGAATCAGGAAGGGATTGCTGTCAGCTTTTCCGTATTCATCAAACAGTAGGGCATGTGGGAGTTGGCTGCTGCTCTGTCTCCTGTGCCTGGAACACAGCTCAGTCTCCTGAGCATGGAAGTGCTTTAGTTGTCCAAGGGGAGTGTGAGCAACCTGGATGCCAAGGGAGCACATGGAAATGAGCAGCAGTAACAATTGGCTCAAAAGACAGATGGAGAAGCTGGAGAGGGACAGGGCCTGCTGAAGCAGAGCCAGTGAGGACTGGGCTGGATTATGCAGGAGCAAAGGAGAGTCAGCCTCAGACGAGGGGCCTGTGAGGTCCAGAGAGAGCACTTTCTCCCCAGGAGGGCTGTGTGGCCCAGGGACCACCCCAGAGGGGAAAGGGTCCTCATCCTTAGGATCAGCCAAGTTAGGCTGAGCAGGGCCACAGCTGGCCTTGTCCAGGGCTGGGAGTACTGCCCCACAGGGAGGTTGAATGGAGGCTCCCTTTCCCACCAGTGCTACTGGGAGCATCCTGGAGGCTGTCTTATGACTGACAGGCCAAGGGCCTGTTACTGCCTGGTGTGGGACAGGGAGCAGAGTATAGGGCTGCTCACCTTTGTCCCTTGATGAGCAGAGGTTTGCCTTCAGCTCTGGATGCCAGGGTGAGCTGTTCTGGAGGTCTGGGGCTGCCTCTCTCAGTGGGGCCACATCCTGAGGACATTAGTAGTGGCATGGAAGATGTGGCACTGCTGGCCCCCAACTCCTTCCCCTTGGTCACCCCCCTTTTGCAGGGCCACAGTTCACACCAAGCTGCCAAAGGGGTACTGCAGCAGGGCGCCAAAGACCCTGCTGTTCATCCTGCTTTTACTTGTGGGGAGGCCAGACACAGGGATGTGCAGGGCCAAGGCTTCTCAGGAGGAGGACTTGTGCCCAACCCCTTGGCAAAGGGCAGTGAAGGTGGCCCAAACACATGCATGTCATGTAGATGCTGCCGGGGCAGAAATCCTGCCAGCCCCCTGCTCTGCGAGGAAATGAGCCTCATGTCTGTCTGTCCCCTCCCACCCCACAAATCCCTGCCCTGGAGCTTCGGAGGGTGCAGAGGGCCCTCCTGTGGCTAGCTGCAGCCAGCTGGGCCAAGGATGGATAGTGACTGAGTGTAGCAGTGGGGAATGAAAGGGGTAGGGGGTGAAGGAGCGCAATCAGGAGCTTTTCCAGAGCGGCTGTGGGTGACATTTCTGGATGCTGAACGCTCCTGCTTCTCCCTCATCCTGGTGCAGGCCCAGGGAAGAAACATGAGAGGCTGAACTGTGCTACCCACTGTGAGCCAGCCCTGCCCTGGGCAGAGGGGGCAGAGCTGCCCTACACATGCTCCTCCTTATGCCCCTAACCCCTGCCCTTGCAGCAGGACAGGATGGCCACTCCCAGCACACCTCCTGCCTCTTCTAAACCAACACATACCACACTTGGGAAGAAGATACAAGGGATGGGGCTCCTGGGGTGCCTGGGAGGAGGTGGGTGCTGAGTTCCCAGGATGGGTGCAGGCAGGGTGAGCAAACACGGTTTTGGGCATCTCTAATGAGGTGTCAGCCTCTTTCTGCTTCCCAGGTAGGGGCTTCAGCTAATCCCCCTCCCTAGCACACCCCCTTCCCGCTCTCCCTGGCTGTGAGTCTGATCATCCTGAAAATTAAAAATAAACCAAAATGCAGCAGCACTTAGAGACTGAGTGGAAAGTCAGGGAGCTGGGACAGGCACTCAGCTTCTCCTGCAGAGCCCCTTGCTCCCACCCTGGCATCCCTGCACCCCCGAGGTGAGCCCAGATCAGGGGCTCAGGCAATTCCTGTCCTCTTACCAAACATCTCTCTGTCTCCCAGGGTAAAAGGAAGAAAAAGCCTGGGCCAAGAAAAAGCTCTGAGCATTAGGCAGCTCTTCCCACACTGCTCCCTACCCTGTGGGAAAGAAAACCCCTACTTAGCCATCATGCTTGTCCTGGTGCAGGGGTGGGAGCGGGCTGGGGGAAAGGGGATACAGAGGGGGTAGTTTGGCCTCTAACACTGGCACTTTGTATTCATGAGTAAATATTTGCTAATGGCAGCACGGCCAGGCGATTGTAGGGGAGCTGCTGCTCCCCCCGCCGGAGCAGGCAGGGAAATGAATATGAATTTATCATGATTAGGTGAACCCAGCAGGGAGAGCGGGAGAGAGAGGGCTAGGCAGGGAGGGGGCGGGCGAAGATGGATCTGTGCAATAAAATTAAATAAGGACACCAAATAGAGTCACTTCTCACGTGCTCGCCCGCCCTCCCGCGTGCAGGGCCTCTCCTGCCTCCCGCGCTCCTCTGGCTTTGCTGATTTCTCTCTTTCCTCGAATTTATGAGGCCAATTATGAAGATGAGGTTGGAAGTTCTCGGAAGTTCACTAAATGCAAAGTGTGGTCCCTGCTGTTCCCATCAAATTAATTAACCAAGCGCTATTGATGGTCGGGGTGACGTCGGCGCAGTGTGGAGCGTGAGGGAAGGGCTGCTGGGGTGCAGCTGCGGGGGCCTGGTTGGGGGCAGAACAGCCTGCAGGGCCTCCTCAGGGCCAGTGGATGCAGAGAGAGAGCCCTGTCTGGGCATCCAGGGTGCAGCAGGAGCAAGGAATGCAGCAGGGGATGCATCAGGTCCCAGTGTCATGCTCTGTATCAGTCCCTGTTTCCAGCACTGTTTCCTCTGGCTTGAGTAAGATCCAGCTGGGTGACGGCAGAGCTGCCCTGATGGGAATGTGGCATTGATGCATGGAAGGATGCTGTGCCATGTCCTGTGATGGATGCCACAGCAGTGTCTTGTGTGTCCTGCAGACACAGGCTGCAGAAGCAAAGCCAGGAGCTAGTGCTCTCTTGAGATCTTGCCCCAGCTGGTGAAGGGATGCTGGCTGCAGTCCCGTGGGAGTGATCTAAACAGGGGCTTCATAACTGGGAGACAAGGGACTTTCCCTGTAGCTTAGCAGTGATTGTACAGCCAGAACTGGCCTACTGCCACCTTCCCCTGCTCCCTGAGTCCCAGCAGCCCTCTCTGCCTCAGTTTTCCTGCCTGTGCTATAGGAAACAACCTGCCTGGTAGAATCTCATGAGCAGAGTTCCTGATTTGGCACAGCCACTTGGCCATCCCTAACCTATGTGTGAAGCAGCCCAACTCTGCAGAGCTCTAGGACCCAGTGGTTGGTTTTCCCATGGGGGCAGCAACCATGTGCCTAAATCACACCAGCTCTTATGTGCTTGGAGTGACTGTGTTGTGTCACTCCCTCCCAGGGAACATCTTATGTGGGGGGCTGTCTCCAACATATCCCCCATGTCTGCCCTGTCCCGTGGTGCTGTGATGTCTACTCCATGCTCACTCACTGCAGGTGTGAGCAGCGGGGATGGTGCTGCAGAGCTGCTGCAGCGTGAGCCCCCAGGCTACTCAGGTTCATGTCAGACACTGGGCAGGCAGCCCTTCACCTGCCTGGGGGGGAAATTCACTCCGAGCGGTTTGTAGGTGCTCAGGTAAGTCTCTCAACACTAGCTGTGCTACAGTGAGTGGTTGACATTGTAAAAGGATCCCATAATGAGGCCCTGGCTTAAACCCAGGACATGTCCACGTGCCACACTGTCACTCCGTGCCTCAGTTTCCCTCCTTCTTTCATTTCCTGAGGCCGTTTGTTCTTTGGGCAGGGTCTGTTTTTCACTGGGTGCAAACAGCATCCCTGTTACCAAGGAGCCTTGGTAGCATTTAGGGGCTGGGAGACGAGACGCAGCCAAATAAAGGCTCAGTCCTCACCCCCAAACCAGCCTTGTTTCACAGTGAATATATGTGCCATAAGGCTCCCTGTTTGCACCATCCTGGCACAGGGACCTTCCCCCGTAGTGCCATGGGGTCCCAACTTAAATACTTTTGCTGTTGCTGGCCAAGCGAAGGAGCTTATTTGAGGGGTGAAAGATGCAGGCTATGTGCTCAGGCCAGGGATCTCACAGAGGCAAAAGACAGAGGACCAGGTCTGAGCATCCCTGCGTGTTCCCAGCTCCTGGCACAGCTCTGGCTGTGTGCCTCCACCATTCCAGCTCCTGCTTCTCTTCACTGGCTTCACTCCTGTCCCGGTGATCAATGGGCTCTGGTTGGGCTGGAAAACAGCACAAACAGAGGCATTTACAAACCCGCTGTCTCTCCAACAGGGCCATAACTCAGGCTCCCCGTCACCGTGGGGAATGGGAGGCAGGAGCTCCTGCCTCGGTGGCAGCAGCAGTGCCGACATTTCTCCTCTCGTGGTAAATGCGTTACTTGGGGATAATTTACCTGCTTATGTCAAGTTTTAAAAAGAAATAGACTGGCTGCTCTGTAGCTCCTGACACTTGCAGCTTGCGTGCATGGACTCATGTGTCTACCCAGAGAAAAAAAATCACCTGAGCTGAAAGGAGCGGTTTGCAAACGCCTACACTTTGGGTCTGCAGCCCCTGCGTGGAATCTCCGGTGTCTAGGACTGAGGCTGAGCTCTCACCATGGTCTGTCCCTCCTTGGGTCTCGAGGGTCTGCAGCCACCCACTGGTTCTGGCAAGGCTGCCCACCTGCACCAGGGGCTGCTTGGGGCTGGGTGCCTCACCACCACCACAGTGTGCCGGGAGTACCCCCCGCCCGCACCCCTTCTCCTGGGCATCGGATCGTGGAGATGTGGGGGGGATGCACTGTCGTCCTTGAGTGAAGACCTTGCTGGGGACCCAGGGCGGCTGAGGAGCTGCTCCTGGTCGGTTCGGGCAGCCGCCAACCTCGCCGGCAGCAGAGGGAGCTGGAGGACCGGGGATGGCAGCACGGGCAGGCAGCAGGAGGTTGGGCTGGGCAGCTCAACCAGCCCCATGGCGGTAGAGAGACCCCACTTCACCCAGATCCTCCCCCAGCAGGGCAGCGGGAGGTGCCCGCAGCCGCTGTCCTCTCAGAGTGGACTGTCCTCTCAGCCTCGCAGTGTCACCTCTCAGACGTGTCACTCTTGTGGGCACCCAGCCCTGTTGAGGGCACCTCCTGAGCTGGCACTCCGTCTTCTCTCTGGGCTTTTAGGGGTTCAGCCCCCTTGTTTCTTTCGGAGGAGCCATGTGTCTGGACCCCACATGTGACCAGCGGCAAAGTCCCTTGTGCCCTCCCCACGACTGAAGGCACAGTGCTTCTCATCACGCTGAGGACCTATCAGAGGCACAGCAGAGTCCCTGGGGAGCCTGACTGGATGTGATGAGGGTGGATAAGGCCTACATTACTGGGAAGCATCCCAGAGCCAAGGTGGGGGGTCCTGCAGCACGTGGTGGGCATCTGTCACTGCCATCCCCCAGCCTCCTTGGCATAGGGAACTGATTTATGTCTGGGCCAGCTACTGGCTGACCTCTTGTGTGGGCTCAGGCATTATAACTAATGGGAGGTCAGCGAAGCTACAGCAAAAGTGAAGTGGCTGGTATGGGTCAGGGAGGGGGAGTGCAGGACAGGGGCTGCTGGGGATCCCAGTTTCAAAGGCACCACTACCCAGAGCAAAGGACAGCAGGGATGGAGCAGACATAGCTTTCCTAGCCTCCCCCCTTCTACCCTGTACCCTGTTGAGATCTCTTTCTGACCCTTCTCTCCTCCTTTAACCACAGGGTGTCCTGAGTCAGCAGTATCAAGCATGGACTGATGGCTTCATGAGCATCGACAGCAGAGCCAGTATCAGAACCAGGTATCTGAGCCCAGCCCCTGCCTAGGACTCGCTGGCATGAGAAACCAGGAGGACCCGACGCAGGTAGAGCAGAGTGCGATGCCATAGTCGGTGGCCTGAAACATCCCTCCTTCATCTGTTGCTCTCACCTCCTGCTTGATCCATGAGCCCTGGGGTGCAGAAATCTGTGGGGATTACACTCCTCCTGCCTCCCTGTGACACAAGTTTACCCCCAGGTCCCAGACCCCCAGTGCACGTGGGCCCTGTGTCACTCAGTCCCATCACAGCATACTCTCCGTGTGTTTCAGCAGTAAGCCTTGTTTGTTTTCCCAGCTGGACTGGATAACCTGCCCAGCATGCAGCCAGACTATGGGAGCTGAGCTTTAGGGACAGTTATATCAGCTGCCAGCCCAGTCCCTGCCTGCAGCAACTGCTGAAGTGGGACCCTCAGCACAGCTGTAAACCTGGATACTCATGTACCCATCGAGCATCTGCCCCCCATCCTGGGATGACACCAGCCTGATCTGCCAGCCTAGGTGGTCTGAGTGGGAGGGGAGACCTCAGGGGTGCTATAAAAAAACGTCTACCCCCACTCTTGGCCACACACTGAGCTCCCCTCTGTCCGACAGTAAGAGAGAACATTTTTGAAAATGGCAAGAGCACAAGAAGAACAAGGTTACTAATTCCTGAAGCTCTTGGGAGAGTTTGCACAGTGAGATTCCCTCACTGCCTTGTGCTTGGACAGGACCCATATGTCCCCCAAGGGTGGCACTACCATGGCTAATGTCATTGGTGTGCCCTGGACTGGGATTTCCTTGTCCCAGCAGGAGTCCAGCTGTGCCCAGCTGTTAGGGGGAAACTGGGAACAAAGCTGACCATGGCCCCATGGCTTGGAGGGCTCCCACCCCTTGGCTGCCCTGCAGGAGCTCCCTGATTGCCCAGTCTCCTGATTTGGCTTTATTTTCCAGGAGGACCACGCTCTACAGAGTGATCCCAGCAGCAGAGCAGGGTTCTAAAGCTGAGAGGAAGACCTTGGGCTGAAAACTGCATCTCCACAGATCTTTGCACAAACTTCTCTCTTAAGATTGTCTCTTAGACAGGGCTGGAGCTGGGTTTTTGGCAAATCTATGTATTGTTGTGACTGGAGTTAAATGCCAGTGGTCTTGCCTTGATTTCGGATTGATGCTGCTGTGCGACAGAGCTTTGCTGACAGTCTGCCTTTGCTCTTGGATAGGGAAGGGGGAGAAGGTAGCAAACCATATCTGAGTGAGGCACAAGGACTTTCCCAGGGATACTATGCATATTGGTGTATAGTATTGCCAAGGGCTCAGGTGTGCAGGCTGCCAACCCCTGGCCAGACTCTGAGAACCTCTCCTGGCACTGCCTGGCCATCCCACAGATGCAATGGGTGTGTCACAGTCCTACCAGGCTCCTGTTGCTGTTTGTAGGCTGAGGGGTGTGCTGAAGTCCAGACTGACACTTGTGCTTTCCAACTGGCTACACACATTTCTGCTCCTGTTTCTCAGCCAAGGAGTGTTAACTTTGCAAGGCTGTTCTGAGAGCTCCCATCCACCCCAGCAACGCCTTCTCAACAAGTTTGTCAAGTCTTTCACATGACCCCATTGCAGGTCATTTGGCAACATCATGGCATTGATTTCTTCTCTTTTTTAGGATCCTTCTTAGGGCTAATCTGGGTTTGGGCAGCAGCAGCTTGTGGCCAGCGCTCAAGCGTCACCCTGGAGCACTGGCCACTGGCAGGTCTGGGCGCAGCATCCAAAGCTTAGTCCAGCTGGGAAGACAAGTCCTCTGATTGAACCTGGAACTCAATGCATTCCCAGCTGGCTCTCAGCAAAGGTGATTTGTTTGAAATAATTTCTGTGGCCTCTGCACTTATTTTGGCTGCTCACTTCAGGAGAGCAGGTTAAATCTATGCTGGTAGACAGCACCAGAGGCTGAGCTTCATCCAGGAGAAGCTGCTGGAAGACTTTGCTCAGCTCTCACTTTGAACAGTGAAATTATATTTGAGATACAAAAACTGATGAGTAACAGATAGGTGAGTCTGGCTTCAGATTAGCAGCTTTTACTACAGAGCTGGGATGCTCCCACTGAAAATGATTGCCATTTGGGATCAGTTTTGCTCCAGAAATATTTCAAGCTTGTCAAACCTCTTTTGAAGGCCTGGGCAGGTGGAAGGAGCATGGAGAGCTGTAAATAAGTGGGAGCTTTAAAAAAACTCCCTGAAATGACCAATAAATCCCCCAGGACATGACAGGAATCATTTATGGATCCCTCCTGAAGAAACCAGCTCTCCACTGAAAAGAAAAAGTACTTTCAAAAGCATGTTCAAAGCAGCAGACTGTGGTGCCCAGACAGGGAGCAGCTCATATCCGAGCCTCCTTCATCACCCAGGGACAGTGACATCCCCTGGCAGCTCCCTGTGCCACTCACTCCCCATATCTTGCTGTGTCCTGCCTGAAATTATTGAGATGTGTGCCACAAAGCCAAATAAATGAAGATCTTGAGCCTACAGACTGCTTGGCATGAGGTAAATAACAAACTGGATCCAGCTGGAACCCGCAGCAGGAGATGACTGCTCTGTGCTGTCCTGTGGGGTGCAGTGTGTGGGGCTGCTTACCCCTGGCAGCACCCCTGTCACATCTGGCAAGGACTGGGGGCTGCCCAGGCTTTTCCTGCATATAGAGAAGATGGAAAAAACCCACCAGTGTGGCCTCTTGGCACATCTGCAAGGTGACAGCAGGGACACATTTGTCCATGCAGAGGGTCCCTGGTGGCAGTGCCACTGCTCCTCTCTCAGCAGCTGGACTGAAGGTATGGTTGGGTGTATCAACAGCTCCCTAAGACATCCTGCAAGTTTGACCACATCTGTGAGTGCTCTTCAGGTCTCTGGGGAGAGGATGGGAACCAAGTAGTTTCTTGCACATCTCCTCCTGCACTCCAGTGAAAACACCCAAGGGGGGCCGGAATGTGGGTAGACAGAGGTGGAGAGGGAGACTGGACTTCCTTCCTTCCCAGAGTGCTGGGAGAGGGCAAGGGATGTGCAGGCAGCTCTGTGGGTGTGGGGACACGTGGGTGCACTGGGTGAGTGGCAGTGGGGAGGTGCAGGGTCAGTCGGGTGAAGTGCCTGCATGCACAATCTGGACACCCCCGTGGCAGGAGGCTCACAGTTCCTTTCCCCCTGCCCTTGCTGGCAGCTCTGGCCATGTCCTTGCCACCAAGGGCACAGCCATCGGTGGGTACAGGCAGCCATAACTCCTGGAGGGGGGCTGGCACCGTGTACTCCCCTTTGCCGCGCCCCCCCCACCCCAGATGCTTTCTCCTGTTCCTGTCCCAAAGCATGTCACTGCTTCCCACGAGCATCCCACGGACCCCTCATGCACTGCTCAGTCCCCCGAATGGCCACCCCCTCTCTGTCCTCACCAGACCCAGTGGTCAGTATTGGTGTCCCCGTTCCACAGCAGCTGAACCTCTTTCCAGGGTGACTCTGTCCCGGCCCCTCTCTGCCACGCAGCGCTCCCCTCCCCGCCCGCCACTTTGCACACTGCAGCAGATGGTGGAGGTGACATTTGTCTCAGAGTGACGCATTTGATGGTGGCTGTGTCCCCCCTCCTCCCTTCGCCCTGGATGGAGGAACCTTGAGCCC
>NW_021939122.1:11243778-11484097 GCF_001715985.3 Manacus vitellinus
GGTGCCCAAAGATCAATTGTAGGGTGCAGATGGGGGGCTCAAGGTTTGAAAATGTGGTTGCGCACAGAGCCTTCAGCCCCACGTCCCCCATCTCAGGGATGGGCAGGGGCAGGCTGTGAAGAAGGACACGTATCAGATGGTCCAGGAAAGCTCACAGAGCTTTCTTTCATTGCATTTCTTATTTTTGTTTTCTGTCCTTCCTTCTTCCAGTCACAGGCTCTGTTTATGGGAGAGTCAGGTTTGAGGTGAGGAGAAGGGCTTTTTTTCTAGAGACCTGGGTCCTTTATGTGTGTGCCCATGAACACACACACACACACACACACACACACTCTCCCCAAGTAATTTCTGTTAGTGCAGCCCAATGTTTGCTCTCCAGCAAGCACTGAGGGTGGGTAGATCTGGGAGAGGGGTAGTTATCTCCGGGTTCTGATGGGGAAACTGAAGCATGGAGCAGGGACTTGCAGTCCTCATCCATGCTGTGGTTACAGGTCATCCCATCACCGACAGCATCCGACAAGCCTGCAGATGTCAGGGAAAAGGTGCTTGGGAGATTTTCTCAGGACTACCCAGCAGTGGCCAGGCTCCCAGCCCTGTGACGTCCTTGGATGGGTCCCCAACCCCCCGGCACCAAACCCTGCCACCAAACCTCTGTCCACTCCAGCTCCCCACCATAAATCACTGCCCTCCATTGGCCAAGGACCTTTTAAAAAGGATTTATTAGGGGGGATTTAAGCACAGGCAGCGATACGGTTTCATAAATCGAAAGGCAATAGTGCTCATCGTTGCCAGTTCATTCGGGGGGTGGCATCCCTGCTCCCCCCATTCCCACGGCCCTGCTAACAGCCTCCTCCCCGGCACCGCTGCCTCCACCGCTCCCCTTCGCCTCCCCGTCTGTGGAGACCGCGAGTGTGGAAAATCCCCAGACAGGGAGTGTAAATGCTTGTTCTTTGTAAATGAAGAACATAATTAACATTAAATTAAGGTAATACAAATGAAGACAACACAGAGCCTGACAGGATGAGTGTTTGGGGAGGCAGTAGAGAGAAGTGATTCATATTTTTAATTTACTGTACAAATAGACTAGCAGGGCTGGGGGGAAAAGGGCCATCCAAGTGGAGTGGGGATTTTTTTTTTTTTCCCACTGTTGTTTTGCTGTGCTTTAAGCACACAATGACTATTAAAGTCAACTGCCCATATAATAGGACATCTCCTACATGACTGCTCTCCAAAAGGCAGCTTGCTGTAGCAATAAATTCTAGGAGTGCCATCTGCTGGTGTGCACCCTTTGCCGGGCACCCTTGCCTCGGCCACCCACACCCAGACCAGCCCTGACACCCCTCAACCTCTGCAGAGACCTGCTCCAGCAGAGCCCTGGCCACGGACCTGCAGGCACTCATACAGAGGGGTTTTTTTTTGGTAGAGTAACAAACACTTTCTTCCCACCCCAAATATGCCCTCAAATTGTTCAAATTGTCCATAATTTTTTTTTTTTTTAAGAGGTTGAGGGGTGGGGTTGATACCGAGGAAATATTTTAGGCTTTTGAAAGAAATGAATCTCTGTTCTCCACCCCTCCGAGGTGCTGGGTTTCAGATGAGTGCCTCTTATCCAGAACACAATTTAAAAAAAATCACTCATTTTAGATTTTTACCAGCAAAGAGACTGTTGACCACAGCCTGTGTGAACTGCAGGCTGGGCTGGAGCTGACTCTGCACTTTAGGAGATAAGAGTTGTGGTCTCAGCCCAGTGAGGCCGTGCTGGAGGATGATTTTCAACCAGGAGGGAAACAGGTTTACGGTAGAACAAATGTGTCCATGAGACTGGGACACCTGGAGCAGGCACATATACACTACTGTTATGTCCTTGTTCCCTTCTCTGGGGATTCCTGTCACCACTGGGCAAAGCAAAAACAAAAGAAGGTGCCAAGAGGACCCATCCTGTCTGAAATCACCCTTCCCAGGCAGAGGATTCCCTGTGACAGTGCTGAAAGACTCATCCACTATGCCAAAGCTGGAGGGTGTTTCACTGTCTGGGGGGTTCCTAATTTTGGGAGTGCAACCTTTTCTCTCCAGGTGACTTGTGTCCTGGCAGTTATTATCATGAGCAGTGTACATGGGTCCAGGGCAGCCACATTCGCTGTGTCCTATTCCTTTGTCACCTTTTCCTCTCCCCTATTAAGTTCACATCCCAGGGTACCTGAGAGCAGCTTCAAGCTGTTGTCTGAAGCTTTGCCAACCCCAAAAGGCAGCCAGGGCCTCTTTAATTCCTGCCCCTGGGCACTGGGGAGGGCAGACAGGCAGGACAAACCCTGTATCCAAAGGGAAGTAGTTTTCCCCTGCTTTTGCCCCTTTCATGATTCTATCGAAGCTGTGTTTGCACACAAGGCTGTGACAGGTGGGATGTGGAGCCACCAAGTATGGACACTGGGAGATCAGTGGGAGGTCCCATCCTGCAGTCTCAGGCCCTCCATGAGCACTGATGTCAAGCTTTGGCAGGAGCTTGGCTGCCCATCAGCCTGGGCTTCTCCCCATGATGAGCTGTGTCAGATGTGCCATGTCCTTCCTACTGCAGCCTCACAGCCAGTCCCACTACTCTGGAGAAGAAACTGGAGAGGCCTGGTGATGGACCCCCACACCATGCTGGCTCCTCTGCCAGCTCTACCCTGCTTTGAATGGCCCTGAGCAGCTGAGGTCTGCAGATGTGTCTGTAAATCACAGAATCACAGAATGGTTTGGGTTGGAAGGGACCTTAAAGATCATCTTATTCCAACCTCCTCTGCCATGGGCAGGGATACCTTCCACTGGACCAGGTTACTCAGTGCTCCATCCAACTTGGCTTGGAACACTTCCAGGGGTGGGGCATCGACAGGTTCTCCTGGCAACCTGTTTCTGTGCCTCCCAACCCTCACAGTAAAGAATTTCTTCCTAATATCTAATCTAAACCTACCCTCTGTCAGTTTAAAGCCATTCTCCCTTGTACTGTCACTACATGCCCTTGTAACAAGTCCCTCCAGAGCTCTCTTTCAATCTCTTTATCTACTGGAAGGTGCTCTAAGGTCTCCCAAGAGCCTTATCTTCTCCAGGCTAAACCTCAGTTATCTCAGCCTGTCTTCCCAGGAGAGGTGTTCCAACCCTCTGAGCATATTCGTGGCCTCCTCTGGGCTTGCTCAGGGCCACTTGCTGCCCCATCTAGCCCCAGTGATGGCACAGGGACACCAAGATGTGTCCAGCAAGCCTTTATCAGCTTCCCAGCTGGGATGTGACCATTCACCATGAGCCAGGCACCCTCCAGGAGAGCTTACATGAAGGATCTGGAGATATCCACCGATGGGCCATAACCATTTCCTTGAGAACCCCCTTTCAAAGCATCTGGAGAGTTTGAGCCAGGGCCTTCTTTCCCATTCCAGTTTGTCTGGGGTGAGCCACAGCTCTCCATGTTGGAGGTATGTGAATACCTCAATGCTTAAACTCACCCACCCTCTAGCACTGGGCACATCAGGAGAAGGCACTTACACATTTGGAGAAAGCCACCTTCCTCTTCATTTCTGCAAACCTTAAGAGGATCAGGAGCATTTCCAGGCATCCAATTAATTTCTCAGGCTCTTCTTTACACCTCCAGTCTTTCGAGGTCTGCTCGGACACTACTAGAGAATACAGCCTTACCCTCACCAAGTAGAACCAGTGCTTTTGGAGGCCTGAATCCAGAGAGCTGCTTTGGACATGGGGAAGCAGCTTCGGACGTGGAGAAGCATCTCAAAGCTCATCCAGCCATATCTTTCATGAGATGCCTGCAGCAGAGAGGCTGGGAATGCCTCCCTGGGCAAGGCAAAGAGGGTAAGCCCAAATTTGGGTAAGCCCAAATACAGTTTTTGCAGGAGTACCAGAGCAGTGGCGAGGGGCAGCTTGGACTGACAGCCCCAAAACAGAGATTCTGCCCCAATAGCTTCAACAAAATAGATTATGAGTTGCTAGTGTTCCATGAGCACAGGGTTTCCTCACCCCCAGGTCCTGATGGAAAGAGGATGGACGTGTCCTTTGGCACAATATCCTCAAAAGGGTCCCCAGGAGCAAATGCATCCAAAGGGCACCACAGAATTTGGCCAGTGACCTCCAGTCCTTGGGAAGAGGGGACTGTTGGTGGTGTCTGAAGCTCTGGCAAAAATGGGCCTTGACCCCACATTTCGCAGGTCTGCCCCTTCTCACCAGCCAGAACAGAGCAGTTCTTGGCTATAAGGCAACACCCCAGCTCCTTGGCTGTTCCAGGACCCCAGAATGGGGGGGCTGGTCCCAGGGGGGCCATTGCCTCCTACACGGAGGGCAGGGGTCATCTTCCAAGCTGCCCCACATGCTGGGTGGGAGAGATAGATAAATACCAGAATAAATAAATACAAGTGGCAAAGAGGCCTGAAATGATGCTGTCGTTTGCTGGGAATGAGAGACACAAGTGTAATTTAGGTTTTGATATTATCAAAGTCTCGCTGCTCTAAAACAGCAGGGCACTCAGTGCCTCATTAATAAAGGATAAACTTGGAGTCTATTTACAATGCACTTTTTGGGGTTATTTACACTCCATTATACATATGTAATGCTGCACATATTTACCGCTCTGTTCTGCTGCCGAGAGCAGCGGAGTCGGGAGGGAGGCAGAGTGGGAAGTGGTTGATGCTGTGGAGCCATGACCCCTGCCTTTGACTGATGTCCTTTAAATGGCTCAAGATGCAGGAGAGTCCCAAGCTAGTGGTGTAGGACGGAGGTGATGGGACCAGGCACTGGGGACCCAGTATGGCCCAGTCCCCATGGGTCCAGCACCCACCCACCCCCAGAGGCGCCCTGAGGCTTTGCCAAGGGATGCAGGAAGGGTGGGCTCCTCACCAAGTGACCACAAGCACCAAACACACAAGCTGTGGGCCAATCACGGGGTGGGAAACTGGGGGAAAAGAGGGCTAAATTATTTGCAACAAAATAAATGATGTTTGCATTAGCACAAGAAGGGTTTGGCCACACAGCCCTCCCCACTGCCTGGGGTTTACCTCTTACCAGAACAAAATATTGTAGCTCTCCTGCAAACCATAGCTCCTGGAGGGTCTGCTGGCCTGGGAGCTCCCAACCCCATGGTGTTAGTGAGAGCTGCTGTGGGGGTCCTCGGTCACACAACTGCCATGCTCACAGCAGTCCTGGGACACAGGGCAGCCCCTCCCTCTGCAACACAGGCCTCAGGATTCAAGGCAGAGACGTGAGAGACGTCATGCTTGGAGAGCACCTTGAGGTCACAGCAATTAATGGGGTGCAGAAAAGGAATGTGGGTGTATAATGGATCCTTTTGTCCTCAAGGGCAAACCATGCAGGGGTCCCATGGGAGCACTCTTTGGGGTCAGCACACGAGGCCAGGCACCAAGGGGCTTCCAGCAGGCTGTGGAGGGGCACAGTGGCTGGACAGTCTCCCCCAGCTCAGAGCCACTCTACGTCCCTTCTGCAGTAGCCTCTGGCTTTGCATGACCAACCCAGGTAAGATGCAAGAGCCTAGGAGACATCCTGATCACCCTCCCTTTGACCTTTCCAGCCTCCCTGGGGAGGAGGATAAATCCCTCAACCCCTTCTGCTCTTCCCTGGCACTGGGAAAGCACCCACCCATTCCAGCACACTACAGCTTGCTGCTATTCCAGGCTGAACTTGCCAAACGATGGCTCTGGTGGCAATGGTCTTTATTAAACAGCTCATGTGGGCAGCTCTTGGCAAGGCTCCATACCCAGGAGTGATGAGAGTCACAGGAGGTGCCCTCGTCTCTGTGGGGGCATCTCTTCCAGCATGGGGGTCATGCACAGCGGTCAGTGCCACCCTGGTGCATCATCCTGGCTACAGGCTGCAGCACAGTGACATGTTGACATGTCCTGGGAGACCCAGAGCTGACCAGATCAGAGCAAATTGGTCCCCACTTTATTCTCCAGCCCCGAGTCTCCTCCACCATCCCAATCCCCTCCAGCCCAGCCAGATCAGGGCAGGCTGGAGCCTGAGCCCTCCAGGGAGCTGTTCTCCAAGGTCCCATAGCCATCGAGCCTCATCATTCTGAGATGGGCTGGGATGGAGAGGACGGAGCGGCGGGTGGCAAAGATGTGACTGATCTCCATGAAGGTTTTGTTCTTGGTCTCAGGGATGATGAAGTAGACATACAGGGCCACCAGCAGGCAGACACCACAGAAAACCAGGTAGCAAAAGGCACCGGCTGACATCTGGGGACAATAAGAGCAGGATGGGGCAGAGAGTCAGGCACCCCCAGACTGGGCATGGCACAAGACAGCGTCCCCTCTCATCACCCCTTCCTAGGCTGGCTCCAGCCAGCACTGAGCTGAGCCTGGAGCATGAGCATCTCTCAGGCTAAGCCCGACTTGGCACCCCATTGTGGGAGAGCAGCAGGGCTGTGTCCATCCCCTCCTTCCTCCATGGCCCCTCTGGACTGATACCTGCAAGAAGGGGAAGATGAAGCCAATGGTGAAGTTGCAGAGCCAGTTGAGGGACCCCCCCACAATGTAGGCAGCTGGGCGGTGCGACTGCGTGAAGAGCTCGGCTGTCATCAGGAAGGGGACACCAGCTGCAGAGGGAAGGGACAGATCAAGGATATGGGGGACAGGTGCCTCGAGTACCCCTGGGGTCAACAGGTCCTGTCCATCTCAGTCCTGTGGCCAAAGGGCTGGAGCCCAGCAAGACTCACAGTTTAAACTGCTGGTGCTGGGACAGCTGGAGGAGATGGGGAGTGTTGTGGACCAGTGTCCTGCCTTTGGCCTCCCTTTGGGATATGTCTCAGTGGTAGGTGACGATCCCCCTGACATACCACACTTGCACATTGCTGGGTGCTGAGGCCAGTTTCACAAGTTGTGTGACTGAAAGTTTCAGGCTGAGTCAAAATAAGGGTGGAATATTTCACCTGGATCCTCATTTTCCAATAATTTTTCTAAATGCTGACACATTAAATCTCCTAGACATCACAGGCATGGAGAAAAATCTTCCTGGTAACCTCCATAATGCCCTTTCCAGTCTCCCTTGATCAAAACAGTTCAGAAAATTTCCTTCTATCAATTAGCTTCTATCCCACTGTGGTTGATTTAGGCAGGAAAGAAGCAACTACATTTCTGAGCATCAGAATTTCACAAAGGACACAGAAATGTTATTTTCCAACTGCTTTTCCCATGTGTGTGGAAATGATTTTCCAAGCCAACTTGTTACTGGACTAAAAACTGGACATGGGTTGTGACTACTTCTCCTGGAAGGGCTCAGCCTCTCCTGCTATGTGTCACTGAGCCAGCAGCCATGGGTCCCAGGACTGTCCCTGTGCTGGAGGGCAGAATCCAAGGTCCAGAAGACATCCCAAGACACATGGGAATCTGGCAAGGGACTGTATTTGATATGTATTTGACGTGACTAGAGCCCCATTGCCTGGCACAGGGCTGCCTGGGACCTCTTTATAAAGGATGCTCCAAGGGAAAAGATAAACCAAAAAACAAGTGCTAAGAAGTAAGGGAGGAGTGGAGCCCCTGATGGACTCTTACTCACAGTTCGCCCAGAACACAGATATATATATTTTTTTGTTTGTTTTAAAACTCCTATTCATCATTGTTTGTGAACAATGAGCCATTAAAATCCTAATTAAAGATGTAATTACAGTGAATGAAGTCTAGGTTGAGGATGAATTACAGATCTGTTGGCAGCTCTGCTAATACATCAACTGGGTAAACCAGTCCAGGTTTCACTCCTGGCTGTTTGAGCCTGCACTTGGTTAGGGACAGGGTGATGCCCATCAGCAACACTGTGATGGGAGGTCTGAGGAAGGCTGCCAGGGCTTTCATTCTGCTTGGCCCTGGAGCAGGGACAAGGAGGAGGAGGTAGAGTGTGCCCTGGGGATGTATGGGGCTGGAGGGGTTTGTAGGGGGTTTCACCTGTGGGGTGCAGCACGGTAAACCAGGGCCTGGCCACAGGGACGGGGCCAAGGCTCAGGTTCTGTCCCCTGCCTGCAAATCCTGGTGGTCCCCTGGGACACCCATTCCCACTCCATCGCCCCCCATTCCCCCAGTCCCAGCCCCACCTGGTCCCATGCAGAAGCCAGCGATGATGCCGACCACGCAGGCGACGCTGACGTAGTGCATCCAGGGCAGGGCAGCCTGTGAGGGGACACTGGGCTGAAGCTGCTTGGCTCGGTGGTGGCCCTTGGAGACAGTGGCCACGCAGGACACATCAGTGAGATGCAGGCAAGCAATGGGTGGTTTGGGGCAAAGCTAGTGAGGTTCAGCCTTGGCTGAGATCTGCAGCTCGTGATGTTGATGTCCCCAGAGTCATGGGAACATCCCCTGGGAGCAGACAGCAGAAGGAGGACCCTGCAAACGTCTCCACCTCCCCCAGCATTTCACAGCTGCCTGTCTGGTAACAACAATTTCTGCAGAAAAGCTACCGGAAGCAGCAGGACTTTTCTCATTTGAATTTGTGTTTTCTTCTTTTGTTCTTTGCACTAAAATTTCCTTCTCTTTAACTTTGAAGGGAACATGTTACTTGGAAGAGCCAGTGCACCTCTCATTTCCATGCATGCTCCCTCCCCCGATGTGACACCCAGCCTTACATCACCCAGCCCCCATTAATGCCCCAGCCGAGCCCAGGGAGTGGCAGTGGCCCTGGGGGTGGCAGTGGCCAGACCAACCTGCAGCAGCAGGGAGACAGTGATGCCAGCGGAGCAGATGCCCATGGCACAGAAGCCAGTGATGATGAGAGGCCGCCGGCCCACCTTCTCGATGGTGAAGCACTGCCAGGGGAGAGCAGAGGGGTGGTGGGGAGCTCCAAGGTGGACGGGAGCACCCCTGAACCCCAGATCCAGCTGAAGGTGGGAGGATGCTCCTGGGCAGCCCCAGCTCAGAGCTCCAGGGCTGAGGCTGGGGCATGTAAAGTAAAGTGCAAGGGGTGAGCACACATGGGGCAGGAGAGGGGTCCCACAGAGTCCCATTAAGCTGCAGGGTCGGGGCTGACTGGGGTGACCCTATGGCTGCATTCCCACCAGTGCCAGGTGGAGGTGCTGGGCTGGGCACGGGGTGTTTGTGGGGCAGTGGGCAGAGGCAGGGTGCGGGCAGGCAGCGCAGCGGCTGGAGCAGGCAGGGTATTGACAGCAGAACAAATGCCTGTAATTTTATAACCAATCTTGGCGTGTCCATCGGGGGCCATTTGAGGGGCTGCTCCTGAGCAATCTGGCTCTATGCTGGGTGGCTGCCGGGGGGCTGGGGCAGCCCCACAGCCAGGGGAGGTGAGAAGGGGCCACCCTTCAGAGAGGCAGGGGGCCCGCTCTGCAGTGGGTTGAGCTATGGGGAGAGGGGAGAGCCCCCCATTCATTCCTGGTTTTCTGGGAAAAGCCACTGCCATCCATCTCTCTAATTGTCAGGGCGTGGATTTAGTGCTAGGTGGCTTGGGATGGCCCTGGGTGACACTTGCAGATGGGACAAGGGACATAAATCTGCCCGGCCCAGTGCTAACTCTCCAGTTAAATGAGGGCTGGCTGGGGGGGCAGACTGGGGCATGTGGCTCTGCTAACAGAGTGACAATGAAAGTGGGAGCCAGAAGGAACCTCTAGCTCTCTCCATCATCTTCAACCTGCTCCTTGCCTGGCATCTCTCCCCAATTTCCCTGCTACCCCAAAATTCTCCCACCCCTTCTAGACGTGACCCCCAAATTGAGTCTGTCTCATCCCATCTTCCATCCCCATTTCCCTGCCAAACTCTCTGTCCCACCAGAAAAGGGACATCCATGCTGTGGCACAGATGACATTTGGGGATCCATTCAGCCCCCCTGTTTGATGGTGCTGGGAGCTGGCAACAAGGCTTAGGCATGGAGGGGCTGTGTCCATCTGTCCATCCATCACTCACCCCAATCAGCCCAGCGATGATTTCAATGGCACCAGTGCCCACGGTGGTGTAGGGGATCTGGGACACAGGGATCCCGACGTTCTCGAAGATGACATTGGTGTAAAACCAAATCTGCCGAGGAGGGGACATAGCATGAGCAGGGGTTGAAGCCATAGGGCACTTGATGAAATGAGCTGCCAGGTCTCAGCTCAGCCTCTGCAGAGCCAGGTCCTGGAGCAAGGACCCTGCAGAGCTTACGGCATCAATCCCTGAGAGCTGCATGCCGGCATTCACCACCACCACCGAGAGGGTCTGCCAGTGGACGGAGCGGTCCCGCAGCAGCTGCCACACAGAGACCATCTCCATGGAGGAGAGTGACCGCTGCTCCTCCTTCATCTCCTTGATCACATCCTGTACATCAGGGGTCCCCAGGAACTGGTGAAGTGCTGTGGGGAGAGTAGGGATCACGGACACATGTCTCCCCATCCCAGGGTAGATGCTCATTGGTATGGCACAGGGCAGGGGCTTGGCTCTGCTCTGACTCAGCCTCCCCAGGAGACCTCCCTGACCCATGGGGCTCAGCATCCATAGGGACTTGGGAAAAGCCTCATCCACAGTGATGGGCACTATGGAAATGCTGTGGCACAACTGCATGGGATGGAAGCACTGAACCATAAGGATTGTGGTGGGCTGTGAGGTCTGGGTGTGGAAGGGTGCCACGAGGATGCACCTTGGTCTTGGGAGACCTTGGAGAAGCGCCCGGCATCTCCTGGAGCCAGTCTCCCCCAAGATATCCCCTCACCCTTGGTGGCTCCACAGATATCGTTTCTCTCTATCAGCAGGTATCGTGGGCTCTCGGGGAAGCAGTGCAGCAGCAGGAGCTGGAGGGAGGCAGGAACAACCACAACTGACAGCAAAAGGGGCCAGAATCTGTCCTGAGAGGAGTTGAAATAGGACAAGTCATGGAAAGGGCAGAGCAGGGTCCAGCACATGTGGGCTGGCATATTGTGCTCACCTCACCCAGCAGCTCTGGGAGGCTCAGGACCTGTGCAGCAAAAACCCCCAGGCAGATGAAGATACTGGGCATGAGGCCCAGGAAACCCCGCAGGTTCTTGGGGGCGATTTCTCCCAGGTAGAGGGGCACCACGCTGAGACAGATACCTGGCAGGGACAGGAACAACTGGGATGGGAGAGGCAGTGGGGAGAAAGGTGCCTGGCTAGAGACTCTGTGCATCTCCCCCCACGCCCAGCGTCAGTCACAGTAGGGCCCCCATGGCCAGGGAGGTGTCCTGTCCGTACCAGAGACCCATCCACAGAGCCTGGGGGGAATATGAAGTTTTCTCCAGCCCCCTGTGAAGGGGCTGCAAGGGCACTGGGCTGTGAGGAAGGGTTTGTGCACTCGTACCTGAGTGGAGCCCTGTGATGGAGCGACCGATGATCACCATCTCAGGGGACCCCAGCTCCCGGCTGAAGCCCATGAAGCCGCCGGCCAGGAGGACGAGGAGAGCACTGCGGCTCAGAGCGCCATTCCTAGCAGGCACAAGCAGAAGGGCAGCTCCTCCAGTCCCACCCCATCCCTCAATCACTCTGTCCCATCGTAGGACACCCTTACCTGCCATATCGCTCCACCAGCATCCCAACCAGCAGGGAGCCCACCAGCCCTCCCAGGGCAAAGATGGAGACAGTCAGGGAGTAGAGGAGGGTCAAGGGGCCAGGGGTCAGCTCATGTCCGTACCGCTGGGACCACGTGGCATTGTAGAAAGCCTTTATGTGCTGCAGGGCAGAGACACACATGGGCACCAAATGTACTGGGAGAAAGGGGAAGACAAGCTCTATAGGAACGATGCCATGACTTTAACAGCATTGCAGGAGATGCTAGGCAAGACATGACAGAGGGTGACTATGATGTGCTGGTTGGGTTGCTCAGCCTGTGTCAGCATCAGAGAGGCTAAATGGCAGTTTAAAGATGCCAGACAGAGCTTGAGCTAGAGTAAGGAGGTTGTGGCCAGCTTTCCCCAGCCTCTGCCTTCCCAGGGCGACCAGTTTGGAGTACATGAACACAGCCTCCCATGTCCCTCCCATGCCATTCCTCTCCCTGGGCTGCTTTCCATGGGTGACTGCCCAAGGAAAATGTCAGCATTTTGATGTGGGGATGCTGGGTAGCAATCCCTCCACCCTCCTAGGGAGGGATACAGAGCCCTTTCCCCTGCTCCCAGAGAGGCTGCCTGTCCCTTACCACTGCTGGTGAGTTCACCACGGCAAGGTTGTAGCCATAGAGCATGGAGGAGCCAAAAGACACCAGAAGGGTGACCGACAGCAGGGGGAAAGTGAGATGCTGGGAGAGAAGAGGAAGGATGAGCATGGCACTGGTCAGAAGAGCCAGGGGCCAAGATCATGTGTCATGAACTGTATTGGGTCACTGTCCCTTTTCTAGTAGGGATGACCCTGGCCCAGAGCAAAGACCCCAACGTGACAGAGCCCTGAGCTGAGCACCACTTCTGGCTGGTGCCCAGCACCCAGCCCAGACAATCCAGCTTCCCCATGGTTGGTCTTGTGGCTGCGGTGTGAGGCTTTTTTTACCCTGGTGGGGGCCCAGCCTGAGTAACCTGGGCAACCCTGTCCCCAGCTGGGAGTGGGCAGCAGATGGAAAGGGGCAGGAAGGGGAGGGAGAGACACCCATCCCCCTCCCTCGATGGGGCACCCAAATGGTGCTGCCGAGAGTGGCCCAGCACCATTGAAAGGTGCAGGTCCCCAGGGAAGGTCTCAGCCCCCCCTCTCCAAACACCACATGCACCCACCTCCTAAACCCTCGCCCCCACCAACACCTCTGTCTCCTGCCCCGGCTGCTGGGGCTCCTCACTGCAGAGAGCCCACGGCCGCGGGGGAACAGAGCCCGTGCCCTGACCCAGCGCACCCCAGGATCTGGGTGCCCAGGAGCGTTCAGAGCACTTCCAGCTGCAGGAGCACCCCTGGGTGCTGCACCCGGCTATCTCCCCCTGAGCAATGAGCGTCTTCCATCCCCGCAGAGGCAGGACTGGGACGGGGTGGATGCGAAGTGATTCTGCATCCCACGGGAGCAGCCACGCTCGCCAGCACCCAGAGCCCGGCCCTCCTCGCAGCACCCCCCGCACGGTAGCCGGATCTGTAGCACCTAGCAGCTCCCGGCTCACGCACAGCAAATCCCCCCTAATCCCATCAGGAATCCCGAGCTGGGAAAAAAGGGAGGGTGGTGTCCGGCCATGGGGGCGTCAGGCCAGGGGCCTGGGGGAACGGGGCACCGTAAGGCAGGAGGGGAACAGGGATGGCGCAGCCCCCGGCCGCAGGACAGCTCACCCAGTGATGTCCCCGCCGGGCCGCGGGGTCCCTTTCCCGACCGTCGGGGAGAGGCTGCAGGCGGAGCGCGGGGAGGGAGGAGAAGGAGAGGGGGAGGAAGGCAACCCCGGTCCGGCCGCCTGGCTGGTCTCTCCCATTTTTAGATGGAGGAAGGAGGAGGGAAGGGAAGGGAAGGCAGGGCAGGGCAGGCAGCCCGGGTGCCCCGGGGCTCATTGGAGGCGCGCTGAGCCGGCGGAGGGAGGAGTCCGGGGCCTCTCCTCGCCGGAGGCAGGGGCACACCTCCGGGCTGTCCGCCACGCTGAGGGGTCACGGCCAAAGCTGGGCGACAGATGGGACGACCGATGTGATGCTCTGCCACGGTCGAGAGCTCCGGCCTGCACCCCTCCAAACGTGGAGTGCTCGGACCGTAGCAGGCAACATCAACATTGCACCAACCCGAGGTGGGCACGAAAGCGGCGGCCCCACATCACCAGACACGAATCAC
The DNA here is from genome assembly GCF_001715985.3 of Manacus vitellinus. NCBI lineage: Eukaryota > Metazoa > Chordata > Aves > Passeriformes > Pipridae > Manacus > Manacus vitellinus. The sequence continues at coordinate 11,257,462 of NW_021939122.1, forward strand.
CTCCGGCCCCTCTGCCACCGTGGGGCTGATGTGCCCCAGTCCCTGCCGTTCGGGAGGAGCCTGGTAGACACACGGCCATGGCTCGGGGCAGATGCATTCGCTGGACATGGAAGGGCACAGCCCCCAGCCCCAGAGAGGAGAGACTCGGCTCATAGCAGCTCAGAGGAATCCAATTTTGCTGCGGCCAGGAGCTGCTTCCCCTGCTGCTAATGAAGTGCCTTTAATTAGCAGCCTAATAGCAAGCTCTTAATTTGCCGAACAGACAGTTGAAGGGATGGGGACCCCATTAAGCCACGGCTGGCAACAGCTCCAAGGGCTTAAAAGGGACAGGTCCCGACAGGCTGGCCCCACTCAGGAAGGTCCTGCTGGGCTGGGAAAGCAGAGCAGAGCTGGGAGAGCCTCACAAGCACCCAAGCCCGTGGGCCATGCCCAGCCCCAAACGGGCTGTCTGGGGTGAGGGAGAGCCCGGGCACGACTCCTCCCACACAGGAGGTCCCAGCTCCTGTCTCCTCCCTCTGTGTGAGCCTTTACCTTTTCCTGAAAGCACCGGGCCCTCCCCCTCAGCCACCAGCCCTTCCCAGCTTCCCAGTGTTCAGCTTTTCCCGGAGCGGGCACCCATTCAAGAGCTCCTGTGTCTTGCCCAGATTCAGTTTCTCCAGGTCTTGATTGGGGCATCACCTTTACCTTTGTGCAGTAGTGCTGGGCTGCAGAAACCTCGGTGACAGGGTCACAGTAAGGGAGACCTGTAGGGAGCCACAGTTCTGGGGATTGTCCTGGTTCATTCCCAGAGCAGTAGGAGGAAGATCCATTTATTGGACATGCCCAGGGGTGAGATGACCCAGCAGGAGGAGGACACGCAGCCTATGGGTTCCAGCCATGCCCAAAGCACTTGCAGTGCTGCAGGGCAGCCCTAAACACCCCCAGGATTCAACCCAAGCCCTGTGCTAAGACAAGGCAAAGCAGCAAACGTAGGACAGGATTTTAAGCCAGGCCATGCTGTGTCCTGCAGCCATGATCTCACTCCAGTCATCCAGGTACATGGCTCATCTCTGGGACCAGCATCTGGAGGATTAAATGTGCCCAGTCCAGTGGTCTCTGCCACAGCTAGAGGAGGAAACAGCAGCAGCCATCTCTCCTCCATTCTGGTACTCTCCCAGCAAGTACCACCTAAAAATCCTCCTGGAGCTTCCCAGTTCCTCTCCACTGAAGCCCATACCCATCAACAAGCCCCGTGCTCACCCCTGCAGCAACAGCCCTCCCTCCCCTCCCACAGCTTGGTGGTGCTGGGGCATCCTGAAGCAGGGAAATCCTCAGGACACAGCTTCAAGACAGGGCATGGCCACTGCCTTGATTTAGAGAGTAAATCTGGGTTACTGCCACCAGTTCCCAGCAGTTGCTGGGATGCTAGGAGCAGAGGTTTAGCAGCAGATGTAGAGGTAAGAAAGACGTGCTGGGGCAGGAAGGGGGAGGAAGAAAGCCTGGAGTGACAACTGAGGGTCACCAGGGAGCTGGGTTAATTGGAGACACTCCTGTGACCTGACCCGGTGATGGTGGCACACGACGAGACAAGTGCTGGTGAGAAACACCCGCTGCTCTGTGCCGCAAGGGAGCTCGTCTCCACATTTTACAGGCATTCCTCCCCTGGCTCCATGCAGGGAGCCCCTGGCTAAAACACCCCCCATGGCTGGAAAAGCAGCTGTGAGCCCATAAACCACCCTAATCCCCTCCCACTGTCACTCCCAGAGCTCCCGTCCCACTCTTGCCTCACTGCTGCCTTGGCCTCCAGAGGCTGTCCCCACCTCCTCTCCTCGAGGCATTGGACACACAGTGTCTGGGCATGCAAAGAAACCCAGGAGAACTGGAAGAGGCAGAACAGCAGGAGCCAGTCCCAGCATGCATCCTGCACAGAGCAATGTCCAGGAGGATGGAGATGCTGTTGGGAGCCCTGAAGGCTTCCCCATAGTCCAGCTGTTCATGGTGTGGGCAGAGGCAGGATTCATCCTGCTCCAAGGAGCTCATGTGGTGCGGAATGACAGAGCTAGCCCTGCTGCAATGTCAGAGAATCTGGTGCCTTCTGCCTCCTTTCCCAGCTCCCCAAGGACAAGTACTGACAGCCACGAGCCAGCCATGCAGGACTCTACACCAAAGACATAAAACACAAAAAAAATTGATATGAAGGACTTGGGAATGCAGAGGAAAACACACTGGGAGAGTCTGTCCCCTTTCCCAAGATGAAATAGAAATCCCTCAGAGAGGACATGGTCTTCAGTGCTGCCTCTTGGTGTTTGCCCACCACTATCAAGTTCAAACTAGGTAAATTCCACAAGGAATCAATAAGCAGCTCATATGAAGGCAAAAAGCTGCATTTCTCAGCAGCCACTGACCCCCTTCCCCACACCAGAGGAGAGGGACCTTGGTAGCACAGGCCCAGTAGGCAGAGCTGCTCATGGACATCTCCACAGCTCTGAAGGTCAGAGCAGTTTGCCAGCACTGCCCATTCAGAGCTGACACTGCAGAAATGGAGATGGTCTGGCAGCCTCCCTGCCTCACTGCCCCTTCGAAAAACCTTCCCTGATCTGCCTTTGTAAATGCCAGAAGGATGCTTTGGGCATGGGACAGGGGGTTTTGAACACATCGGCTGCGTGACATTAGCCAGGAGCTTGAGTTCCTTCAAACCACAGTGGCCTCTGGAAGGAAGTCAGTCGTGTCCCCAGTGAAAGCACTACTCAGGCTGCTATTTCTGCCTTGTTGCACTGGAAAGCCCATCTGACCATTCTCCATCTGTAGGAAGGCTATTTACCTGTACAGCTGAGACCTTTTCAAGCCCAGGTTCTCCTGGTCATATTCCTTATCCAAATTCAGTGGTCCCTGGCTTATCAGCCCCACAGCTCAGCAACCTCCCTGCTGGTTTGGAGATTTCGATCTGCTCCTGCCAGCCAGATGCATGTCAGCAAAGCATTTTGGAGAGAAAGCTCAAGCTGGGAAGGTAACACGAATCAGAAGCAAAGAGCATCCCTTGACAATATAATGAATGTGTGCCTGAGCTCCCTTAGGGTAAAGCAAAGTGGCTGGAAGCTTGCTAGAATGCACTCCTGGAAGCTTGCTAGAAGGGCAAAACATCCCTGTCCATCAGATGTCTTCAGCCATCAAGGAAGGATCAACTGGCAAAGGGGACAGGCTGAGACCTCCAAGGGCTGCAGCCCGTAATGTGAGATTTGCATAGGATAGTTAGTGCAAGCAGCATCTTATTTTTCCTCTCATCTTCTCTCCCATCAGCCCCTCCTGGAACAGAGTCCTGGGAAGTCTGTATATTGGCTGTGGAGTAACCTGAGCACTTGGAAAAGCAGAGCTATACAGAGCAGCAGGCTCTCAAGCCGAGGAGCGGCATCTTACTCCCACAAAACATTGAATCATATCCACATTCTCCTGGGCACTGACAGGTGTGCCACTGCACAGGGGGGTCCACCACACAAAGCCTTTGAACAAAGGGGGCCAGGACACTGCTGGAACCAGGTGCAGCCCTTGCCCCTGCAGGGCTGTCAGGACAGGACAGCTGGACAGAAATCCATGGCAGCACTAGAGCTCAGGGTTTTTGTTTCCCTGGCTATGCTGCCTCCTCTGCTGAGAGTTCGACATCCTAGCCCTCTTTGAACCACCAAATGCTGAACTCATCCCAAACATTATTGTAAGAATTATGTTCATTCTAGCCTAGCTAATCTAAACTAGCCAATTCCTCGTTTCAAGAAAGTATCTTACTATACTCTTGAAAGCATGTATATAACAATAAAAAAACACCAAACAAGAGAAGATTTCATTTTAAAGCTGTAGGTGGATCAAATGCTGTTAATTTGAAGCTATGGCAAACATTACTTTCCTCTTTTCATTTGAAGTGGAAATAAGGCAGACATTTTTAAACAGAAAGGGTAATTAACCACTGAATCTATTTAGGATAATCTGTGTGGTGCTCATTCTTCTCCAGTGGAAATTTACAATTGAGATTGCTTTTCCTTCTCAAAGACTCTCTTTAGTACTTGAGTTTTTGGATGTGAATCCAGAATTCCTGTGAGAAGTTTTCCACCTTGTGCCCTGCAGCACAGCACTGTCCCAGTACTAGAAATCTGGAATAAAGACTCCGATCCTCCTCTTTAAACATCAATGAGAAAAAGGGGAAGGACTATACAAGGAACAGCTAGACATAACCCACAAGGAGAACCTGTTTCTCATAGGGCTGGGCAGTGTTGTTTGGGTACACACAGACACCTGGGACTGTGAGTACAGAAGGTAAGGGGTCTCACTGGTGTGTGCTGGCAGTCACAGGTTGTTTAAATCAAGCTGCATTCTGTGTTACAGACCAATCCGAAGCCTGTCACTGCAACTCCTCTTCCAAATCTATTATTGGATGTGAGGAAAGAGCAGAGAGGGAACAGAAGAGGTTAAAGTGGTGTAAATATGCATATATATATATACATGTATATATGTACACACATGCATAAAAACCGCAACCCTTGCCAAACAAAGAATGGGGCTGCTGGGAAACCCTGTCACAAGAAGAGACTGCGATTGGAAGTGACAGGAATCCTGCTCCCAGCGCTTCAGAAAAGCAGGAGCCTTCACAATCTCCAGTCCCCTGCTGGCTCCCAAGAATGGAGCCAGCAGGGAGAGAGATGTCGGGAGTGCAGGGGTTTGTTTGTTTTCTGACCACCCCTGGAGTCAGGATCTTAAAACCACGGTGGCCTTTGTTTTAAAAGGGGCTGTTAAGTAAAACAGAAAGATCCAAGGCTGCTATCCAAGCAGCATTTTTAAGAGAAAGGTATTATGAGGGCAAGGGTGTTTGCGTTGGGATTCCAGCGAGCTGTAAGCGTGACAGCATCCCCAGCCACGGAACTGTGTGGCAGTGCTGCGATATGTCAATTACTCACTCATTATTGAACAGCAGGATTCTGATTAGCTTATAAAACAAATTTGTGCTTCTCCTACCAGGATCTTGCAACAGTACCCAGAAAAACACAAAAGTCTTTATAGCTTTCCCCCCCACTTTTTTAATGGACAGGATGGCTCCAGCTCTTCTCTATCAGTCACATCCACTCTCTGGCTTACAGGGTGGACTCATTTGTCCCAGCCAGAGGCCATTAGCTATGAATAGAGAGTTTGTTAATTAAAAAGTATGCTGTGGTTTTAGGAATAAGTGGTTTTTTTTCCTGACTGCCAGAGCAGTCTTTTATGCTGCACTCATCCCTGAGCAGCAGCTCTGAGGTGGGACTGGTTACTGCAGACTCCGTGTGTCCTGTGAAGCTGCATCTACCCCAGCCTCGGGGCAAAGCTGTCCACCCTTTGGCCCCAGCACTTCCAGGGGTTCACACTGCAAATGTTGTGTATAGTGCATGCGTAGCAGAAGTGTGACTCACACAGACGGGGCTTGAGAAAGATACAGGATTGATATTTCGATGGTGTCCTTCCCCCCCAAAGGAAAACAGGAGAGATTCACAGCTTAATCTTTGTAGTTGTATTTAAGTTATTTTCTGAACAGTTAAAAAAAAAAAAAACAAACCACACTGTTACCATGATCCTAGCTCAAGTGAACATTAGTACATTAACTACACATCACCGTAACATAATCACAAAATTCAAAGCACTCATTACTTAAGAATCCAGATAACAAATATAGCAGAGTAACAAACAGAAAACTCTGGAGAAACCATGTTCTTTCTCACCTCTCCCACTTCCACACCCACCTCAGCCTGAGCAGGCAGGAATGATGCAGCAGGCAGGTAACTCTCCTAAACACAGTGATGTAAGATGATGGGGAGAAAGGGGACAATACACTTTGCTGAGGTCACATTATTTTTCTGCCATGCTAAAACTGTGGCTAGGCTGAGCCCTGCAATGTCTCACGTGGTATAGACAAAGTAGCTGAAAGCAAAGTTCTACACTTGAAAGCAGCTCCATATTTTCACATTGAATTGCCCAAAAATTCTCACAGCTAGCTCCTTGTAAAAGCCACTGCAAGCAGCCTGGGACAGGCTGCCCTGCCTCCTGCATGTGGAGTTTTGCTCAGATGTAAACCAATGCTTAAGTGCCAGCAGGTTAAAACACTTTGCCTGTGAAGGCAACAAATTCATTGTGCAGGTATGAGCAGAGCTGCTCTGTGACAAAGACTGGTATGTCCTGCTGATTTTCTGGCCATAGCTGCACTTGGCTCCTGCTTGAGCAGAAATCAGGATATCTTCTAGGGTGATAGGCTATTAAAAAAATGAACTTGTTTAGGAGCTGGCTATAATATCTAAAGGGCTTGTTGCACATCCATGTACATCAGTATCCCTCTGATTTTGAAAGTATCAGTTTAATATCACTAAGGATTAACCAGTGTTGCCAACTCCCATGGGATATCTGCTGGACAAGAAATGTGGAATCCCAACACTTTGGGAACAAGCACTAAGTAATGGGAAAAGTTTCTGGCAGTGTGCCTAGGCTCTACCTGAGAGAGATGCTTTGGGGATTTGCCAGTAGTTTGGCTATACCTCATTAAAAAAAAAAAAGGGGTAAGGGGGCAAAGGAGGGGAAGCCAAATGCTCAGCCTCAGCAGGCAGCTGTACGTCTCAACCCACTGCTGGGGTGTGGAGAACGAACACACCCAAGGGACCTGCTGCTTCTGTGAGTCTCTGAATTAAAAGTGAGGGCAGAAAGACTGTGACTCCCTCATGTCAATCAATCCAGCAGGGATTTGCCAGCAGGACAGAAGGATTTCATATGGAGACCATCTCTGAGGACATCTGGGTCACTTGCTGTTTCCCCCCTCCTTCTGGGAAGCTGATGCTTTATTGCTTTGGGAGGAACAGTAGGGCAAAGCTCAGCATGTCAGATGCATCATGCATGCCACTTGGAGACCCTGGCAAAGCTCATTCTTCTCCTGGCAAGTGCAGGTTAGTCCATTCCTTTCTCCTCATGCCTCCAATGCATCCTAAAAGGGGCATCAACCGACAAGTTCAACAATAGGAGGTCTTGATCACCTCCTGATGACTTCTGATGTTCTCATAGAAAACCTCTGTTCTTCCAAGTCTTTCAACTGCACAAGCCAAAAGATCTATTTTCAGCACTGTCCCCACTTTTGTAGAGATCCATCTATCCCCACGTTCCCCCTAGTTTTCCACCACTTTTCATCTCCTTTTTCTCCCACAACTAAGAGCAAGCCTGCAGTAAGAAGGCTGGCTGTTCCTTCTTATCCACTTCTCTAGCTACGAAGAGCTGCCAGTATTTGCAATTTATCAAACGCAAATACTGCTCCTCCCCAGTGAATTTAGGAATAATCAGCCATACAAGGCAGATCTAAAATGGTGTTAAAGGAAGTCATGCAAGAGCCCAACCTGGATATGTGCTTCCCATTGGAGCCAGGATGCCAGAAACTCAGAACCAAGCCTGGAGCTCTGCTCAGACTGAGGAAGGAACATGTGGAAGGGGCAGATACACATACCTGGGAGTGGAGAAATGCACATGATACTCTCCAGCTTTTTCAGTGTTCAAAAAAAATGAAGAAAAAGAAAAAAGGATCCTTTGGAGCAGGAGCAGGTGGTGGGTAGGTAGAGCATGGTGGTCCAAGTCAGCTTCCAGTTTAGAAACAAGTGTAAAGCATTTCAATGTTTCTGATGAACACAGACTTCTCAACTTGTCATCTGAATTCTTCCATTCCAACAGTGGATGTGTCTGTCCTTGAATGTTAACAGGGAGCAGAGGGAGCTGCTCCAGAGGAGACAGCTGTAGGAGTTATCTCACTGCAAATTCCTTCATGCCATTTTCTATTTGCATATTTGAAAGCAAGCTGTATTCCTCCTAGGACGAGAAATATTCGCAGCAAAACTGTGCTCTACTGCAAAGGATTCACAAGCAGGAGATGGTGTGGCCATAACAGATTGTCCTGCTCTGAATGTCCCACACCTCCAGTACTTTCCATCCCATAGTTCAAGGTGGAAGGCTCATGTGAGCTTCCAACTTATGGGAGAAGTGCCAATCTCTACGCAGCAGAGGTATTTCATTTCAAAGCGATGTGCAACACTTAAAGCCCACAGACACTTCCAGCCCTTTTTAATCTCCTTTCAGCAGGCAAATTCTAGTTATTTTCATTATAAACTCTGCAATTACTCCAATCTGGCTGAGGGATTATCCATCCAGTTCATGCTGAAACCTCTCTCTCACATGTACTCTTGCACACTCACACACACATGCACACATATCCTAAGGGAAGGGGAGGAAGTTTGAAAAAGCCACATTCTTCTGACATTGGAAGATCTACTTACCAAATTGCTCCTCCTGGGGTGCACAATAAACACCACCAAATGTCAGGCTGTGGCAGTTTCAAGTTCAAGTTAGATCAGTTAACTTCAGTTTCCTTCTTAAGCCATGAGAAAATTTTTACAACTCGGGGAGTGGGGTAGGAATCCTCGCCCCTCTGGGGTTCTGTGTGAAGTACTCCCATACAGTCCCTTCTTGAGGGTAAAACACCTTTCTTACCATGTGCCAAAAATGGATTTCAGCAGTTGCTTGCTAAATGTACCTTAAAAAGCTCTATACAGCAGAGTACAAACTACGGTACCACTTGAAGACCCAAGAGAATAGCAGCATGGAGCAGCAGGGCTATGACAACCAAGGACAATCTACAATGGTGTTGTCTCTGTTTGGTCAGCCAGTCTTCCAGTTCTCCCAAATTCTCTCAATTAGCAAAATAAAATGCATCCTTGTACATGCTGGTCACAAAGACACAATTAAAATATTAAAAAGTTCTGCAGCTTTCAGTGGCTGGAGAAACAGATCATTGTTTTCTACAGTAACCCAAATGTAAAAGACAGAGGATAACCAAAATGAGGAAAATAATTATTAAATCTACAGCCAAGGTCATATAAAGCCCTGCTGACATGCAACCATGCTGCAGACCTGGTAATACCTGAACTTAGAGGGACAGTGTTCAAATAGCATTAAGACTCAGAACTTGAACTCAGCAAAGTTTGGGATGTAAACTTTGATTCTCTCTGCTCCCTTGCCATTTTGGCTTTGGGACTGCAGTATTCATGATATGTGGAGCTATCTGAAAGCCCAAACAGCCTTCCTGGGCTTAAAAAGTAGTGCCAAAATTAGTTGTGGATGAACTTATCATTGTGACTCAGAACTTTTATGACTCTGCAGAGGTAAGTCACTCTGCCAGTGTTACCTGAACAGACTTGTTAACCTGTTTGACTCTCACAGCAGTAGTTCAAAAATAGGAGTGTCATCACAGGCTTTGAGATGCTCTTTAGAGCTGATGTAGTCTCTAGGCTCAATGAAAATACAGGGAACTGAGTGCTCAACACTGCTGCCCACATGCCTTAGAAACTGCTCTAGGTATTCCCCAAGCACCAGCTTTTCCTTCCTTCGTAACTCCATCACCTTCTTGTCTGTCTTAGCTGTCACCAAAATTATTCAAATTCTCTGGACTGCTCTTTGGGGACTCCTGGTCCAGCTCCTTGCTAAATTTCATTGGTGGAAAATGCGCATCCCAAGCAATTAGAGACAATGCAACTGCTTCCCCAGCTAAGTGAAGCTGATGAGAATAGCTTAAAAAAAAAATCCCATCTCCCAAGTTCAGAGTGTGTTAACAAAGCCTGTTTAAACCCCTTCAGCTCAGAGATAAAGGGCATCAATTTCCTACTGTAGGATTGGAGCAACTCCCTACTAAGGCAGTAGAGGTTATTTCAGACATGCAGGAGATATGGGCACAAAACTGGAATGGCCAGGGGCTGATTTACACAGTCTTTCCTGATCTAAATGCAGGCCTGCTGCAATTCCTTCCAGCTCTGTGAAGACAGCTGTTTTCCCTTGGACTTCTGTCTAGTTCAGAGACATGCAGAATTGTTTCTCATGTCCTTTCTCTTCAAGGCTATTTTTATCTTCTAAACAATCAGATTTTGCAAAAGTCTCAGCTAGAAAGCAAAGATTCATCACAGCTATCAGCAAAAGGACTAATCAGCCCACATCCCTAAATCACAGTGCAGCATGCATGCAGGTTAGACAAGCACACCACAGGCTCTCCTTCCAAATGCCTTCTAGCAAGGCTAGCCCCAGAAATGCTGCAGAACCGGCCTCAAGTCACTGCTAAATTCAATGATTGTCCTCATGGCCACACTCATTTTACCAATCTGCCATCTCCAGAGGACTGTGCATTTGCTCATTCAAGGGAGGCAAAGTCTTATTGTAATGGCCAGAGTGTTTGTGTAGTGTCTCCACTCTAGGATGGCTCTGGAGAGCTTCACAAGGTTTTTAGCAGCTCCCTCTTCCAGCACCCAGCTACAGCCTTTCTGAGGGGAGAAGGAATGGAAAGAAAAGAGCAATGTCCAGCTTTCCTTCTCACCACAGCCTCAAACTTTCTCCAATTTACAGAATAATTCATAAGTCATCAGCAACATACTGTCTTCAGGGAGAACAGCAGGAGGAAGATGGTACACGCAATCTCTTTGCTAGTGAAATACTGTCCTGGGCCAACATTTCACCTGGGGTAGGGGTGGACAGGATCTCAGCCCCAGCCCATCATGCTTGGGACTTTGGCAGAATAGAGCTTAACTTTTCATTGATTAGCATTCCCCAAACGAGTAGATGTTAAGGGAGACTACAATACACATCCAGCTTCCAAAGGGTTAGCATAGCAGGCAGGAGAGGAAAGAAATTGGTTTGGTTCATAATAGTCAAATTTCAAGGGTCCTCTCTCCACAAAAAAATAAGTCTGCAGTCAGAACAGCCAAAAGCCACAGGGAAGCCGGGTTTGGGGGGGAGGGTGATAGTCTGGCTGCTTTGTTTCTGTTGCTCTTCAGAGCTCAATGCTTTTTCAAAGGCCTAGCAATGGATATTGATTTCAGTCCGACAGTAGCAGCCTTCTCCCCACCCACCCTCACACCCACCCTGAAGTAACTCTCAGCAGGATGTGCTGTGGCTATAAGTCTTCTGCTTAACAGCAAAGCAACACATTCTGGCAACATCTTAAATATATTCATAGGACATCTGTGACTGGGTTTGGAGGGGAACCAAACAGGGTAAAGGGAAGCAGAGTGAACATGAAGAGGGGGATCAGGGAGGAGAGGGATGGGAAGGTTTAAAAATGTTAACTGTTCATGAAAGATAAAAGTCATCTTCTGATATAGCAGCACTTTAGCAGTCAGCCGCGCTGAGTAGACCCTGTCTGAGATCAACCGCATGCCAACTTTGTTCCAGAAACAAGTCTGAGAGCCTCTCTCTTCAGCAAGTATTGGTTACGTGGATAGTTCTTTTGTCCTGGCATTTAAATACTGCAGCTTAAATGAGTCCTGGGAACGAAAAACAGAACAAACCAAACAAACCCCATTCGTACTAAATCTTTTAATGATTTAAAAGAACATCTGATTGACCAGAGTGTTTGAGAAAATCAAGAAAGCTGATCTGACAGGTCTGGAGCACCACCGTACAGTTACCAATCAAACAGGATCCAGGACGTGCCCCATGACAGAGCATTTTCATGGGAAAATGTCACTGTGGAAACGCCTTTGCAGAAGCCTGTTAGTTCTTCTGCCATTTTTCTCAAGCTATTAACAGTAATTGTGCATGTACCCACCCAAGCAAGCAATCATGCTATCGCACTTTACTCATATATATCGAATTCACTCTACAACTGACCCGGACCTATGAAACATTATGTCCTCCCCACACTGTGCTCACCAAGACAAAAGGGTAAGCAAACCAGCCAGGCTCTGATATGAACAATTTAACAGCTCTGCTGTGTGAGAGAGAACGAGGGCTAGGCCCTATCAGTAAATTATTTTGCATGTTGATGCATCTTGATTAAATTTGCCTGGGCTTGTTCCTCACTGTCTCCTCCCCTAGACAAACTGTAATCTTGAATCAGCTTGCTGCAGTGTGAGGAGAATGGTCACCACTTCCGAGGGAGGGAATAAAGCTGACGCTTCTTGGCAAAACCCTCCTGCTCGGTGACAACTGCCCAGGGTCAGGCCATCTGCAGCCCCTTGTTAGGCAGCAGCTGCTCTACTCGCTCTGCAGAAACCCTTCTTCCTTCTGGACAGCAGTGATAGCTGATTTAATTATTGATGATGATGGACAGAGGAGGAGGAGTTCTCTGGGGGAAGTCATAGGTGCCACATGCCACAAATCCTAAAATAAAGTTCCTATTCTAAGGTATCAAAACCACTCTTGTCCTTTTACAGGACACTGTAATTACTGTACAACCAAGATAAGAAATACTGATAGACCCAGATAATTATTCAAGCAGCATGCTCGTGCTAGATCCAGTGTCTCCTTTGAGCCTCCTTTTATTTTTTAATTTTTTTTTTACCTGTGCGAGTGTGAGGTACAGTGTAGTGTTATTTATCTGGAGATGTAGGTGTATGTTCTGGACGGGGAACGAGTGGATTCTGCTTGGGCAGCTGGGTCATTCAGAAAATCCCAGATGAGGATGGTGTCATCATGTGAGCTGCTGACAATCTGGAACTCGTCAAACTGAAGTCGAAAGACTCTTCCAGAATGCTCCTAAATGCAAGTGGGAGACACAGCATGTTACCTTGCAAACTAGCTGGCACCTGGGATGAAGGAGGGAATATGAACTTGGGTTTGATTCTAGTATTACATTAATTTCTCAGTAAACCCCACATAACACACTGTGCATCATGATCACAGAGCATAAATTACACTCTCTCAGAGAAAAGTGTTTGCCATATCTGAGTACTTGGCTTGCAGGAAGTTTATATTACAGTTGTCCTGCTACTCCTTAAATCCCAATACTGGATACACACTGTGCAAAACAAACCAAACTCTCTCCACCACACAATTCTGTCTGGCAGGACTGACAGGTGCACTGTCTTCCTTTTTCCATGGTAAAACTCATTCCTGAAATTACAGCATTCCCAGATGCACTAGCTTACAGAGGAAGAGACGACAACTTTGCATTCACAACTTGGCACCATTGCCACTGCTGAAGAGGAAAGAGCTTAACACTGGAGGACACTAAGGAGCCTGTTGTAAAGTCCAGTGACACAGTAATAATTCCTCTTAAGCAGTTCTAAAAATATGAACTAGAAAGGGCATTCTTTATAGGCAGTTTGCATTCTGCTCCAAGGCTGAGCGGAGATAGCATGACGATTTGGCAAGAGTTCAGATCATAATTAACAGGAGGCAATGGTAAGATCTTGGATATCACATAGCAAATCCACTATGCTTTCCATTTTGTGTTACTTATTTTCTCTTGGTGCTTACACTGCTGCAAGACTAGTGGCCTCCTCCTCGGTCAGCAGGGAACAGGAACTGTGCAACCAGGGTGAGCCCTATCTCTTCCATCAATACACACTTCTCTTTAATGCTCACACATTGAAAGGGGCTGAGGGTCAGGAAAAAAACTTGTCTTAAAATACTTTAATACTAAAACCACAGGTTTCTCAAACATTTAGGTGAAAGAGAATTGTTAGTTACTAAATGGGAAACCTTTGTCTTATACAACAGGACTACAAAAATACAGCTCGGTTTGCAAAGTGCAACAGCTGCTTAAAAGTGAATTTCTAAATCTTTAAATTGAAATTATCTGAAAATAATCACACACAGTGTGATTCTAGTTTTAAGATAAATTTTTAAACATTTCTAATCAACGGAATCTTTCTGATCTTCTAACTATAACTCAAATTTGTCTTATAAACTCATACCTTATGAGTTTCTATCTTCCCAGCTACTCTAAAAAGAAGTGTTTTTCCAGAGTTTGTGTTGTAGCAGTAAAGAAGTTCTTGCTAAAAAGTATCACTACAACAGTCAGATCCACTGCTGGATTGCTTATAGAGACAGTGAGAGAGAGAGAGACTTTCAAAACCCGTTTCCAAAACTCCCTTTGCGATCCCTGTCATTGTGGGCTAAGTAGGGTTGCCCTACCTGGACTGTCTAGGTCATAAGGAAAGCTGAACTGTGTGTTTATTCTGTGCATGGAAAGCGTCTGTCAAATTCATGTGGCCACCATTCCAGCTAACGGAAGACAAAACTGGAAGGGACCTGGCATGCAGCGAACATTTGTTATCTGTGCACTTTCCTCCTACTGTTTGAAAATTGAACACAAGCAGCAGGAGACTCATGATGTTCATTGTGCAGCCAGGTTTAATTTTAGAGGACGAGGAGACAGAGAAAAAAAAACCAAACCACGGGCAAGCAGGTATAAGGAGACCCTGTAGTCATAAAAGTCTAAAAGCACCACAACAGTTTCCTTTGCTCCCCACTCCTCTTTTGGTCCCCTCCATTGCTATCAAACAGGGATTTATGAGTATCCATGTGTTGAGATTCCTGCAGCGTTTTCATCCCACCACTTCTGATTTATAATATAATTAGCTGGGGCACTTCGGCTGTCCACTGCTGGAAAATGCAGGGGAAATCACACCAGTTAAATTAAGTCCACAGGTTAGTTGGCACACTTTTGTCTCAGGTTGGAGCAGGAACACTACTAATACCAAGCTGAAGACTCTCAGGATATGTGCTCATAGGCACTGAGTTCTTCCATAGTTTGGAACTGGGTGGCCAATGACAAAGGGGTTTTCTGGATTTCAGCCATGATACTATTTGCAGTTCTATTTGGCTAACATGAAGGTGTTTCAACATAGTACCTGCAGGCATCCAAGGCACTCAAGGACTCTTACTCTGCAGCTGAGGTCCAAATACATGACTGGAAAAGAGTTAGCATGGCTTAATGATCTACTGCCTGTCAGCTGAGTCCCAGTAACCCTCACAGCCTGCATCAAATGTGAAGTAAATATTTCAGCAAAATCTATAGCAACAGTAGCAATTCAGGTGGTGGATGAGTGGGCAGAAGGTCAGCCAGCACAGCTCAGTGGGTGAGAAACACTTTTAGAGAATCAGACAGCCTTGGTATGATCCTGGTTTAGAGCAGACTACACTCATGTGCCACAGCAGGAAAAGGTCTAACATACCAACCCAAGCACTGCCCAAACAACATTTTCTAGTTAAGAAATAGAAATATTTAGTATTCTTTTTCAAGGAGAACTTGGTACTGGTTGAAATCTTCCTTTATCCCCAGCAACAGTGCCTGTTTTTTGGGTTAAATGTGGTAGAAGAACACTTACAGGAACCATCCCATGGCCTTGACTGTACTGTCATTTTTTCACACCTTTCCCACATTACTGTAAGACCAGTGCAGAGCCACTGTTAAGCATCACTGTGAATGCTGTTAACTTTCACACAATGGCATTTTAACCACACCATCATCAGACCTGTACTAAAAACTAGTGGATGGCACAAAAATAGTAGTTGTTGTTTAAGGCTAAGGCAATTTCACTGTTTGTTCCAGTCCTTACCTGCTTTTTCCTTTAACACCCAAAAGCCAGTTAAAATCAATCACAAGGGTGTCTTTGTTCCTGCTCTTCAGATTGGGAATGTAGTATTTTTCTTCAAGAAACCTCATGTTAACAATTCAGACAACTTAATACTACCTCATCAGGTACACACAGGGTAAAGTAAACCCACTGGCACATGGATTCCAAGAAGGACATTCTCAAAAATGGATTCAGTTATAAACTTCAAATCACAGAATAAAACTGCTAAAAAGTGAGTGAAAACTCCAGAAGTTCTAACTTTTAATGCTTTATAGCTTGCAACATTAAAAAAAGCTGGACGCCTAAAAAAAGCCAGACCCTTCGGAAATATTTCTAGATCCTGCAGACTGGGGCTAAACTACTTGAGTTTTCATGGCTCAAGATAGCCCTGATCAAGGACACTTTTTCCAACACCCCTACCAAAAGCTCTTACCACAAGGGTTCGCAAGCAGAGGGTCCCTGCTGGAGCACGGGGGTCCAAAGCAGCCACAAGATCCCATACTTTAATTTTCCTAGTAGTGAAAAAATAGACAAACACCACAGCTCTGTTAAAGAGAGAAGAGCAAGTACTCACAAAAAAAAAAAAGTAACTGTTAGTACAACTCAGCTAATACACCAGTTTAAGGAAAAGTATAGCAATCTTTCTGCTCTTCAGACTTGGTTCTTGAATTTCCCCTTCGTAAAGCTTATAGAGCTTAATGGGAGAAAAAAATAAGGTGTCAACAAAGTAAAACATAAAAAGCAGGTGGCAATAACTAACAGAAACATGGGCGTGCAGACAACTAGTTTGTAACAGCAAATGGTCCAGCAGACATAATCACAGATGGGAAAGATGGTTCTTATGAGTGGCTGAGCTAGAAGAGCTTTCAGGTTGAGTCGGTCAGATATTCTTACAACCAAAAGAACTGGACAACATACATCAAATCACATGGACTTGTTTCAAAAGAAGAACAAAAGCTATGCTTTGTAGCATGGTCCTGATTTACTGGCCATGAAAAGGTCTTCTTAGTATGGCAGACAGAGAATCTAATATTTATAGGGAAGATGCAGCAAAGTGGGATGGGAGACACCGAGACAGACAGGAAGATGCAAAGCACTGACTGCACTGATAACCTCACCCATCATATGCCCCACTGACTATCCTCTTGTTATCAAAGCGTATGCATCTCACCAACTCTTCATGGCCTTCCAGTACTCGTAAACATGCCCCACACTCGATATCCCACAGCCTGGAAGAGAGTACAAAGAAGCAATTAGAATTTTTTAATACCTTATCATTGTAACTAAACATTCGGTCTTTGCTTGTAGTTAATGGAAACTTGGAAATAAAGATTATGATGAAACAACAAAGAAGAAACAACATAGACGAAACAAACTACATTCATAACTCCTTTTCCTGTTAAGTGGATGCATGCTTTTCAACATGACCCTGTCATGTTACAGGATCACACGGGAAGTGACTCAGAGACCAGCTGTGTCTATTATCTAGTGCTGTAGTAAGGTACACAAGGTATCTCCCAGTTATCTTCACAGTGAGCCTCACTTTATTTTACTGGGGTTCATTTTTCATGACAGTGTCCTGCCATGATTTTAAGATGTTAAGAGAAGGAGATTTACCAATCCCCCTGGCATCTTGTTTCAATTGATAATATCACCTTCACAGGGCATGTGTCCCTTTCTGCTCCCCTACATGCCTATTTCTGATTTGGAGACTATCATCGGACAAATGAAGTCATCAATACAGTGGTGAAAGGTACAAGAATAAACAAGCCCTTTTAATTTGTCATTTTTCCCACTGAAGGTATGTTTACTCTGTAATCTGGTCACCTTATGCATAAGCTAAAATGGACAATCTATGTTTATTCTTTTGTAGTGCATTTTCTTCTTGCTCTCAAATAATTTCTGTGGCTCTCTGTGAACTGTTTCTAATAATAAAATTTTAGAAAAGTTCTGTCACCCAAACCAGCATACAGTATCTCAGTAAGAGACCCAGCAACACATTATTCTCTCAACTGTAAATATCCCAGAGTTTTGACCTTTGTGATGGATTTTGAGCATGGAGAATAAATTAAAATATATTAATTTTTACACTTACACAGTACCTTAAAAAGTTAAGAAATGCTACAAACAGTTATGAAGTAAGTCTATTTTTTTCCATGCTTTTGTCAGCTCTTTGACATGGCTCCCAACTACCACGGATCAAGAAAGATTATTTGCCTACAAGAACTGAAATTCTTTGACAAGTATTCTATAGAGTTGTTCATACAGCACTGCTGCAGCTCCCAGACACTTAGGGGAAAGCAAGCAGCCACAAATGTTTTTAAATGTTCATTCATAAGCCTTTAGACTGACATGTTTTCCACAGAAGTGAGAAATATGGGGGGTTTGCGGAATTTCTCTGGGTGACACATCTTGAAGCAGCACAGTTGCTGAGGGGTCAGGTCACTTCACTTGAGAGATAAAGATAAACCACCCCCACATATTTTACTCCTGAGGTCCCCCAGGGAATAATCCAGATCCAGGTGATGTGTGCCCAATGATTGCACCTGTCTTGCTACAACAAGCTCCTCTCAACTTTGGACAACAGAGGAACGAACAGAACTCTTTTGTAACTGTAGAACTGGGAAAGGATTTGTCCATGGACATGTTTGAAGCCAACAAGGAGCACAAGGTAATTCTGTAAAGTTGATCTCTCAGGAATCTGTGAAGACCCCAATGGTTTCACATGAGTACAGCACACCAGTCAAGGTCAGAGCAAGCAACTTCATGGCAAAGGTCAGCCAAAGGCACTCTGGCTGGTCAGAGAGCATTAAGTCTCTCAAGGATGGACAATGCCAGAGATTAACTGGTGCAGAAAGGTTTGAAGAGCAATCCTGTGCCAGGAACTTTTGCGCCATGTGTTTCCATTCCTTGCCATCAATCCTGAGATTGCCAGCAGCTCTGGGAGTCTGCACCACACTAATTCAGGCCTTTTTCAGGTCCCAGTTTGAGGTTTTATCTGAATCTGAATGGGATTAGAAGAGGTGATCATGTCCCCAGTCACATGGGGAATGGGCCTTCATGTACAAAGGTGATAACTGCTATTAAGAGCAGAGTTTCCTAGCACAGTTGGTGCCAAGGGTAACTCCCAGATTTGATAAGCTTCTCAAATGTCTACTTCTTTAAATAATCAAAGGAACAAATAGTAAAAGAACTAATCTTAAGGCTTGAGAACTAACTAAAAAAATTTTATGCACTCTCCTTCCTACAATTTTGGGAGAATTTCTAGAAGTAGAGCGAGGTCTTCAATTATCCCAGCCTTTAATTCACTTGAAGTCCTGGTAGAGCTGAAAGATGTACAGAAGGCAGGTGAGCCTGAATCCCCATCTCTTAAAGAGAATGCTGTAGTCTAAACAGATCAGTAGCAGATCCCCACGTGTGCACACATTGGAACTAGAATACACACGTGCAAACCAACCATTCATTTAAAAATTAACACAAGATGTTAAAAGTCTGATTCTATTTTCTTGCCCTAAATTCTCTGGTTCCTTTTTTTCCTACACAATGCTTGCCTGTAGCAATTAGGAACTTCGGCCCTAGATGCTTGGATTAAACTTGATGGACCACTTTCTAGCAGGTGGAAATCAGCACAATGATAGTGATGTCTATGTAGCTGTGTCCTCTTACACTGGTGAAATTTCTGGCCTAAAACAAAACCCAAATAATTTTTATATTTGGAGTCTCCCTACAGAAGAAAGACACTGATTTCTCAGCTACTTCACATGTCCTTACATTTGCAGTTGCAAAACTAGAAATCACAGTCATCTTTTGGAAAAAAAGTTTCCCTGCAACTGAGGGATGATGAACTTTTAAGTTCTGTATCAGCCTCTCCTAAAGGCCAACACACAACATCTGGCATTTCACAGTGAATTCAAATCAAACATAGAAATCACCAAGCCACCCACAATGATGACTCAGAAACCTGCTCTTTCTTTATCACCCTTCCACTGACTTGTGCCCTTTGCTAATGGCTGGGAAAAAAGTGTGTGACCAGGTAAGTCCTTTGCCTTGCCCACACTGTTGCTAAACTTGACTTCCATTAAGATTCACTGCTGACATTCCTGAAATTCTAGCACAATTTATCTGTCAACTAGGGATTTTGTCCAATGTAAGCATAAAAGTAACAGTATTCCTCTTTAGCATTATCACTATCTTGACATTTATTTTTATTAGCATTGCAAGTCATATTTTAGATCCTTCCCTAACTGCTGCAGTATTTAACTATTTCTTACTCTACTTCTGAGACCAAGTTTCACAGTACAACTGCAGAGGGTTATTTTTTCTATTTGAAGAGTAGTTTTCACCACATCTAAGTGGTGTTGCTCTTACACAATGCCTATAATACCTTTTTCCCGTGATTAAGAGATGGAAGTTCCAGCTCTTCTGGTCATGCTCTCAGACAGCCCTATACTAAAATCTGGCACAATGACCTGTGACGTCAACCAAAGGACCACCATTTTCCTACAGAATGCAAAGCAGGGAGAGGCAGTGTGTTGCAAGCCAAGTCCACAGGCTTGCAATAGCAACAGCATAAATCGTTCTCACCGAGGAGAAATTATTACTGACATATGAAGGGTTTTTGCTCATACTGTCCAGCTTTCAAGTTTTATCAGAAAGCAGACAATTATTTAAAGAGATGACAAGGAAAAAAGGGAGGTTGCTCTTCGTCCCATTTCCATGACAGAGGCATTTTCCTACATCACGTAAACTATTATTCAAGCTTGTTCCATGTACCCCGAAATTCATGGGACATCCCTCTGCCAGCAGCTGCAGGATGTAGGGAGAAATCCTGGCTCATGATACCAGAAAGAGTTAAATCTCAGATTGCAACCAGGGCAGCTGGAGAAGTGCAAAAGGCAGCAAACTGAACTTCATGCTCTAAACCAGCTGTTCCAAACTTAACCAGGTGCCAAGTACCATAAGAAGAGTTTGGCGAGAGCCCAGGAGGATTTCTGCAGAGGATTAAATGCCTCTTACTGCAAATCTGACCCCTTTAACTAGACACATAGCCCAATTAAAATATCACAAGAGGACATCACAGAAAGTGGTACTTGCCAGCTCTTTCATACACCAGAATTGTCAGAGCAATGCAACTTGTTGATTAGTATGGGACTCTTGAGATGCTGAGGATGAAAGACAACACAGTAAAACAGGCTTCTAATATCTCTTTCCAGTAGTTCCCAATGTTCTATACCAAGGAAAGCATATTTCAAAGTTGACAAGGGTACAGAGCACTTCAGTTGCCTAACCTCTGCACATCCCAGTGAATCAGAGACAACGTGTTTGCACATAACTCTGCGATGGGGAGTGTGTCTCTCACCTGATAGTATTATCTGAAGAGCCGCTCACTACTAGCCTGTCTCTGTACTGCAGACATGCAATGCCTCGTTTGTGGCCATTTAAGGTGCGCACAAATTCGCAGGTACTAGTGTTCCATACCTGTGACAGGAAGGGAGGAGGGAACCACACAGAGACAAAATTATTAAGAAGAGACTAACAAAAGATGGTGTCTGTATGATTTATAGATGCATCCAGAATGTTCTTAATTGAAGAGGCTACCATTAAGACTGGGAAAATCACCCCTCCGATGACTTGTGATTATAGTCTGCAATTGTTAGCAGTTTGGGTCACTGTACACAGAAGCTTTTTGCCACACCAGAATTAGCACTCTTTGGCTATGATTTAGTCTACACATGATCTTCATTTTCCTGACATTTAATACTGCAGATTGGGATCACAGCAGTAACGTTTAAGTGACTCCTATCCACTCACCTTCGCTTTTGTGCCCATGCTGCCCTCTGACAACTATTGAATGACTGATGCTGAAACAGATTATGAAAGTGGTCAAGTCGAAAAAGAACACAGAAAAAAATTTCTTTTTCAACTGCCTCTGTACCTGGATCTGATTTGCCATACAGCTCTGTAAACAAGTTGTGCAAGCTCAAGAGAGGAGGGACAAGTGGAAATAAGCAGCAGGAAGAATACTGCTTCTAAAGGAAGATCTGGGTAATAATGGCCAAGGACCATCTTCCCTGCCTGGTCACTGTTCTTCATTAATAAATACCCCAGTGCTGCAAATAAAAAGCCTCTGAAGCACCTCACCTTTATAGTTCTGTCACCTGATGCTGATACAATGTACTTGTCATCAAAGTCCACTACGTTGACAGCAGCTCGGTGCCCTACTAGCACCCTCCTCAGGGTGATGTCCGTTGGCGAAGCCATGTCCCACACGGCGATGGAACGGTCTTTGGAACATGTCACCATCATGCCGTTATTGAAGCGCAGGTGCAGCACGGCCTCGCAGTGGTGGATCAGTGTGTTCAGCATCTCGCCTGCATTCACATCCCACACTCTGCAGTTTCAGATTTCAAACCAGAGAAAAGAGTTAAAAACCTGCACAGTGCATTTTCTGCAGGGCAAGAGAGGGATGGGGAGAGGTAATTGACTCCCTAGTGATATTAGAGAAGCAAACATCACAGGTTATACCTACATCTATTAAATAGTTCATTAAAAAATGTATTATATAAACCTGTTGATTATGCGTACATTGAGGAAGTCCAGAAGCCAAAAACCCTGCAATGAAGTTAACACCATAAAAATAACCCACCCAGGAAAAGAGCATTCTTTAATTAAGGGAATTTAGAGCTGAGGAAAGGTAGAAGACTGATGGTCTTAAAGGCTGATGTTTCCTGGTTGTGTCAGCCTCCCATACGCTTCATTTCCAGTCAATGTGGAGAAGCAAATTCAGTGACAGGTTTAATTTTTGACCATTCTCACAGGATTACCAGCTCAAGGGATAATTTATACAGAAGCAGGAAAGACAATTCTTTTCAAACAAATACGAGTAATTGCCACAAGTTGCACCATGAATTGCATTTATCTTAAGGTGCATCTGGTACACAGCAACATTCCAGGAATGTGCTGAATACTCAAATTAAGACACAGCATTTATGTCAACTTAATGTTATTGGAACCAACTGTTTCAACTGAATGATAATTTAAGATGCACATTAGATAAAATCTTCATACAGAACTTCTAGGATTCGAAATGCAATTTTAAGCCCTTAAAATGTTTCTTTTGGGCTATTCTGTTGGCAAACTTCTACCCTCCATAAAGAGATTTCTTTTGGCACTATCACACCTGTATCCCAAATACACTATAGGAGAGCAGAAAATGGCTGTATCATCAGGCACATCAGACACTGCAGAAGTTAAAACTTTCCTCTGCCAATAAGGCAAGCAGTAAGAAAAGGCAAGATGTGGGAAAGACTTCTAATGTCTTATTTTCTAACTTAGGGAGACTGAAGTGCATCAACTTATGGACTATAAATGAGAAAGAAAACTACATTCCAATTACAAAATGCAAAGGAGAAAAAACTAAAGACCTGAGCCATTAACATACGAACAGTTTGCAGACAGGGTTGCCAAACTGAACAGGAGCTGGAGACCCACTGACTTCTTTGGACAAGTGCATCCCTGAGATCCCAGAAGCATTAAGAGCCCATCTGTACTGTCTATTGGATGAAGCCCCTCTTCCTGAGGAGACACAAGGATAAAAGCGATACATCCTATGTGCCTCTGGGGTCTGCACTAACACTTATAGATACAAAGGGAAACAAAGTATTTCTGGGCAAGTAGCCAGTCTGCAATTTGGCCAGTCCAGCCTGATAGGGAAGATGATAGCGCTTGTTACAGAAATCAGCCTCTCCTTTTGCGATCTGTTTAGCCCGGTGCAGTTCCCGCACCGTCCTACACCATCTCCAGGTGTCTCTTTTGGCAATGCTGCCGAAATTCTGGATCCCTACTAATGACAGGACCCCAAAACTTAGCAGCACCACAACACTGCATGCAGCACATCAGTAATTAAATTATTAGATTAAGAGTAGTAGTGTACACAAAAGCACAGTGATAACCATGAGGAGCTTGCAGCCATAGGGAACACATGCTAATAGCTTCAGAAAAGGCCACCAACACAGCTTTCTGGTTTCCAAGTTCACTGCATGGGCATTGTTTGCACTCTGACAAAGAGGGAATATATAACAACACGGAGAAGACAGACCTGCCCCTTCACATCCAAGTTCATATTGCAATTCACTAACTCATATGTGCCTGTATTTATACGACAGGTCTTACATCCTCTGGGATTCTGTCATATGACTAGTGGACTTCAAATCTGCACGGCATGCACTGCAAGTGCTACCCTGAGGTGTCCAGCCTTTTGCTGGAGACTGGAAGGAAAGCAAGGTTAGAAAGACTGAATGAAAAGAAATATCATGCTGAAATATAATTAAAGTCATAGGAGATCTAGGCATATATATTTTGTTAAAATTAAGTGGGAATGGATGATGAAACCTTCATACTTGCTTTGAAAACTTCATCTCTTAAAAAGCTATTCTCAAGGAGAATTTATAACATTCTCAGGGAGTGTCAAAACATGCAAAACCTTGGTGAAATGCCAGATGGCCTTCCTAAGTCAGCTTGACCTTGACTGGCCTTTGCTTAGATTCTCATTTCTCCTTGACAGCGATTTGCAGGGACATCTGATAAACAAGGACAGCACACTGCTCAACAAATATGTTGAACTACTTCATGGAACTGATTGAACAGCACACATTTAAGAAGAGATCATTTCAGCATTTTGCAAAGTTAAAACCTTAGAGGCAAACAGAAAGCTCCAAATCACAAGCACACACCTGACTGTTGAGTCTGAAGATCCAGTAATGATCACCCGTTCATCATACTGGAGGCACAGGACAGAACCTGTGTGTCCGGTGAGAATTCGCTTGCATTCCAATGTATTCTTATCCCAGATCTAAGACAGCAAACATTCAAAACCACACAGCTCAGTAAGGTTTTCATCTTTCAGCACTTACTGGTTTAACTAATCTGTTTTTTACTACAACACACCATCGATAGTGCAGTTAGAACACCTTTAGTGGCACCTGCAGAGTCTTCTACAGGCTCTTTGGTGCAACAGATTAATATCTTTGATATTACTGGCTTTACTATGAATATTAGTTTTACCCTTCTCATCAGGGTACAGGGTCTAGTAATTACATAGCCTGTAATTACTGATTGACAAAAACTCTGCTAGCAAAGTCTGTCTGTCTGCAAACAGGGTCTCTCTAGCCAGATAAAAAAGGCATACGTGCTGTGCAGGTGTGAGGTGGGGGAAGGGGAAGGCTAGATTACTAACAAGAGATTGGGTAGGTGTCACTGAAATTAGGACACTCTTATTTATGGCATAGGTACCACATACCACTAGTATGCCATTATGGAGCATTCTCACCTTGATAGTATTGTCTCGTAGGCCACTCACTATCTTCTGATCATCATACTGTAAACAATAAACCCCTTTGCTTGTCTCGCTTCGGCAGTGGATCCTCTGTAAACTGTGCCTTCCACACCGCCAGTTTGACTCTATTGTCTTGAGGAGAGACAGGAGACAAATGAGATGTAAAAAAAAAGCACAGAACTATTTCCCCTTTTTTTTGATTGGCAGAGAAGACAGCAGACACTTTTCTTCACTCTTTTTCCTGCAGCCAGGCCCATACAATGACATAACTACTTTCTAGAAGAAGCAACACATGGAATAAAACCAATTAAACAGACAAATACCTGGAAAACATCTTGTGGCTAACCTGGTCTACGTCATCTGGAATGGTGAGGAAAATGGAACTTAAACGCTTTTTTCTATCTCCAGCCTTTAACCCCCTGTGACTCAACAGCTAAACAACTGAAGAGAATGTCTCAGTTGAGCTGTAAGTGCTTGTACAAACTCATCACAACAGTGCCTGAGCACTGCTTTTGCCATTAGGAAACAACTAGAACATGCCATTTTGCTCATACTAAAAGTAAGGCAACCATGCTCAGTTGCTTCGGGTTTCCCTGACTCTTAGGATTGCAGTCTTAGGCAATGCACTTTCTCCTTGGCTCAGTTCTTGATATCTTTCCATAACAGCTTATTAGGTCTCATCTGCACTGGGTGGAGTAAAGTACCATGGAACAGAGAAAACTAAGACATTATGGTGCTGCTGTGACATTTGATGTGCAAGGTGTAGAGACTCCACCTGCAAGAGCTCACTGAACAATCCAACTCATCCTCTGTCTAAAGGAGCAGCAAAGCCTGGGACCTCATATAATTATCCCAGATCTACAAACTCCAGATAAACAAAGACACATCAGATTTAAAGACATATTTCATTAGAATGGAATATTCTCAGAATTTCAGCATCATGAATGAATCAGAGACATTTGAAAAAAAAACAAAACCAAAAAGACAACAGCAAACCACCACCACATCTGGAAGCTGTTTCTTACCTCTATGTCCTGTATAATTTTGGGATAAAGTGCTCTGTAGAAGGAGTTGGGTGGAGCAGTTCCATCAGGAGGTTTATTTTTAAATAGATATTGCCCCCTGAAAGACAAAGAACACTTCCACTGAACACAAATCATGTTTCAGCATTTTGAAGAAAGGTATTTTACAAATGGGTAACAACTGCTGGAAAGCACAGATTCATATTGAAACTTAATTCACTCAATAAGATGGGCTGGTTCCTTGTTTGTTTGCCCTGCAACATGTGAGTGTTGCATTTTAACATTGAAATGCCGCAAAAACATCTGTGTCTAGTCACTCAGGTAAGGGAAATACATTCTCTATTATGGACATGGGCCCATTCAGCTCAGTAAGAGTTGAGAATGGCTTGTGCCTGCAATACACATACACATATCAGAAGTCACCTTTGAAATAAAGCATAGAAAGTAAATGAAAGAAGCCAAGGAACACTCAAACTCACTATGCATTCAAGGTTAGCTTTTATCTGCATTAGCAGGAACAGTATCACTTTGGGTACCTGGACATTTTACTGCTACTAATGTATTTTGGTAAGCAACACTTCATCTGTGGTGCCTCCCTCATTTCAACACTGATTTGGAATACTCATATCCCAAGCTAGAGTTTTGCTACCAAAAAAATCTGTAAATGGCAATCACTACCTGCTGTGTAAAAAACTTTAATTCCTCATCCTGAAGTTAGGAAGCCACCAAACACGGTGTGGAAGCTTGTAAATCCCACCATGGGCGTACTAACTGCTGTTCTGCCTGGCAACATGCCTCACAAAATGGAGAGAGGCAGAAATGCCTCTGAGTGTAATCCTGGCATCAGAGGCACAGAGTTTACACTGGGCGAGCTCTCCGCTTCTCCCTCCCTTACTCCATTACAGCATAATTAATTGTTCAATACTTCCTTGCACACTCCTTTCCTGTCCTTTCCATACCGTACAGCTCAAAACTAATTTGAGAGACTGTACATTAGCTGCCCTGATGTACTTGAACTAGGGAGATCACAACAATGAACTAAATTTTTAGGCTGTAAAGCAGTAGCAAACTGTAGGACTGAACAAACCAAATGACAAATGCTCAAAAAAAGAACTTTTGATACTATTTTAAATAAAGTACTCTACGTACAACTTGAGAGAAAGGTGCTTTCCACTTTGGACAGAGCAATCATCTAATTCTTCAAATACAGCTACCAGCAAACACTTAAATGGGAACAAACACATAGATGCAGACAAAGCACCAACTATAGATGGTTGTCTATTTACTGTGATCCAGACTGGAAGTGCATTCATGAAAATTAAAGTTACTGGCTCAGGGAGAGGAAAAACGCTTTGGAGGTACACAGAATATCTAGGACACATCCTGGAACACTTGGGGCAGGTCTACAACAATCTGTGTACAAGCCTATATGCCTAAAAACCTGTCTATTGTTTCTAACTTTACTAGCTAATGTAACACAAAGTCCTGCCTTGCTGCATGTAGAGTCAGTTGTTTACTGTTCAGCTAAAGGACTGTTTGGAATTTCCACGGCATCCCAGTAGCTGTTTTGCTGTAGCTCTGGGATAAAAGGAACTATTGTTTGCAGGTTTTGATGACCAGCCAATTCAATCAGATGGACACAACTGTGCCCAGATTTTGGGCTTCTGTTTTATATTTCTCTAAATCTGTGTAACCCTTCCTGCTCCCTGACAAGCTGTCAGTGAAGGATGCCATGCTGCAGAACGGGGGGTTTCTGTTGTAAACCATGAGCTGCAAATGCTGAAATCAGGCAGCCCATGTGCAAATTGAGGACCTGTAAGCAAATAACATCAGTCATTTATCTTTCTGAACTGTCCAGTTTGTCATCTCCTTGTGCCATGTACAGCGTTAGCATTGATTACAAGCTATAAAGCTCTACATGGCAGATACAATTGCATTGGATATTTCTTGTCTGCCTCTCTTAACCATGCAGTTCTATCTTCTAAAGCTAACCAGAGGAAACACTTGAGCACAACTTGCTCCTGTTGCATCAAAGCAACCTCCAGAATCCAGTGTAAACTTGAAGAAGAGGTGCAGTAATGCGGAGACTGTCCTTGAGAGGAGAAGCAAAATTTTGCAATTGTTTTTTAGAAATGTTGTGTCTGTATGATTAGCACTTGGTGTTAATGGAGTGTAAAATAAACACAGGCATAAAGTGTGGAGTGTGGAGGGAGCAACTTGAGAACTATCAGCTATGATCTATGACAAGATGTAGAGAATAGGTAAAGCTCCAGAGAACAGGAAAAAGACAAATGTAGCTCTTGTATTTTAAAAAAGGGAATAAGGTCCACCAAGGAAATAGTGGATTGTCTGACTCAAATAACTTTGACCATTTAGCTGTTCTAGAGCACATACTCAGTCAGATGAGTGCCTAGATGATGACAACGTGACAAAGAGCAGGCAACACTGATTAATCCAGAATATACCATGCCAAATTGATCTAATTTCTTCTTACAGGCTACTCTTAAGACTGAGCAAGAGAAGTATCATCTTGGAAGAGTTCAAGGGTAGACACACAGATGGCTAGAAAGCAGAGTTTCCCGATGGTGCACTGTCAAACAGGATGGCAACTGGGATCTTGCATGGAGTCTGTCCTAGATATGTCATTATTGAGCATTTTCATTAATGACAAAGAATGGAACAGGGAATGCATTTATTACCTGGCCAATGATAAAGTTGGGAGAAGAAGCTGCAGGCACTTTGAAGGCCAAGATTAAATTCATAATATTCCAGACAAAATGGAGAAATACCCAACAATAATAAATACTGTGTAATTCCTTTTCCAAGCAATGGCTCAGGAATCTCCATCAGTGAAGGTTTTTAAGAACAAGTTAAGACAAACATCTGAGATGACTGAAGAGAAACCTGGCTCTCCCTATGGGAAACAGGAGGGACTAAATGACCTCTCAAGGTCCTCTTAGGACTTACTGTGACCTCAACAATACAAAGAGAAAATGGAAGTCCTAGAGAGAATAAGGCACTAAAAGAAATGCAAAAGTTACCACTGCTGTGCTTGTGTTTATTTTACACTCTTTATAAACATTACACTATTGGAAGCAGATCAAAATAGTATTTATTTTTAAAGAAGGTCTCATAATCCTGATTTACTTGCCTTTACTTCCTGAGACAAACAGTATAACAAAATTACCTATAGACCAGGAGTCTTTGTTTGCAACTCTGTATCTTTTTCTTTTTAATAGCAACCAAAATGCCTGAGCTGTCACTTTTATCTTGTTTATGAAATATTCATACCCAGTTTCCTTTCTGCCAACATCCTAGGGACACCCTTGGAAAAGAAAATTATGTATTAAAGGACATACCCCTGAGAGAGAAAGTTCTAATGAAATGTTAGCAGAGCAGCTTCAAACTTGAGTGAGACCTACACTGTAGTAAGGCTATTCCAGATGATTATTAACTAATCTATCTGCATTTCTTAAGTCCCCTATTCTCCGTGGTACATACCCTCAGCTTCCAGTTTGAAAATTAAACAGATATCTAATAGTGAAAATCTGCTGAGGAAAACAAACAGACCTATCAGGAGTCAACTAATTCATAGCACATGCTGCCCCACTGCCACCCCTAAAAAAGCTCTTCTGCTCTGAACTGCTGACCACTTTAGGGTTCCCCTGAGGCATACACAGCTTCTTAATTTGAACTGAATGACAGCTGGGTGTAAAAATCTCAGTCTGTATATCTCCCTTCTCACAGTGGGACAAGAGCATGATCAGATGAGGAAGGTGAGGGAAAAATCCCCCACGTTGCCTGCATAGCCAAATAATGCCCTAACTCCCCAACCCCTGATTTTTGATTCAAGGAACTGTCAGGTTTGGAACCAACATGATGTTTCAGTGTGCTAAATAACCGCACGGCACCTACTGTCCTGAATGGGGCCAAAGGAGGTGAAAATGCAGTTTCCTCACCATCCTCTCCTCTCTGACAACCCTCTCCACAGGGAGTCTGTCCTGACCATTCTCTCGATGAGCTTCTTCCACAGCATGCCGTCCGACGTCACCCGGTACCACTCCTTGCACACCAGCTCAGCAGCACACAATGATTTGGCATCCAGGTATGACAGAATGTTCTCAGCAATGTGATCCAATCCCCGAGCTGGGGGAGAACAACAACAACAACAAAAGATTATTTGCTGGGCAGACATGGAGTTTAAAAGAATTCCCCTTGCTAGTACAAAGATACGTTCTCCTTCCATCTCCTCTTCTGCATGCAGAGCTGGACCAAATGCACAGAAGAGCATTTGAGGCTAAGTTCAGGAGTGAGCAGTGTTCTCCAACTTCCTTTGGATATAGCACAACAAGTCATTAAAAATAATAAAGAATCCAAGAAGTCATTCCAATCTATTTCGATGGGTTTTAGCACTAGGGGGATATTCTATGGATGGCATTTCCAACTCAGCAACGCAGCCCCCAAAATCTCTCTATATTAGGACCATTTCTCATCTCACTGCTACAGCTGTTCTCATGCTGCAACGGCTCAAAAGCTGTTTTTGCTAAAGCAGTAGCTTTTAAACGTAATGAAGAAAAAAATATATATTCCCAATGTGTGCCCTGAAGGGTAGTGGTACCTTTAGACATGGGGGAGGGAAGGATATGCAGATGCACAGGGATGTCAAGAGGGAACAAGAGGCTGTGTAAGGAAAAAGTGAAGCAGGTTTGCTAGTTTCATTTATTTTGGAGGCTGAAGGAAAAATAAGCACCAAAATGATATAATTTGCAAATATTTTCCAGTGTGACTACCAAGACTGGCTCTACTTCAACATGGTTGGAGTGAAATGTAAAGCAATTGCCTGGTTAGCACCAAGCAGCTCAATGTAGCTGAGGCCAGGAAAGGTTATGCTGTATTTCTTAACTGGACGGATGTAATTAGTAAAAATGTGCCCTTACCAACTCAAATTTAATCATCAGTAAGACTTCAGGAAAATAAGATGCCTTTTAAATGAGAAGTTGCATAAACACAGCTTCTCTTGGAGGCTGTTTAATTCACGAGTGAGACATGCTGCCAAGAGATTATCTCACTTCACAGGTCAAATTTCAGAGGCTTTGTGAAAGTTGTAGTTTAGGCTGCATTGTCCCTCAGGCATAATGTCCAGTCCAACCAAAAAGGAAGCATGGCAGATTGGTACTACATGCATTTTCCCTCTGATTCACATTTGAGACAAAGTTAAATACATGTTTTCTTGCTTTTAAAAGAACAGCCTCAAAGACTGCTTGTGACAGTGAAAGAAAAAGCAGTAAGTGCATTTTAATAGTCACATGTCTGTATTTCTGCAAACCCAAATTGGGTGTGACCAGCTGATTCTGATTAGAGTTCATGACACACAAATGGTCAAAGCTTTGTTTTCCTTAACCAAAAGATCTCACAATTATCTCCCAGTGCATGAAAACGAGAAAATTCAGCATGCCTACTCCTGCTGTTTTCAAAGAATCCAAATTGAGAATACACTTTGGGTGTGACATTCTGTCCATCATTTTATGCTTCAATCTGTACGTAGAAAAAGCATGTGAATGACACCATGCACAACCAGGGAGTGCAGAAAGAGGCCTGACATTTCTTATCTTTACAGATGCAAAATTAGATGTCAACCTGCAAAATAAAAGCTTCAGCAGCCTTTATTATGTATTCAATACGGAAAGATATGTACAACCACTATTTAAAATTCTGAAAAAAAAAAATGAGTATCTGTAAATTTAGACTGACTGTACAGCAAACTGTGGAAAGAGAGATACATTTTACTGAACTTGAACTTGCAAGAATTCCACAATTTGGGAGGGTAGACGTGGAAATCATGTTGCCCTGCGTCTGCAGCCTGACACCTGCAGCTCTGAGCTCTCTCCATTGGGTGGAAACGGCTTATTTCACAGTCTGTGTTGCTTCCAGTGGGCCCACAGACCCACCAGAACATTTACAAATGCATGCCTGTGTAGCATCCACACTGATGGCTTTAAGTCAGCAGTGTCACAGCAGGAATTTATTCTATGTGGAGAACAACTGGTGGTTTTCGGAAGCAGGGCTACACTGTAAAAACCGGGCAAAGTAATCTTCACTCATGTGCCCTTCCTGGTTCATTAGTAGTTGTACTTTAGATCTTGCTGCAATGAGGTGCTATAACTATTTCCATGTCTGTTAGTCATCCTTTGCCATTGATATTAGACCCTTCACAGAGAAGGAACACTAATGTTTTGGCCTCTCCTCCTCACATTTATGATAAGTGGATGAGCAGAGCTATTTTGGCCTGGATGCAAACTCAATTTTATTATTTTGTTTCTTAGGAACAGCACAACTCACTGAGACATATATCTAACAAAGCACTGCTTCCTTAAAAAGACAAAACTATGCTCAAAGAAGTTTTTGCTAAATGAATGTGAAACACGATTAGCCCTTCAGGCCTCCACACCATCAAGAATGTTCCACTTATTTCACACATGAAATCCTTATCAAAATGACTTTCCTCATAAAAAATGTTAAACAGCTTGAAAATGCTAAGCAGAGGTCTTATTTTTCAGAAACTGAACAAACTTTGTTAAGTACACAGTTAAGCCGTATTTTTCAAACAACCTTAATTCTGTTCAAAGAACTGGGAAAATAATCTTAGCCAACTTTATACTAGTAAAACATGCTCATAATCTAAAACTACCATTAATTCTGGTCATTCTTTGGGACAGTGCTAGGAGGACAGAGATAAGATGCCTCATGATTTTGAAGCAGCTTTATTGTTTTATTCACTCAAGTGGGAGAGCAGGAGAAAAAATGAAGGAGTAAAAATGAAACCACAATACCGAACACTTGGGAATTTTAGAAAGCTAAAATATACTTATAGAGTATATATTTTTTTTATTATATGACTTAATGTAGAATTTTAGGTTCATCACTCTTTCCTAGGCAGCTTCTTACCTTTGGCCATTCTCTTTAGAAACCTGCCTATACTCAGGACATCCTGCACAGACTGCAGGATCTGTGCCAGTGTAATTCCTAGCCATTAATTTTCTCCCTTACAGCTATATTCACTAGGACATCTGCATTTCCAAATATGCAAATTGATGTACATACATTATTTACACACACACTTCCCACAACTATTAAAATACTCACAAATTAGCTGCCTGATTCCTATTTATTCTACATTCTGATATAGTAAAATTAGCTGCTTTCTGGGTAACTGTGAACAAACCACTAACAAATATGGTACATATGGACAGTAAATTTTGAATGTCTCTGGAAATATTTATAACATTTGCCCAAAATTTTCAGAAAAAAGCCTGTAGGTAGAAATTAGCAAGTGCAATGAGATGTGTTGGTTTGCTTTTACAGAGTTTCATGGAGAAAGTCCTGGAAAAATTGTGTATGTGATTATATGTATACTTCCTCTTTAAAAGTGGGGAAACCAATGCACTTTCAAAACACTTTCTATTTTTCTGAAAAAGAACAGCTCCACAAGTTATAATGCTGCTCTAAGTACATGAGATTATTGCCATTGGACTACTAAAAACTAACATAAAGCAGGTACTTAGCATAACTAAGATTTTTTTTTTTAATGCTACAACAGCCATTTGATTACTGGGCACAATGAGCTTAAAATCCAATGAGTCTACCTATTTAACTTGATGGCAAAACTCTTGCAGCGCCTTTATGCTTTGTACAATTCTCAGTTAAACACAGTTTTTTCCATCTTTTAACCCTGAAATTTAAATTTCACGTTGAGAACTGCCTTCTGAAGAATAATCAATGACTGGATTGAACAAATTGCCAACAGTTCAGCAGTTCTTCGAAGGTATTCACAGAAGAAGCTCTTGGCAAGAAACTCCTCTCATCAATTAGCTATTTAGAGACAACACTTGTAGCACTTCTTGCTCAGGTCCATCCTGCTGAGGACCTATAGCATAGGAATGCTAATCTATTACCTATCTATCTATTTATCATCTAATAGTTTGAAAAAAACCAGCCAAAGATCCAGGAATTTCTGTCTGGTTCTGAAACTCTATCGCTGTATATATTTGATCTCCCATCGCCTCAGTTTTCCCATCTGTAAAATGGGGCCAATATAAAACTGCACGTACACTGCTTTATGTGTGCATTCTGTGAGATATGCCCAGTGCCACATCTGAGAACAGCTGGGATAATATTTTCAATGGAAAGCACTACAGAGATGTAAAAAATAGAACATTTCCATCTTTTGATCTTATGCCCTTTATTTTCTATTAGCAATAAACTCATAATCAAAGCAATGGATTCAGGAAATTATTTTACAAGGAAAGAGAGACAAAAAAAATATCTAAATATGAATGGGGAAAACCTTAGTTGAGCAACCAGGAAGAGTAGTAGTTTTAATTTTAAAAATTTTCGTTATTCATGCATCGTTATGGGCATTATGAGTACAACTACCTGCCCTGTGGCTTGTGATAACTATTGTTACAATATGTAGATGAGCTATCCCTTGCTCCTAGCCAAACCATGGTGGACTGTGCCTTGAGAGACAGCAGGAATACAAATTAAAATATTGCTAAATTTCATACTGGTATAGAGCCTTTCATTCAAAAGTTATCATCTATTTTGCAAACTGACCCTAGTGGAGACCTCTCCAGCAGGGTAGGCCAGAGTGGAATAGTTTTTTGAAAGACAAAGAACAAGTTCCCTGTGCCTGCAGAAATACCTGGCAGTGCAGTGATGAAGTCCCGCTGTAACATGGGTTTGAGGTATGAGTTAATA
Organism: Manacus vitellinus; assembly: GCF_001715985.3. Taxonomy (NCBI): domain Eukaryota; kingdom Metazoa; phylum Chordata; class Aves; order Passeriformes; family Pipridae; genus Manacus; species Manacus vitellinus. Next base: position 11,291,934 of record NW_021939122.1, read on the forward strand.
TGTCCATGCTGGTAGTGACACATCTGGGAGATGAGGTGCTCCACAAACTCCACCTGGTCAGACTCGGACCACTGTTCAAAATACTTCACGCAGAGTTCCTTCTCCTTCTCATAGCTTGCAGACAACTTTCTTTGCTTGGGCACAATCATACTGGAAGTGCCATTGGCAAGTTTAGTCTGTAAACAGGGAGGAGAGAAACAACCCAAATCACATATATGAAAAGAAACTCAAGCAGTTTTACAGTATTTCAGGGGAAAGACAAGAGAAGGAAAAAAGCACTCTGATACACAAAGCTGGCCGGGACCACGTCTCCCCTTTGGTGCTGTCAGCTGGAGCGCAGCCACAGGAGCCGAGGCCCCTGCAGGACAATGCACCGGCTCATGCCAGAGCTGCACACAAAGGACTCTGGTTAGATGGGAAACCCCGAGCGGCAGTTTAACATACACACAGTTTTATTTATCATGTAGACAGTAAAACATATTTGGATTCCTAATCTACATTTACTGTTACTTCAAAGCACCAACAGAAAACTGTATTTGTACTCTGGTTTTTTTTTTTTTTCCCTAAAGAATGGATTGCTGCTAAAATTCATAGGGAATGTGTGAAATGGATGAGAAAAAAATTGAATTACACCTCGAGAGGAAAGCCATCAAAAATACACCCTGCTATTTGGTATATACTTCTTTCATAGAATAAAATATTTTCAGCTTTCTGAGCACTGTTAATATCTTGTCAGAAGGAGTCAGCTCAAAGAAGAGTTTCAGGGACAAAACAAAACACTGACGTTTCAATTTACAACTTGATAGCAAGACATAATTCTGCTTTCTAAATGATTTAACTGGAAGAAAAGTGCACATTTTGCATTGCAAGGATATCTTTTGTCCAAGTAAGATTAACTGTTTGCTGGGAAATGAATTTTTGCTGTATCGGTCAAATAGTTTTTATTAAATGCTGAAAACATGAGATTTTTTCTCTTTCATTGTAACAGTTTACCACCAGACAGCATTATAATAACAGCCAATATTATTACATCATTTTTATTGACAAAATAAATTTAGAGGTTCTTTATTAATTATCAAATAATTAAAAATAAATTGCAGATATCAGAACACATAAAACACTGATGTAGGGATGCTGTGTTTCTGTTCTACAATAATTCCAAGCATCAACCTCACCAGGAGACTTCATTAAATTTAAAGGAAAAATGAGTCCCTAAATCTCCCTGCAAAGATATCTAATGAACTAAATGAAATGCAAGGATTAACTGATTTTACAGGAAAAGAAAAAAACAACAAAAAAAGCCTCTTTTCAGTAAGTGCCAAAGCAGCAGGCTATTTAGAGACCACAAAATCTAGCTACCAGTACTGGGCTTGGAATGCAGGAATTTCTCATTTCTCAGGAGTAAATAACTCCTGAACTTCAACACCTCTGAAGCCCAACCGCAATCCTGACTTTGGAACACCAAAAACCTCATAATTTGAAAATCTACTCAACCATATATATTTCATTTTCCAGAGAAAATGCACCTAAATAGTCTTTTTGACATTTCTAGCAGAGCTGGACAGACCCTTCTCTGATAGAAAAAGACAGTAATTAGCTGTGATTTTTAGCAACCATTTTTTTCAATTTCTGGATTATGATTTAAGTTTCTTTGAGAACATAGAACATTGTGATCACACCATCAGTGCTCAGTTCTGCAGCCCAATGTTTTCAACCTTACTTTTATCCCTGCTCCTCCCTGCAAATGTGTGGCTGTGGCTTTCTGTGTTCAGTAAGATCATGCAAGACAAGGACTGTGAGTTACACTTTCATTCAGTTATCACATGGACAATACTGACTGCAAGCAAGTCACAGAGCAGCAGGAAAGAAAAACTCTCTCTTGGGCCAACTTTTTATATAGAGAAATCACTAAAGGGACTATGGGCATGAAGTCCTATTTGTAAAAGACTGGACTTTTTCTAGCAAAGTCCACAGTGGTCAACAGCCTGGCAAAAAATGATTACCAGTGGAGTGCACTGAACATCTGTGTCAAGCGATTCTGGTCATTTTTGGCAAAACAGCCATCCCTGTAAAAATGCTGGATTAAGACAGTGGGGAAATGTTGCATCCCAAAAGCTTGATCTCATTTAATTTCCCATTTTGTTTGCTGTGCATCTCACAACACAGGGTGTCTCTACAAAGCATTTTTTAAAAACCTATACGTCTTTTAATTTGAGAGACTGTGAAGTCTGACTAACACACTGTGCCTGAGCAGAGTAGACAACTGCTGTGCAAAGGCCACAAAGGTGCAGCTCCTTTTCTGGGGTGGCACCATGTTCTGGCCTTTCCTTGCCTTCTGAGCTCCCCTCTCCCAGCAGCCTTCAGCTTCCCAGTTACCTCTAAAGCACTGGTTTGGAGTATCAAACAGAAGTTGGAACATCTGCAGAAACAAGTGATGGCTTATGTGTGTCCAGATAGATGGATCCCAAGTGAACTCAGGCTTCTTTGATAGGAATAATGAGTAACAGAAGGAGTCCATTGACCAACACTTTTAACAGCTCTGGAAGTGAAACTCCAGGTTTAATGTGGTTCTGCTAAGAAGAACACATGTTACAGTGTTTATGTCCGAACTGGTAGACATGGGAACACTGTATGTATTAGGTTGATACTTTAGATGCATTATTACAATGCAACTTGAGACCTGCACCCTTGTCTGCTCTGGTTTCTCACCTAAAGGAGTGAGGACAAGCTCAGAGGCAGCCACAGTATGCCCGGCAGATCCTGTGGTCTATGTAAGCACGGGACCAAGAGGACAGGGCATGCCATGAAACACACCAGTTCTGCAGAGCAGAGACAGATAAACTGACTCCCAAATCACTCAAACTACAGTTCAGAACAAAAATTCCAGAATTTCAATTTGAAGATTCCTGAAAATCCACTGGCAGTTCAGTGAAAAAGGCCTGTTAGCAAAAAGAAGCATCAACAAAAACAATGACATCAAGCATCTGTATTATTAAATTGTCTACAGTCTCTCCTGGTACAGTAATCAGGCCTCACCTGAAAAACAAAAACCTGTTTCACGTGCCATCCATACTGCTAGGGTAAATATCCATCCAAATGCACTATATACAGTCGTGATTTTTATAAGCTTCACTTCCATATGTGGCAAAGAAGAATAACCACTGGTAGTCCATCATCTGGGAGGAAATTTGGGTATAGCAGAGCAAACTACTAATTTGGAACAGATTAAGCTTTACTGACTCCCTTTTCACAAAGCCCTGTACGTGAGGGCTGAGAGGTACCCCAGCTGGCTCTGGACACCATGACTCATCTGCAGCAACAGGAGAGATGTCCTCCTACAACCGTGATCCTGAGCTCATAAGCTGTGCCAGGAAACCCAGGGGATTGAGTGCCTCAGGTTGGTACTAGCTCAGGGATCTACGTACTATGCTCCACTGCAGCCCATAATTACAAGACCGTTTCTCCAAATGGCTACATTTAACACAAAGCACATTTGTATGCCCAGTGAAGTAGAAGAGGACTAATATATGAAAGGACTTTAATCTAAATAATGGCTTGCAACTATAGGAAGGTGTAATATTTCAACACAGATACATAAAGACTGGAAAAATCTAGTGTTATGCATACAAAACGAAACAGCTATGGTATATCTCAGCTGTAACCCATATATGACAACAAAGGTTACTTTTGTTTTTGTTCAGTAGTGGGGACCAAGGAGCCTCCTAAAGCACAGAAAAACAAAGACAAGCACAGTTCTCTGATTGTAGTATAGCAATAGTGTTTACCCACCCATATGAGTGGTCACAACTTTTATATATTTTTAAAAAAAGCCATCGTATCCTCTAATCATAGAAGAGGACTCTGTTCAGGCACTTTCCAAAGGGTAGATGAATTTAGGTTACATGTTTCTTAAGGTAAGAAGACATCCCTTAAAAAAAAAAAAAAGAAAGAGAGAGAAGTTGTCTCCTAGAATATCAAGAATGGCTTAAATGACCACTGCAAGGTTTGGGATCTTCTGAATCTTCAAGACATCTTCATGCTGAAGCTCTGAAAAGACCGAGAGATTAGAAACTACTGCAAATTTCAATTTCTCCCTAGACAAAAGGAAGGATCTTCCCTTCCACATTCCAGTACCAAAAGGCCATAGCGTGCTTCTCCCCTCCTTCTGGGACTCACTGGGACTACAGGCTCTGACACAGAGAGATGTCCTCCACTACTTCTCTGCAACTGCAGCATTTTACCTCCAACTTGCACCACCCATTGTGGTTAAGTCACTGATCTAGACAGAGCCACCTTAACAGGAATTTGGATGGGTCTTAGTGAAGGGGAGGAAAAAAGAGGACATAATGTTTAATTATAAGAAATGATTGAAATAGGCACAGACATACCCCGGGTGCCTCTGCACTGCAGCAAGCTCTAAACTTGTTATCGTTAATGGTTTAAATTTCACTGTGCTAATCATTTCAGGACACAAGCCTTTCTTGATAATCTAATGAATTATTCCAACATCCTTCAGCAAAAAAAATCCTCCATGACAGCACTAATTACAAGACGTTTTCCCAGTGCTTATGTAAAATATGACAGAGCAGCAGCTTAGGGAATTGCAGAAAACTGCTTCTAATTTCCACTGAGAAACTGACAAACACCTCTCTTTCATCTCTCCCAGCTCTCAAGTAAGATTTAACTTTCTCATTTAGTTAATTACCGAGTGAGGATCATCATTTTCCCGGATCGGAGCGGCACAGAGCCTTTATCGTGTTAACTTGTGAACTTGATCGATGGCTGCTGCTAAAACTTAATAACTTCACCCCCTGGCAAATTGTAAGATAAATATAATAGGAGAAACTCTGACAGTAAAAACCTGCCAGAAATGAGCGCTGTGTTTATGTTTCTTTGCAGGCAGCAAAAAAACAACCGACAGCTTATTACTGGGTGCGTGTTACTTATATTTAAAAGACTCCAGGCAGTTAACTTTCTGCGTACTGTTCAAACTTTACTCAAAAGATAAAAGACACTGGGGAAAAAACTCAAGCAATGGGATGACAAAGAAAGGAACCATGGAGGTGTATGTATGTCCAGGGGCCGGGGCAAGGGGGGAAGATGGAAACTTCACAATGAAAGCAAAGCCACACTTGTCTCTATATCCTCAATATTCTTCAAGATGGACCACATAAAAAATGCCCACAACACATTCAAACATGAAACTAGTTTCACCAGCAGCAAAAGGTTGGGAATTCTGGAGCATGTTAGAAGCACGTGGGAAAAGCAGAGGGATTAAAAAGTACCAGTGCGGCCATGAGATGATTCGGCTTGATGCCCGTAAAAGCCTGCAGAGCAGCCCATAAAGCTGCTCTTAGCCAGAGAACCTCAGTTTGGTTGGCTTTTCCAAAGTTACTTGCATGGCCATGGGACTGCTTGCTACTGCCCATGGTGAATTACTACTCAATACCACTCTGATTTAGCAACATAATAAAAATGGTGAAACAGAGCTGAGAATGTATGCCAGGCTTCCATGCTAAAGGGCAGAGCTAGTTATTTGAGAATCCTGTTGGAAGGGTGTTGTTTGCATGGCCTAAAGGCAGTAACGGCATAATTAAGAGGATACAGGTTCAATTTATATGGCTGGCTTCTTCTTTTTTAGGTTTGTAATTACCAAATGCTGCAGAACTGGTTCCCAGACTGCCAAGACTAAGCAAAGAGGAAAGAAGTTCTTTGCAGCTCCTCACTGGCAGCTTCCTATAAAAGAACTCCTTTGCTTTGAGATCTGGGGGTGGTGAGGGGTTGTCTCACCATGAAGAGCAGGATCTCATGAGCCGTAGCACCTGAGACATGAATAGGGCAGCCAGCTCCTCATTCTTCTCCTTTGCAGGATGAATCTGTTTTTCCAGTGTTTGAGTTGACAGCAAGGCTACAATGCTAAGTCATTAAACAACTCACTCCATTTACTTTTATTTTAAAAGCCCAGTTTAGAATCTACCCATTTCTGCCCGCCTTCATCCCACATAACAGCCTCTGTGAGGTTAACCATGGGTTTAGCACATATTTGGACTTACTCGCTCAGTACTGAATTACTTTCCACGCTGCAAAGCTCACTGAAACATTGCAAAACGAACATAACCCAGAAGTAGATGATCATCAATCACATCTGAGAGTCAAAAAGAAAGCACCATGAAAGAAACCACAGCATTTTTACTGTTTATTTCCAAGAGAAAATCCAAAATACACATACTAAAATTAACAGTGCCCAAAGAACTAGCCATTTTGCCTGTCTGGGGCTTTAGGCTGCTTGTCCACATCTGGTTTCTAATCACACTGCAGAAAAACTTTGATAAGAAAGGATACATCAAGATAAAAGATCACTGGAATTATGCTGGACACAGCAGGCCAACCTGCTGCACTTCCTGAAATCCTGGGAGGGCAATAGTTTTCAGAGGTACCATCTAAGTACCTATGATATGGTATCAGCCTGGAGGGCACCTGGCTAAGGATAGATATTACCTCAGATACAGAAGAAAGGGAGAAGGCTGGCTTTGTTAAGGGCCAGAAAAAGCTGCAGACACCAGAGAAGTAACATGCTGAGTCTCTCTAGGCACTGGGGAGAGAGGACTGAGCTATGGGCACTTGCACATGGGCTATTCAAAGAGCAGCAATAATACTTGCTGGAGAAGCTGCTGCTCTCCCACACTGCTACACAGTAAACAGCAACAGGGAGAGGAGATTAAAAAACTATTCTTTTAAGCTAATACTTAATGTTTCAGACAAACTAATAAAGTTTAATTGTCTGGAATCTCATAGCTCTTACTGTAAACTTTCCTTTGATATAGGTCTCCCACCTAGATTTTAAGTGTTGACAAAAACCTCCAAAATAAAATTTCTCTGATGTCAGCAATGGATGTGAATTGGGAGTCCCTCTCCTCCTCCTCCCTTATCTCCACGTTGTCTTTGCAAATAACAAGTACTGATGAGAAATCTGCTTGCATCAGCACAGCACTGGCATATGTTACTTCCCCAAACTACGATCCCTGACCAAATGCATATCTAGACATATGGGGGGGGGAGGGCAAACACTATCACTCTCAAAGAGCTACATTTCAGAGCATACCTTCTACTAGCTGTGAGATGATCATACACAAATTTCAAAGCAGATCCTCCAGTAACAACAAATCACTTCCAGTGGAAACCACTAAGGGAAATGCCTTCTTCCTCGGAATGGTTACCAGAACCAGAGTTGAACTGCTGGGACGATTATGTGTTATTGCTGTTAATGGAGGGAAGGAATATGTGCATTATAACTTGGAGAACCAGTCTACTAAAATTACCAGGTAATGGCCGGTAGCAGCAAAGGGCTCATTTACGGCAGGGAAAGGTGTAAGTAAGCTATGCTCTAAGCAGCAGTTTCATAGTTTTCTGGAACAGTTGCTTCTGCTTTTAAAACATTCAAGCATGATCTACTGCCTGAGTGAAGTTACTCTTTATGGGTCTTACTGTTGATTTTCTTCTTGCTTCAAGTGCTCCCTTAATTCAGAGAGAAAAGCAGCCAGGAACAGGTAGTGGACTCAAGTGATTCAAAACATGGCTGAACAGTGAAGACTAGTATCACTGGGAACAACACACAAATAGATGGAAAGAATGACCGAAAAGACCTGTTATATGCTCTCAATAACACTATTGAGATTTTCAAATCACTTGGTTCTGCCTGTGTAAAGCTTTTGTCATCAGGAAATACAAGCCCTCCAAGACAGTTTACCCAGTATTACTTTCTATGTGTTTTTTCCTTGGAGATGCATTTTGCTACCAACAACAGAGGGCACAAGCACATCAAACTACCTGGCTAAGGCAACATGAGTGATTCAGAACTGGAAGTTGTGAATATATATGCTGGATATCGTACACCATTTCCCAGCTACATGAGTATTACATATTTACGGGGATATTGGAGAGATGCAACAAACAAAAACCCAGTAGCATTCTGAAGAACCTCAAGATTCACGTATGTGTCTTGCTCTCATTGCAAATGTACTCCTTGGATCTGCCAGCAGAGTTGGCTACATGAGCACTCCCTAACCTATTTCAGTCAAAATAAGCTTGTTAGCAAAGACCTGCTATTTAAACTGTCTACTCTAAAACATCTCATCTTAACTGAAAGCAGGTTTGCAGTTTTGCTGACAGATCCTGGAGGGCAGCAACCTGCAGCAGCCAGGCGAAGGCTGAGTGGTATTCTTTTCCACCAGTACAGTTAGATCTAGTAAGAGGATATCTCATCAGCTCACACTGGTTGATACCAATATTACTGCTGTTAGCAGCCACCACAGAGATAGCTGAAATAGGACAAATCCATTAAATATTCTTGTACGGTGTTAAGTCAAAGCTGGTCAGTGGGCTGCATAGAAAATCTTTGACAGAGTTTTCCCTGTAACCCCTATAAGATTATCCAATAACCCTCACTCACTAATGAGCATTGCCTTCTCAAGATGAGCTGTTCTGCCAACCTTTCAGTCAAATGTTACATTGCTGGCAAACTGGGTTGCTTCCCATAGAAGACCCCTAAGATTGCTAAGGAAGTTGGATGTGTTTGGCCTGGAGAAGACTGGGGGCTATCTACTAGCCTAAGGGAGGTTACAGAGGAAAGTGAGACAGAATTTTTTCAGAAAAGTGTATAACAACAGGAAGAGAGGCAACAGGAACAAGCTATAGCAAGCAAACTCCGGGCATTAAGACTTTCAAAACATGAGTGGGCAAGATTCTGAGCAAAATGGAATGGTTGTGAAGGTAATCCTCCACTGAGTAGGCAGGGGGACTGAAGACCTCCAGAAGTCCATGCTACCTAAAGTTTTCGATGACTTTATATCTTAAGATTGTGTTGGTCCATTCTTTCATTGGTGTCTGGCAAGAGATTCATGACCTGAGGAACAGATTCCAAAAGTACAAGGTAAGGACATTCTTTAATGAATTCTCTATCTTCAGAAATCGCATTATGTTGGGATAGGCCAAACACTGTTGATAATGTGAAAGCACATGACAGAGGTAAGGCAGAAAATAGTATCCTCTGCAACAAGTGACCAGCTCTAACCATAACAGTGCTTCAGGAAGGCGTATTCAGACTGACAGCTGAGCAGACTTTGTCCCTATCAGTTGACACTCAAACTGCACAATTCGGAAGCCCAAGTCACAGACGACCGCACTGGGTATTCCTCCTTGGCTCAGCGTTACACTGTCAATAATCTTACAAAAAAATCCCTCAAACTACATAAGGGAGGGAGCTTTCCAGCATTTCTCTTTCTATAGTAGACTCGATAAAAGTGGAATCGTTTGAATGTAGCACATAAGTAATATAAAACCCCCAGCAAATTGTGGCAAAACAGGACTGCTAACCTCACTTGGTCCTTCAACATGTTGTGTTTTCCAAATATTGTTCTTTCACTCAAAGGCATGATTCTGCTATTCCTTTTAGTGAGTTTATTAATAAACAGTGCAAATAGTATCAATTCACCCACATTTCCCTTTCTACAAATACAAGCCAAGTTTTCTTCTTTTCATCCCATTTCTGAGAGTTACTTTCCCATCATATCAAGAATGTAATCAGTGTGGAGGACATGATATGAGAAATTTCTCCCATCCTCATGCACTGATGCATCTCATTGTAAATTTATCTAATAATCACCAACTCTTTCTATAACTTCCACTATAATAATTGGCTAAACATCTAAGAACCAATTACATGGTGAGTAAAGTAGCTTCTCCTTCCAACAGTTTTAAATGTATTCCCTTTCAAATATCATTAGGTCTTCTATTGTGAGAATTGTCCTCCTTCGAGAAAGGAAAGGACTACTCGACTTTATCATTGAATGCTATTTGTTGAACACCTCTGTGATACTTCTCACTTGTTTTCTGTATTTTCAGGTAGCTCACAATAGCCTGTATTAAATCTAATAATAGTATACTTGCAAACACATTACTTGCATCTTCTCATCTAGTAAGAGCAATTTGGGATCACACCTGGAAAAACCATATGTAACCTTCTGCAACAAAACAAAATTAAACGTCAAGAGAAGTCAACGCTTCCTACCACAGACCAAACTCTCAGATGCACCACTGACAGCCTGTTTCTCCGATCGAGGGGTTAGAGCTCCCTCTAGCACTCTCCAAACAGAAGAGCCATAGATGCTAAGCTGTGACTATCTGACCTCACCCAAAGCAGTATTGAGTGGTGTTGTTAGTAATTTTTATTTGATTTGCGTTTTGTAGTCACATGAGGAATTAAGAACACATCCACTAGTTTATCCGAAATTCAAGAGAAACAAGCGTCATGAGAAATTCCCTGTATAACTGATTAAAAATACTCAGATTGCTATAATTAACTGATCTCTATTTTAAAATGTAATTTAGGACAAGCTGAAGCATTATCATGTCAGCTGTGTGTACAATGTGAGATGTAGCAGGAAATTAAATGAAAAAGTTGTTGAAAATTTTCAATTTTCACGGTATAAAGAAGTCTTGCTACTTCACCCCCGCCTTTCAGCTGACAAACATCCCAACACATCTGACTGCAGTTGTGAATTACATGTTTCTATTTCAGCATTAAATATTGAGTAACGCCGCTTAAGTAGAACTGAAAAGGTGTAACTCTGCTGAGTTCTGCACAACACCGAAGACAGAGAAACATCTCATGCCAGAAAAAGTGTCAGCCCTTTTTAATCATAGGTTATTACTTATTAATTCTTGATAAACTGAAAGCTGGAAGTACAATGCAAAAATGAGAAAGGAAGATGGGAGCCAAGTCTTTAAAGTTTTACTCCTAACTCTCTGCCTTCCTGTGCTGCCATAGGCAAGTCACTCCATTTCACAAGCCTATCAGTTAAATAGATGTATCCTAACACACTTCGCACAGAGACAAAGCACTGCTTAATGCTGGGAATGGCTTTGGAGGCCTCTGCACCAAAGGTGCTTGAGTAGGGCAATGTCACAAGGTGACACCACATCACATAAGTGTAAACTTCACCTCAAGCACCAGCAAACAAATCTGTCACTTAAAACCAAAACAAACTAGACTTGTTAGTAAAGGCATGGTCTCGACTTTGCCAATTAGAAAAAATACAGCTGTACTAAGTGTTTCCACAGCTTTCCAAAGCTGAATCAAAAGTTGAGTGTGTTAAGAAAAAATTTCACCTGAAGTCTTCTCACACTGAGACACAGGACCCAGATATCACTCCAAAATCTATATGTCAGTAGCTCACTCCCTCCCGAAGATAAGCACCCTAGGGAGGGTGTGCTTTATTCAAGTTCCTTTACTCATCACAGCAATTTTGACGTGTAACCACCAGGGGACTTCTGAACGCTGCCTGACTTCAGAAGTTTGTGATTTTAATATTAGCATGTGACAGAGATGAGGAAATACAATAGGATGTGCTAGGCTATCCACAGCTATGTTTTATGGCTCTCACAAGTCCAGTAAGAAAGACTAGAAGTAACCAGACCCGAGTAGATGACAGAAGCACCTGACCAAAACTTCCCAACATCGCTCGCCAATGTCCCTCAGTCCCATCTGACAGTTGTCCTTGCCATTTTGGGCCCGAACTCTGTACACAGTCCTGCTGCTGCACCCAAATCCTGACACACAGACCCTCCTCCTGCCATATAGATGGCATCCAAGGCCATTCCTCTTATCCCCTTAAGAGGACGTGGAGAAAAGTGCTGGCAAAAACTTCCTTCTCTCCACATGTCTCGCATGTGGCGCAAGAGGATTACAGTCCGGTATCTGACCTGTACAGCAGCAATGAAAGGACATCTGAAGAGAAAGAAAGACCTCTGCAGCTGCAGATTTGTTAGTGATGCTGGCAGCCTTCAGCTGCGTGCCTCTCAGGCTGACACTGCAGTCCACCTGTTCTCCCCACACCTCCACATAGCTGTGGCTTGGATCCAAATGAGAGACAGGTAAGAAGTTGTGCTGACCGAACTGCAGTGAGACGTTATCAGCAGTTCCCCCCAAGTACATGCCCAAATAGTGAAACTTCTGAGATCTCTGATCACTTTTGTATATTAGAAGCAATATATCTCCCATCCTCTTTTAGGGAAACAGCTTGCAGCCCTTGTTTTTGTGTCTTTGTTACTTCCAAACTGTGTAACTTGATGAGGTCCTTGGTGTTATCTTAGGAGAGAAAGGCAGGCAGCAGCTAAGGCGAAATGTAGCCCTTCTCATGCAAAGCATTACATACTCTAAGTGGTGGCTTAGTTTCTGGGTGTATTTGGAGACCTAAAATTGTAAGGTAGATGTTCTGTATATGTAAATCTCCGGCAAAGCAGGTATCTAGCAGTGGAGCTTAACTGGAACTCATGAATTCAATACTGACCCTGCCCTGAGCAGAAGTTTGAACCTCCTGAGGTCTTTTCCAACCTAAGTGTTTCCAAACTCATTGTCAAAGCTCATATATACTTGCCAGGCTTTTGGAAAGAAAAGTCATTCAGATTTTGACTGAAGCCAAGTTATAGTTATCTGATGTTGATGCATTTCATTTATCATAAGTAAAATCTGAAAATATTTTTAAAAGATGCTGAATAGAGAATTTTTATAAGACTTTCCAACTCCAGGGTTCACAAGCCTTTCCTATTGTATCACTCGTTGCAACAACCAAATACCAAGTTCTTCAAGAGTACTGCAGATATAACTGTTCTCTGGCTTGACAATTTGAGAGCATGCAGTATTCAAGGGACCTGTTCAGACATCCAATCTTCATTTCAACTATTCAAAATTTTTTAAAAACTGTCAATATTGTTATGATGCATGTGTTTTTAAGAACTTCATCTGATTCCCTCCACAAATCATTGAATTCCAAACTTATCTTCACTTGTGACCTGAACCAGTCTCAAAACTCAGGTCTCAAACAACGAATTAATTGACTGTGAAGTCTAATCATCTGTAATCTCCTAAATCAAATCTTGAAATACCCCATTACAACCCACCTCAGAACTGTTTGGGATTACAAATTATGCTGCAGAACAGGGCTGACAGATCTAAATTAAGATGGTAGGAGAACAACCTGATTCAGCTCTGTAGTTCACACAATTTTGTAAAATCCAGTGACTTGAAAGAAAACAACAAATGCACATAATCGACATTAATTAAGCAACATTTTTATTACCTACAATCAAAGACCTATAAGGAAGGTTTACTTGTCAGAGTTTTCTTTGCTGAGAAATTACAAGTCTTAGTTAATTAACAATCTAATTTTTTGTAGTATAGTTAAGTGTTTTTCACTTTTATTTTCTTCTAAATGAATGTTAGTCTAAACACAAAAGCTATTCTTTAATGTGATAGAAGTGGGGTCAGAATAAACAACGTTGAAATATTTTAATCATCATGTATTTTAACTAAATTCTCAGTTTGTTGTCACTGTTATAAGGGTTTCATTTTGTGCTGAGAAGCAACAGGAGTTTCTCACACTTTAAGGCTATGAGAAGACAGTTAAATCTGAACCTGTGCACACATGTATAGGACAGACCTATCATATTTCACAAATTCAGAGCACCATGAAGGCAAGTTTGCCTGTTGGACATGGGACCCAAACAGCCTGGCTACCTGAGCTGAACAGATAAGGACTACTGGCCTGTCAAGATTCACTACTATAGTAAAATAAGTAATTGCTGCTACTTTGAATACTACTTTCAGGACTGTGAGAGCAACTACTTGGTTGCTCATTTTTAATTTTCCTCAGCAGTAAGGCTCAGCAACGTATACAGTGAGTACTGTTGTCTCCCACCAAGCTGCAGCCTTAACTAAGCCATCGGTTACAAGCAACAAGGGACTGCCTGCCTGCCTTGCTGAAGTTATCTTAGGTATGAGCTTCCACAGGCAGACTAATTCAAATCTATTTTTGTAAATTACAGATTGTGTTAAATATACATGAAGGAAAATATGGAACAGTTGCTTTTACTGCACAACATGAGTTATTTCCTATTCCAGGTTCCCTCTGAGAAAACTATAAATTCTGAAATCTGCCAATTAGTGGCAGTGACTACTGGTGATTCCGTATTCCAGTCAAGCAGTAGTATTGCTGAGTACTGCAAAGGGCAGAACAATGTTCCAGGAGAACTAAGGGACCATGATACCTGACAATAACAAGTTGGAGGATGCAGTGATTTGCCCAAGCTTCCTCTTCTTTTCAGAAAAATGCAGGTTGTGTCTCTGCTTTAAACAACAATTAAACCATAAGCTTTGCATCAGTCAGAAGAATTAGATCTTTACATGTATGTAAGACTGTCAGTAGCTGAAGTACAGTTTAGGGCAATAATTTGACAATTTCTGTCTCAGAGAGAGTGATCAGAAAAGTAAAGATGAATAAATTCCTCCTAGAAAACAAACTCCTCAACCACAAATGCTCAAACATCTTCCTAGTTTTTCTTCCATTTCTTAAATTATGCCACTCCTCAAGGACAATTTAGTTTGTCCTAATAAAACAAAGAGGATATGGCAGCTCTCTAAAAATATATGAGGATAAACATCAAAAAGGGAACAAGAACTACTAAAACAAAAGGAATAAACAACTCAAAGAACCAGTGGTATAATCTCTCTATGAATAAACTAGCTTGGAAACTCGGGAGAGGATTTCCAGTCATTAGAATAATTGGGTTCTGGAAACATCTGCTAATGGAAATAGAGTGGAAAAAAGATTGCAGATCAGCCCCTAACTGATTGTAAGATGAAAATCCATAAGCTCACTAAAGGGACAAAATAGTATCTGCAAGACAAGAGACTGGAACCCCTGAAGAACCTGTGAAGTCCCAGAAGGCAGAATCATTAAGATTAGAAAAGCCCTCCAAGATCATCCAGTCCAACTGTTAACCTAACATTGCCAAGTCCACCACTAAACCACGTCCCTAAATGCGACACGTACACACCTTTTAAATACCTCCCAGGTCTGTTACTCAACTTTCCTGGGCAGCCTGTTCCAATGCTCCAAAACCCTTTTGGCAAAAGAAATTCTCCTAATAACCAATGTAAACCTTCCCTGGCACAACTTGATGCTACTTCCTCTTGTCCTATCGCTTGTTACTTGGGAGAAGAGGCTGACACCCACCTCACTACAACCTCCTTTCAGGCAGCTGTAGACAGCAATAAAGTCTCCCCTTGAACCTCCTCCAGGCTAAACACCCCCAGCTCCCTCAGATGTTCCTCATATGACTTGTGCTCCAGATCCTTCATCAGCTTTGCTGCCCTTCTCTGGACTTGCTCCAGCACCTCAATGTCCTTCTTGTAGGGAGGGGCCCGAAAATGAACATGGGATGTGAAGTGCAGCCTCACCAGTGCCAGGTACACGGGGACAATCACTGCCCTGGTCCTGTTGGCTTAACTATTTCTAATACAAGTCAGGATGCCATTGGCCTCCTTGCCCACCTGGGCACACACTGGGTCATGTTTAGCCAGTGTCAAACAGCACCCCCAGGTCCTTTTCTGCTGGGCCACTTTCCAGCCACTTTTCCCCCAGCCTGTGGTGCTGCAGGGGGTTGCTGTGACCCAAGTGCAGGACCTGGCACTTCACTTTATTGAACCTCATACCATTGGCCTCGGCCCATCAATCCCACCTGTCCCCACCTCTCTGCAGA
This sequence comes from Manacus vitellinus, assembly GCF_001715985.3. NCBI lineage: Eukaryota > Metazoa > Chordata > Aves > Passeriformes > Pipridae > Manacus > Manacus vitellinus. The sequence continues at coordinate 11,307,531 of NW_021939122.1, forward strand.
GCCTTCCAACACTGCAGCAGATCAACACTCCCACTAAGTTAGTGTTGTCTGTGAACTTACTGAGGGTGCACTCAATCCCCCCATCCAGATCATCAATAAATATACTAAACAGAACTGGTCCCAGTATTGAGCCCTGAGGAACACCACCAGTAACTGGCCACCAGCTGAATTCAATTCCATTCACCAGCCACTCTTTGGGCATAGCCAGTTTCTCCAGGAGCATGCTGTGGGCATTGGTGTCAAAGGCTTTACTAAAGTCTATGTAGACACACCCACAGCCTTTCCCTCATCACAGAAGATCACATTGGTCAAGCAAGACTTGCCTTTTATAAACCCATGCTGACTGGGCCTGATCACTTGGTTGTCCTGTGTGTGTCACCCATGATGGCACTCGAGACAATCTGCACCATGACCTTCCCTGGCACCAAGGTCAGACTGACAGGCCTGTGGTTCCCTGGATCCTCCTTCCAGCCTTTCTTGTATGACTAACAGGAAAATGTCTTGTTCTGTAAGAGGACATTCAACCCCTTATAGCTCAGAGTATACTTTAGAAGGCACAGATGTAAACTTGTTGATGGTAATTGAGCAAACTGACTTTCAATGAGTAGAGAACATTGATGGGACTGTGGACTTCACTGTTAAATATACAAATGTGGAGCTTCATTCCTCTCTCATGAATGACTGGAAGAGCCGTCAATTTTCAGTCTGGTATGTTCCCACTGAGCTTGAGCATCCCTGAGATTTATGAAATGTACAACCTACAGCTTTCCACTATGTGCTAAAGAGCCAAGTTGCACATGACACACGGGAACACTAGTTATTCTGGTGTGGTTTTATCCACTGGTCTTACCTCCAGGAGACTCACAGGTAACTTCAGACTGCCCTGAGGCCATATTCATTATGTCTGTAGCTGGTTTCACAGGATATGCCTCGTGGTCTCCAATAATAAATGTATTACATGGGAATAGAGAATATCTCTTTTCATACCTTCACTGTCTCCAGGTAAACCCTCACAGTATCTGTGGGAAATCTTTAAGCTCTTCATTCATGTGATGTTTTGATGCTAGAAGAAGATATGATCCAGATGTGAGTAACACAAGTGACCTTAGAGTCCCTGCACTTTTTGCTGGAGGAGTTACCTTCAAGTCATTTACCACTGACTGGGAAGATCAGGCTGTGATCTGCTGGGCAGCAAGCTGTTTTAATGATGAACTCCACTGTCTCCAGGGACAACTGTCTACTGTTTTCACAATTAGAAGAAAAGCCACATGGCTGATTTCAACATGGTTGCTTGTGTCTTGTGTCTTTAACTGACCAGTCATCTGAGTACAGATTGCAATGGGTATCTGCCATTCTTGGGACTGCAAAGAGGGAAAAGTCAGACAGGTGCCAGCTGGAGCCTGGTATCACTCCAAATCAACTCTTATGACCATCAGGATCAAAACCTGCCCTGCCAGTCAACAGTAATTTAGTTTGAGAAAGAAGATGGAGGTAAGTGTCTCACCCCCAGACAATTTGAGTCACTTGAGGTCCCACATAAGATGAAGAGATTTTTAGCTCAGTATCAGAAAACTCTGAAGGAAAATGTGTTTCCACCCGAGGACAGGATTTGAAGCCTGTTGATCTGGTTTTTCATATTAGAAGGGATTCTACATGTCAGCACTTGATTCAAAGAGGTTACTAGGGTGATAAATGCTCAGAAATAAAGGTAATTACGTATTTGAAAGTAAATTGAGGGCAAGACATCAAGTTCTCCAATGAGAACTGTTTTATTCTAATAAACATTATTGTAGGACATGAGACTGCCAACTCAACAGTACTGCTCCCGTTTTCCAACTGATAACTTATCTATGCAATGTATAAATTCACATTTCTCTTACCCCACCTTCATGGGAACTACAAGATATATTGTAGGAACTACTACTTCAATGTATGTATTAATTTCATTAGTACAGCTTAGGTTTTATAATCTCTTTAAAGACAAATTACATTCTGTAACAGTTTATAAGTAACTGTTTAGCATTAAACCCTTAATAGGTGAACTTACAAAATTATTTGTTTTTAAATAAACGTTCTCCTTCTCTTTTAATATTATTAACAAAATAAGTTTAATGTACTTACATTTTACAGATCAGATACCACGTTTCATTATCCAAGAAACAAAATTACTACATATCACATGTTGACTCATAGTGTGCATATGAGAAGGGGGCAGTTAAATTCAAACGAAAGCTCTGAATATTCCAAACTTTAAACTGTTTCACCTATAATAAATAGTACTGCATTAAGCAGAGAAGGATTTCTGGGGAAGAGTAATACTGATTATACATCTAGAAAAAACTTAAAAAACCTTTAGATATATGAGATTTGCTATTACTTTTCAAAAACACAAAAACCAAGTTAAATTCAGTCTGCAAATTACAGCCCAGTTTAACCAAGTTTTGTTTAGAAAATAAAAAAAGAGTGAGAGAAATTGTAAAGAAAATGTCACTGGTGTTCTTTCAACAGCTAGTAGACAGTTTGCTAGCCCTCACAGAGAAAAGAAAGAAATGTATACTTGGATTGAGTAAAATATAGATAGTTTACCTAGAGATAAGAACTTTCTAACATGTAATGCAAAGAGGATTGGTTTTGACTTCACTAACAGTATTCAGGAAGGCTTTCAGTGTGCTGGACAATGCATATATATTCTAGGAAGGGCACAGGTATAGGATCCACCAAGTCCAGCACTCTGCTCGGGACCATTGGGAACTTCTGTTACTTAAACACAGCCTGGTGTGTGCTTCATTCCTTGAGAGCTTGTTTCTAAAAATGTGCTTACTGGGGGCTCTTTGAAAGCTACAGAGTAGGGTAAAAGAGAGGGAAGGGTTCTGGGAAAATTTCTTTCTATATAGGTTCTAGTTACTTAACTATTTTCTTTATCTAGGCTGGCTTGTCTATACACCACACCCTGCAGCAGCATGTCCTGCAGCAGTTTGTACATGGATTCTGGGTAGCTTCCTCAAAGATGAAAGCTACCACTCTCCAGAGAGGAGTCTTAGCTGGGTAAGAATCTCTTTGTCTTAGCTGGGTAAGAATCTCTTTAGATCACACTCAACATGGCTGTAATGTCCTCAGAGCACACGTAACATTGTCTGAGAACCTGGCTGTGCATCAAAGCCTTTGTGGCGGCCTCAGGTCATCACTAGCAATACAGAAGTAGATATACTGCTCTATGGGGTTCCCTTTCATGTCAGTCCTGAAGTTCAGAAAGTTACATTCATATGAGAAGAATTTCAAAGGGATTTTGATGAAGAGGTGATGGTTATTGAACTTGTGATTAAAACTGGTGGGAGTCCAGAAAGTGAGCATGTACCTATATAAAGCAGATGACTACACTGTCAGTAGAGCTACAGGACAACTTTTACTCCTGGCTCTCTGCAGGTTCCCATCGGAGTGGGGGTAAGACACCCCTTTTCTCCTGAGATACTATGCAGCTGCCTCACAGGGTGTTGCAGAGTTATGCCCCAGTTCCCTGGGCTGACTGAGCCTCAGGAAGAAGGCACTAAATAGAAACACTCTACACACAGCTCTCCTGATGCTGAAAGATGGCAGAGAAAAACTTCAAGGAGATAAAAAAAGGTGAAGAAAAACACCTCAGAGGATGACCTTTCCCCCAGTGTGCTGTTCTCCAGTCTCAAAGCAGCTCTCAAAATGAAGGCCCCAAAACAGGGAGAAAGAACCATGCGCCAGGGTGAAAACAGAAAGGCAGGAAATCTGCACAGAGAAAATGCAATGGAATGGGAAAGATATGTGAAATGTTTTAAATTAAATTAATTGAAATTGGGATAAAAAAAACCACCTCAACCCATAACCCAGAAATTCTAGTACTGATAAAAACACTGAGTTGCAAAACCCAACCAGGGGCTAGAATGAAATTACTGTATTAGGTTAAAAAAAGAACTAAGATTAGCTCTATGTTCATTTTAACATATATGTAAAGATTTACAATCCCAAGGCTGCCTATTAATTCACAAGTGGCATATTTACACTATTTATGATATTATACCCCATGTTGGGACATCCCATTACAGAGTCACGGTAGTAGCTCCATACTTAAACTGGATTCTGCAACACATTGCATCTTTCCAGTCATTCTCCTGCAGTATGATTACTTTTGGGCAAGAATTTACCACCTCGTTTCCACCCACAAGGGAATGTCTTTGGGAGCTGACAAACGGATTTAAGCAGCTGTGAAATGATTTACTGGGTCTTGAGTTTTATTAAAGTAGAACAAAAGGCTTTGAGAGCTTTCAGTGTTTTATACAACACCACGAAGAATGTTTGGCTTAATAAGTGTCCACTTTTTCTTACACTTTTCCTCTTGCCTCCCATAAGGATTGTATTTGACTGCAATTTGACTGCAGCCATTGGCAAGTGCATCTTTCCTAAGATGCATGTCTAATACAGCTTTTTGAAAATGTAGATGGACCTGGGGAGAGAGATGCCACAGCAACAGAGCCCAAGTCAACATTAAGTGTATATAAACAAAAATACTGCTTAAGTACATAACATGCTTCAACTGACACCATGTTTCCAGATTCCCAAACGTTTAATGAGGAAATGTTAAGCAGAATTATCCTTTTACAGATCAAAGAACTGAGATGAAAAAAACAGAATATGAGATAGACAAAAGATATCTCAAAATCTAGATTCATAATTCCTAATCTGATATTCGTCCTGCGAGGCCTCGTTGCTTACTATAAATAAACTACTTCCTCCTTAGATTTCAGTTGTTAAAGTAACTTTTGAACTTCTCTGCAAAAAAGGGATGCTTGCCTCAAGAAACACTGGAAGGATTAATTAATGTTTGTGAAGCATTCAAACTGCGGGGGAAACCCCCAGGAGGAAGTCTGTATTTCCATATTCTGACCAGGACTTGAAAGGCATGCAATAAATACAGCCTGGGGCACAGAACAAGGAATACGAATAAAATAAAATATTGAACAGCTGTTTGCTAAGTGAATACTTTTCCTCCCACATACCAACTTTTATTCCCACCTCAGGCTGCAGGGAGTGGAGGGCAATCAGACTGAGGTCAAAACAAAATTTTACTTCGAAGGGTTAAACAGTGGCAAAGTTATAAAAAATTGAAACTGTTTACTGTAGTATTTTGAACTTCTGTATTTTGTAGGAATGATGTACCCTCTTTCCCCCTCACTCCTCTTTAAAAATCAGGGGCTTTGGATGAGTTAGATGATATCTACATAGCTTTTTACAGCCTGAAAGAGGTTAGCTTTCTAAATCACAGACCTTTTGTACTATCTAAACCAGTTTGTATTTCTAATATAATCATGAGTGGAGCTTGCAGTTCTGCCTGTAAAGGTTGTATAATATTTTCCTCTGTAAGAAACAAAGATGGTGAGATCCGTCTAGAACAAAACCCCAAAGGAACCAACCTCATCCACAGCAGCTCTCTTTTCTAGCACACCTGTTTACTGCTACCTACCTAAAGTAAGCAAGGCAAAGCTGACAGTGGGTGTGAGCTTACAACTCACACAAACAGCCTGTACAGTTTGCTGGATGCAGAGCGCTGATTTTTGCCTTCTCTTGCAAACTGACAAGATTTCACTTGCTTTTCAGTATCAGAAAGTGGAATACCTAAAAGTGAAGGAGCCTGTGTACCAATCAGAAAACTGGAAGAAAGGACACTGTGCACAGTGACAGAGCTTCACTCTTCTACCATTACAACTTCTTTGGGAATTACGGGGAAGGAGAAGAGAATTGCCTGAAAAAACACAATGCAGAGAGCAAAGAAGAACAGGAACTGTGGTAATCGGAAGTAGCTGGGTTCCCAATGCAAACATTAATATTATTTCATAATACTTCTTATTTTTGTTCCCAGAAATTGCTCCCTAATATCACTTTTTCCCCCATGTTATTTTTCCCTTTTACAAAAATAAAGATTTTCCTAAGACTGGTATTCAGATCTGACAGTCATTAATTCCAGTGTCTGTTTTTAGAATGTACTTGAGAAGACTGTGATTTTCTCAAATCATTAGGAAAAAAAAAATCAAGTCAACCTTAGCAATTACAGCAGCCAAATCTTTTAAATTACAATTTCCTGTTGGTAAGTGAATAAATTGAAAAATACCGGGGCAAAAAAACCCCATCCACAGAAAAATAACACAAAAAGGAGCATTAGGAAATCAATGCAGTATTTGATCTCTCCTCTTTTTTTGCTGCTGAAAGCCACATGGCACACATAGTATTTTTAACTGAGGAGTCTTGTTACAAATATATGCCGAGGAATCTTATTTCAAACATATACTAAATAAGGAGAGGAGTATTAAAAAAGGCAGTCCCTTACTCTAATTTTATCCATCTCCCTCCTCTTCTTTCCTTGATGCAGTGAAACTTTAACACCAAACCCTGTCTCTCTCTCTTATTTTTGTAAACAGTGATCAACATTTTCCTAAATGACCCTCAAAACGACCTGCTTTGAAACTACTCATTAGTAACAGCCACGTTTGCAATATTAACCTGGATGTGGCTGTTTATTAAGATCTTCTAAGGGGTTTAGAATGAAGACACACTGCCGGTGTACAGGGAGCACAGAAGGGGTAATTTAAAACCCATGTTTTTCCTCCCCCTCACCGAAAACATGCCCAGTATTGTGCAGCTGTGCTGCCAGCTTCATCACTCCCTCCATCTCCACTCTTGCTAATTAAAAGGTTGATCACAGAACAATGCTCTTCTCATTAATTTCGGCTTTCTGATTGGGCAGGATTCCCGCTCGCTCCGCCTGATCTTTTCCACACTGCTGAAGTTAATGTGACAGGAGCCCGAAGATGGATTACCCGCTGCCATATTGCCCATCACCTCCAATCAGCAGCTATCGGGGTAAACTGATTGTTCTAATTTGCTCTCATTATTTTTACAATATCAGGAGAAAATAACGCACACAGCTCACTGTCAAAGCCGTGAAAATCAGCCATTAGTTAAACCCAGACACTGAGTGGCTTTATTAGAAGCACTGCAGTTTATTGATTCAGCTTCAGTAAACTAAGATAATACCTGTCCTCTTTAAATACGCTTCTTTAGGTGTATTTATGTTGCAAGAAAATATGTATTAGGATACTTTTGGAAATGCTCACTGTCTCAGCCTGTTATCTTGAGACGCTGGCAGACAACAAAGATTAAGAACAATGGAAGCTTGACTTCCACAGAATGAAGGGCAAAATATGCAGCATTATCCTCACGGCAGCTTGCCTGCATGTCTCAGCTACTATTTTACAGTTTAAATAAAAATCATCTCAGGACTAGTATGACAGGTGAATATGTAAACACACTCCAAAATCGCACAAAATACGGCACCACCATAAAGACAAACATGGTGCAGGTGTAATTGTATGAGCTGTATGTACAAGGCTGAGAGTTCAGGTTTGGGGTTTTGTTTTTTATTTGGTTTTATTTGCTAAGCCGAAGAACCAGCACAGCATAGCATCAAAACACAGGGACTGAGAGCAGGAGCTCCAAATGACAAGGGTAACCGTTTTGTATGGGTGGGAACTATTTTTCCCCCCACATAGAGGCATTATGCTGCCACAACTTGAGAAACGAGAGTAGAAATGTCAATCCACACTGAAGTCTCACAAGACCCCAGAGCTAAGAAATGAATAAAGTATTGTTTCTGGTATGAAGTCAGGCATTTTTACACCGCAGCAGTGTTAAGAACTACATTGAAAATCCTGGACCTCTGACTGTCCCTATGCTGTATATAAAGGGACCTACTTTATACTGCCTGCTGCCTATCTGCATCTTAGCAAAGGGAAATGCTAAATAGAGGGATTAACAGAAATATGATACCTTAAATCTTGCTAAACATAAACCTTAAACTGGTGTCTACAATGCTGTAACTCGCAATGTGCTCTAAGAGTGACAGCCAGAGTGCAGCAGACTGATTTTACTTTTAAATAATATCTAAATTAGATTAGTTCTTTGTGTAGATCTGCATGAACCAGAGGGGACATTCATCATTGTGCCAAAAAAGTTAAATTCACTGGGGTACGCTCAAAGTGAATGGTTCTAGACCTACGTTTTATCTCTCACACACATCATCAGGATGCTGTGCCAATACGCATGAAGCCAGCTAGGAGCTGCAAGAAAGACAAGAGAGTAACTGGATACCAGAAAAGGTCTAATTTTTCCCTTTGTAGATTATGAATTGCTTGGGACAGGACATGTGGCTTCTCTGTCTAGTAAGCACAGAGCATTCCTTTCAATACTTGAGCTTCTTTTTTAATATTTAAACGGCTTAAATATAAGGAAGGATATTCTCCTCCCTCCCCCTCCAAACCAGATGTAATTCTAGTTCCCCCTCCTCCTCCTGCTGTAATTTAAAATGCTACAGTTTTCATTACTGCTTTTTAATATTTTTAAATCTTCATCAGCTAGTGCCTTGCGTTTGGGGGTTGGTTTTTACTCCCTCCTAGAAAAGCCACCTCATAGCTTTGTTTGGTATCTCTTTTGACCCTTGCTAATGGTTTTTCTCTTGGAGGGGCATGCCACGCTTTTCCTCTTAAAATTCCTGCACTGAAAGATTGCACCACACCACACTCCACAAAACGTGCTGATGGCACAAATTACAAGCCCCCAGCCGAACACTCCAGCCCCCACCATTCGGGCAGATTTATGTGGGCTCTTGCCGACGTTATTACAAGTCAGAGTTTATTGGGAAATTGTTACATTATGCGGAGTGTCTAACAAATTGCTTATGCTGCTATAATTGGATTACAACAGCCGCTTGCTCCCACCGGTAAGATTAGGCAAGTAGGACTCCTGCCGATCTCTGAGCGTTAGCAGTAATTTTATTTGCCTTGCCTCTCTCTTTCCTAACAACATGCCTCTTTCCCTGCCAGCTGTCTGCTGAAAAGGCACAGGCTTGTTCCTTGGCCCTAACAATGCAATTACAGCCCTGCAGATCGCACTGTTTGTGCATTAAGTACAGAGCCAAAACGAGGCGAATTGATCGTTTGACTTTTGGAGGAGCCATGTGATCTCTGCGTGCGGGTGATCCGGCATGCATCACTGGGCAGTGCTGCAGCGCACGCCTCACCATGAACTCGCTCCACACTACTTCCCCTCCCCTGTCCACTCCCAACAGCAAAGATGCTGGAGCCCACCCCACGTTAGCCCCCATCAGTCTACAAAAGCAGCCTCATTTTTAGGCGCTCATTTGCTAGGCTGAGCTCAGAACTCGCTCTGCCTTCAGAAATGCAACACTCGGCCACACCAATGGCTTCCCTGCAGTGGGGTACACTAGGAAATTATTATTCCAGCGTTTCGTACCACAAGCTTTAGCATAAGAATTTGACATTTTTCAAACAACTTTTTCTGTTCTTGTATTTGAAAAACACTGAAGACAGATCTAGTTAATGTCATGTATTCTGTACCATCTGAGAATGCCGTCACTGCAGGTGACTATTTAAGAAGCAATGCTTCTTTTCATGTTTGCCCCCATTTACCACTAAAGACACTGATGACTTGGATTCCAAACAGTTTCACATTTCTAGCATAAAGGATCCCAAAGTACTTTGGATATGCAAGAACACTCCTTATAACCTTAATGTGACAGATCTTGAATGAAGACCTCAAGGCTGTAATTCTTTAAACAGCAAACACATGGGCTGGAACTACAGCATGTGACACCACACATAATAGTTGTGGGGGAGTTTTGATTAAGGACGCAAGTCAAGTTCTAGACACTGAGAGGATTCCATGATGATTCAATTTAGAAGGGAGCTTAAGAGTTCTCCAGCCCTGCCTCCTCCTGCTCAAAGCAGGGTGCATGAGGAGGTCAGATCAGGTAGCTCAGGGCTTCATTCAGCCTCGTCTTGAAAACCTCAAAGGATGGAGGCTACAGAGCATCCACAAGCAACCTGCTCCAGTTGACTGTCACCACCACAAAAAAGCTCTTCCTTATAACCAGTCAAACCTGAGATGGAGTTTCTAACATTTGTGTGGGAGACCTTCCAGTATGTACGGAATTCAATTTCACAGGTAATGCAATTTGCTTGACTGAGATTCCAAACTAAGGGCTCCAAAAAGTAGAAACATCTCTATCGAGTTGACCAAACTTTGAAAATTATTCTTTATATCAAGATTTTGCATACCATCTGCCTGACCATCCTTACTGCAGAGCTTTGAGAACTGATCTCCAGAATACACTTAGAGACCCTCAGCTATAAAGCAATGTATGAGTTAGCTTTTATAGTAATATTTCTTCAAAGCCTCTGTTGCATTTAAAAAACCCTCAAGTGTAATTCTTTTTTAATTTGTGGTTTCATTGACATGCAAAGTCATTTTGGGTGGTAAGAGAAGCAGAAATGACAAGCACTCCACAATGTTTGCATAACTGAAGACTAAAGAAGCCTGTTTACATGTAGTTTAACACTCAAAAGAAACTCTGAACAGCTGAAATGCCTTATAAATAGCTCAGACCCAGAGGAAGTGCAAACGTCTGCATTGTGAATTGTAGATCTTAATTACAGACAATGGCTGGTATAGCAAGTAGCACGGAAAAAAAAAGTGAAACAGTTGCACTGTTCATGGTTGGCAATAATTCTTCAGGAAAATATTTACTATCAATCAGTTATGAGAAAAGGGACTCTGCGCTCATAAAACAGCACGTTGCTTCTCATACCAGGACCATTTTGCTTCAGCATAATCTGAATTTAAACAGCTTGTTTCCTGCGGATATAATTTTGGAAATAAATAAAACAAGTCTATCAAAATCTGGAGAATGTCTGTGGTGGGGTAGAGTGGGGGGAGCAGGAATATCACATTTCTTTCTCGGTCATTTGCAAAGAGGTTATTAGACCAAGGGGAAGATAAAGCATAAAGATTGTCTTGACCTAAAAAAAAAAAAAAAAAAAAAAAAAAAAAAGGAAACAATTAAGGTAAAAGTAGGCATACAAGGTTTTGGATAAACCTTCCATTAAACACTCAGAATTCAGTTTCGAAGCACCTTTTGCACATCAAGTAATCCCAGCAATGTCCCCGCAATGCATGCCATCCACACAACCCTCTCATTACAGAAAGAATACCTACACACCTACAACAGAAGGGTAAAATGATATGCTTACAACCTCTATTAGCCAGTGGCTAAGGCAGCATTTATCCAGTTTGCAACAGCCTCAAAAGCTGCTGTCCCTCCCAGAGAAAGGTATATCCAAGACACAAAAGGGGACACTCTTACTGAGGGGTTTGGAACTGGAAGTATGTCTACTGACAGCCCCTCTGTATCACAACACAGAAGTTTAATACTAAAAATTAAGCTATGAAGGAACATAATTTCTCATTAAAACAGTGGAACAAGTATCAGGAAACCGAATGTTGCTAGTCAAAGAATATTTGTTCATGATCGAATTGCTCTAATTTCAGTCCCAAGTACTGGAAAGGCTTCAAAAGCACTATAAAACAATGCATTCTCTGAAGATATACTGACTCAGTGGTATATCACAGCAGAACTCTGAGTTGGTTGTGCTATTCACGCAAAGTAAATGCAGGGACACTCTCTGGAAAAAAGAGCCATCAATCTGTGACATAAAGGGACTTGAGAGTACAAGAGGGACACTCTTCAGATCAATTTGTCCTACTGCCAACTGGAACATCCAGCCTGGAACCCTAAATGCTTCTTTATTAAAGAGTACTTGTGGTTTCTCCTTTGAATTTATATAAAAATTCTTGGCTCAGTGTTATTATTGTGCTGACTACGTTTGTTCTAAAAATTTGGAAGTAGCAATGCAGAAAAAACTGACAAAGGAAGGAAGATTTCAATTACCAGCTACTTTCACCACTCCTTGCTTTAGCTGAATCATCCTTGAGTGTAAAACGTGTAGCAATAGCTACATAATAAGATGCATCTTTGAAAGGAAATTTCACATGGCATACTGTAAGTGCCAAGGCCTGTTCTGTGTTTCCAGAATTGAGCAGAACAGAGCTCTCTCCCCCTGTACACTACACGCAGCTTGCCGAGCAGGCAGAACATCTCTACGTACCTAAGCAGGACTTTTCATCCAAGTGTCAAAAAAGTATCATACATTTCACAACATTTCTCCAAGAAGAGTATTATTAGTTCCCTTTTTGAAGAGAAGCAAGAAAAGCCATCATGGCCACAGAGAATAAAATCACAGTGCTGAAGATAAAGGGTATACATAAACCCTTTCTAGACTACCAGTTCAAATCATTAACCACTGCACATTTATCATTACAATGAGCAGTAATCAAAGATTCCCCAGAAGACTCAAGATGCTTAAAAGAGCCTGAGAAGTCCCTTGGTTTGCTGGGACCTTAAAAAGCAGGACTAGTTATCACACGTGAGTAGCAAGGAGTGGCCTGAAACAGAAGTCTAATTTTTCAAGGGTGGTGTGCATGATTACATTTTTCTTCCTCCAATTTCCCTTAGATAAAAATAGAGGCAGAAAACCTCTCCCAGCTGCTGCTGAGTTCAGAACTAAGTAGAAACCTGGGGATGCTGTATGCCATTTCAAAGGTGTCTCAGTGCTGTCTGTGGCAGGTATTCCACAGGGTGCCTATCTCTGGCACAAGCAGGAAAGAATTCAATGTCCAAAATAAAAACTGAGAACACTCCTTTGTATAGCAGATACAGATGAACTGGAACTGACTGTAGGAGCTAATAAACAGAAAAGACCTATCTAACAAACGCAGGAAATGGGTATTGACTGTAGAGCTCTGATATGAGTTGTACACCAGTCTCTTGCTGAGAAATAAAAGAGCCCTTTGAATCAATAAGATATTTCCACGATCCAGGGAAATGCAAAATCTAACAGACTCCAAGCAAAGAGCAAAACTCAAACCTAACACAGCCCACATCATGAAAGAGTGGGCTTTATGAAAGACCTCTGTTTGAAAACAGGACTACATATAACCCATCCCTGCAAAGACTCAGCCAAGGAGACTGGAAACACAGCAGAGCATCCCTTGCCACATATCAAATATAAAGTGTGAAGGTCACCAGAGAAAGTAAGTGGCCCTGGGTACAGAACAGAATTGAAACTTGTTTGCACACCCAGGAGCATCACAAGAATCCTAGTGACATACCAGATGCCAAGGGACTTTTAACTGTGTCCCTCTCTAATTGAGGATGAAGCACACACCAACACCATTATCTGGCCTGAAGATACTGGCTTGCAAAATATGGAACAAACAATAGGAACAGATGCTCATTTGGCTGGATTTCAATAAGCCTCATTAAAATCAAACACCCTGTCCTTGGAGCTCAGGTTCATGCTACATTTCTACCTTATTTAAGCACCTAGCACCAATTCCTGAGAAAGCTGTCCACTTGTGGTTGCACACAAGTAGTATCATAAAAAGAAATCCTCTCACAGACATTTTTTGGTTTCTAAAGAGACAAACAGGAGGACTTTCAATATATATCTTTGTGTGTGTACACACACATATAAAAACAAAAATAGAGACTGCATTTCCTTTTCAATGACATTATATTGGATATACATCAGACTTGTTGACCACTCACAAGCAATGGGCAAAAAGATGCTAAAAGAGTAACAGAGAAACTCCTACAGATGGGAGAGAAACGATGTTAGCTGATGACACATGTGGCATCTGTGCATCACAATACATGATTTTTAATTTAAGATCCTACCTCTTCAATTAAAACATGCGCACACTTTAAACAATTTCCACTGCTCCTTTCTGGCTTCTACCCAAGCATCCCCAAGTCCTAACAGTGGAGTTTCAGAGGACAAATACCAGAAAAGCAAGGCTACGAACGAGATACAAAGATTCATCAGAACATGATATTCTAGTTTTATTTTTAAATGTCTGAATAAAACTAAATAATTCATAGGTTTGCAAAAGTGACTGAGCACATGGCTGCAAAGGCAGCATGACATCGCATACAAAACCAAAGTTTCCTAACAAACACGAACTTCCTTGAGCTGTCAAAAAGACTGTGGCCCTATGCTACTTTCCATATCTGAATATGCATATCTATTTATTGCAAACTTCCCCCCCCCTCCATTTTAGGAAGAATGCCACCTGTTAGGTTGGTAATTTATATCTGGATATCCTGTACAGAAACTCTCATTCACAAGAGAGTTTAATGGACAGACAGTGCTTCAGTCTGAGAAAAGGTACCTCAATGTTGATGTGTGTGGCCTCAAGGGAAACCACATTTCATTCTTTGAACAAACTTTTACAAACATCAAATACACAGTGAATAGGTGCCATTTATACAGTGTTAACAGAGCACAGTTTTCTTTTCTGAAAGTAGATGCGGAATCAGAAATTTTGTTTTTAGAAAAACCATCATCATCAGACTGACTGACACATCTGACAAGCATGTGATAATGCACACTATGGCTCCCAGTCAGGGCTGATACTGCACTGCAGAATCAGAAAAGGTAAATCACAACTTCCAAAGTAATCCTTTTTGTGTTTCACTGCAAGTTTAAAAAGAAAATTGAAGCCCTCGAAATACATTTGGAGAAGTGCTGCAGATAATGAAACCTGTGGTTATACTTTCCAGTATTCACCTTCCTGACAAAACATTTTAAAGTCCAAGGCTGTAAAACACATCAATCATAGAGGATAAAACTCGTCACGTGCATGCAGCCTAGGAGAAGGCCTCTGAACTCTTTAAATCCCACTTAAGCCCTTCACCTAGGGAACATTTAACAGTTGTGCCATTTGCCTATGCCATCACTGAGCCATCTGCATTTAGATAGCTGGATTTATAAATGCTTCAATACTTCTGGAATTTGAAAGGCAAGCTTTCTTAGAACCTATTTCATTTGGTTTGTAACTAAGAAGGCAAAGGAAAGGAGTACAACAGCCAGGCAAGCTAGTACTAGAGGAATTGTATCCCCAGAAAAGTCTTTATGTTTTTTCATATATATATATGTGTGTGTGTGTGTATACAAATGTGTATATATACGCATGTATATGTATATATATATATGTTTTTTGATATATGTGTGATGGTAGATTGCCCTAGAGCATACATACACATATACTGTCCAACAGCATATAGAGACAAAATACTTAAAAACATACACTTTTTCATCTCCAGGGTGACGCTTCACATTCATTCTCAATAGCATGAAACAAGTCTTGCTGCTCTTGCCTTCAGCCCTACCCACACCTCTCACCCACCAAAAACATAACTTTAGGAGAGTTTACAATTTAGGGCATTAAGATGTTAAAGTGTGTAATTTCATTTAAAAGAGGCACCACTTAAACTGGTTGTACTTCTTGTACCTCCTTGCTCTTTAGTGAAGCGATTAGGTCAAACAAGACACTATAGAGCAGATGGGGTTGAATGGACTTACTCCAGTTAGCCTGCTGTGAGCTGCTGTATGGCACCAGAATGATGCTGCATGATGAGACAACTCAGCCAGAGCTGCTCTGCTGAGAGAGTTTCACCTACTCTGTATCATAAAGCACCTTAGGAAGAAGTGTGCAATACCAGTCATCTCAAGAATGGAAGTGCTGGTATTAAATATCAGCTCTTTGTACCAAGACTGGTAGCTGCCCTCAGAAGTGCTTCTGCAGTGGGAGGCAACTGGCAGGCAAGCACAGTTTATGAGTGCTAAGCCACCTGCAAGCACCATGACAAACTTTTATGATAGCCAATTCCCTGACAAGAATCAAAAGTAATGGGACATCCAAATTTCACCAGCAAAATCCCAGAGAAGATTTAGCTGGAAAATTATCTTAAAGGTCAATACAAAAGTGGCCCCTGAAGGGACAAGGCACCTTTAACAACCATTCCAAGTATGAAAAAAATGGACTTCAAGAAGATCAAGGAATAAAATAACCAAAAGAGAAAACAGGTTTTTAAGTGGTCAGGTTTGTGGTGACAGAGGAGCAACAAAATGCCAGCTGGTTTTAGTAACAGATGGCTGCATGCACTGATCTGTCCTGCATGCCCATTCTAAACTTCCTTTCAGTGGAAATACAAAGCTTGCACAAGGCTAAATGCATCCTTTGCACAGTCTTTCTAGACATATTGCATCATGGTTCAAATGTTCTCCATTCACAAACAGCCCTAGATGTACATTGTTTTACTCTAGTTATGCTGAATTTTAAGAAAAGAGGGTGGCTAATGGCACCTCACCTTTTTCAACCACATCTACCCCAATTCTCAAGAAATTACTTTTCTGTGATAGGCTAATAAATCCATTTTCTTACCATTATGACTGTGGTTATCTCCCTCCTCCCTTTTCTTTAAATACAGCATTCACTGTATTTTAATCAAAAGGTCTTTCTTTTTGCACCTTCCTTCTGGCAGCTAAGAAAGGAACCATGATACAAAGAGCTCACATGGAATATTTTTAGTATCTGGACATTTATCATTTGAAGTTGCCACAGCTAATTACATGGCAGGCATAGGTCATCCCACTGGAAAAGCCTATTACTTGTATAGCAGAATGAGCCCTTCAATCCTAGATAGCTGAGGACTCAAGTAATCCTTTCCAGCAGAGAAAACCAGCAAGTCTGAAATCTCTACACTAAAGAACAGAAAAACCTACCCAAAATACTTACTTTCTGTTTAAATATTTTTTCCTAACTGTAATTTTTAACAAGAACTCTTCTCTGACTACCAATGAACAATTTGCTGAAAACCTCTCAAAACCAAAGCCATTCTCTTACTTACTTTGGCCACACAATTTTCAGTCTTCATAGCAGTGCTTCCTAGACACACTGTTTCCTGGTTTAAGCACAGTCTGGCACAGCTGTTGTAGGTCTGCAGAAAGATTAAAATGGTTATGAATAGAAGAACACGATTTTCTTTCAGGCACCACATTTTTGGCACAGGAACCCACAACTCTACTACATTTCCTTTTTCCTAAGGTGTAAATGTTTCAAATTAAAATAAACTAGTTTACAGCAAAAGCCTATGTTCAGGGCATGCATGTCCTCTGAGCTATGTACAATTTTATAGTTCTGATATACAAAGAAAAAGATTTTTCTCCTCTGTTCCTTTGAAAAAGGAAAAAGTATCTGATCTCATTTGTTCATTCTTTCACAAAATGCTGCACAACTGAAAAACTAAAGCAAGCTGATTCCTACACATTAGTTAGCACAGCGTATGTCAAATGTTAATAAACATCTCCTGACTTTATCAGGTAAAATACATGGGGACAGTATGAAGGTTATAATCAGAAGGGAGCAAACACAGACCACATCTCACTTGTATTTAATCTTCCCAATTTTGGAAAGCTTTTTTCATTTTTAAAGTACAGTGTCTTTTTTCTTTAACACTGTCCTGCCCAGGGGGCCCTCAGTTCTAGCTGCAGACTTCAGAGTCTTTGCACAACACTTTATTCATAGCCTCTCCCATTTCAAAGGGAAGTGTATGAACAATACTTATGAAGTGGGTTTAAAATTATATTTTGGTTGATTTGGCCATTTAAACCAATATGCCTGAAGAACTCAGGAATTTCTAATGGAGGTTCTCTCTTCCCCGTCCCTTCAACACCTTTTTAATTACTACTTGATTAAGTTCACATTTTTTAGTAGGAGGAGGAATACAGTAACACCTAAGAGCTTCAGTATGGGATTAACCCTCCAGCATGTGCCATCACTTAAAGAAAAATGCTCCCATGCAAAAGTGGCAGCTCAAAAGCAAGCACAAACTTGCTTTGTTGCAAGAGTAGTAAGTGGACCACAGAGATGATATTGCTACCTCAAAGAGTTCTGTGGGGAAAACCCAAGAAACATGCTGAAAAAATGAAATTAAACTTGTTACAACGACATTTCCAAGAGCACTAAGTAAAACGTACCAACACTCATTATATTTTTAAGATTGCCTTAAGGGGAAGACGCACAAAGACTTGTAGTGAACTGCCTGTCAGTTCTCTCCCTGTAATAGTCACTAGCAATTTCTCAAGATCTTTCTTTCAGGGCTCACTACAGATTTCTATTTGTTTGATTTAAAACTAATTCAACACCAAATCTGCTACAGGTTACAAAACCTGCGGACAACACTGCCATGTTAAGGACTCCTAAACCTATCTCTCTTCTCCAAAGCTACATCACCAGAGCCAGATTCCCTCAGCACCAAGCATGAGTAAACGACCTCATCCTTTTGCCCCTCTGCCAGAGGCCTGACTCTGTGGAAGATGCAGACAGCAGCAACAGAAAAAATGGCAGAAGAACACATGGCAAAAGATCTCAAATGCAAGAATGCAAAGAGATTAAAAGGGGGTTATGCTGAGTGATAGGAGATACGTCCACAAAGCCAGTGTTCCCAGTAGTGCCCAGCCTAGGGGGATGGTAAGCACCAACTGATGGGAACTGAGTGTTCACAATCAAGTTTATAACATTCACCTAAGTTCTTATGATCCTCATGAAACACTCCTTACTGCCCACCATGGGAACTCTGTGTACTGGCTGTGGTGGATCTGTACTGGTCCAGCACAGTAGAGACACTTCGGGAAAATCAGGAAATCACAGTCCTTTCCACCTTACCTATTTACAGAGCCCCTTTAAAGTTCACCATGAAATAGAAACAAAAAGGAACCCAGAAGCCCTATCTTCTCCATTCCTTTAGAAGTTCATATTTTACTTCTTGGTGAGCTCTCTAACTGGTGACAGAGAGGAATGCAGAATATCCTGGCTCATGAGATCTCTTTACATGTCACAACATTGATATCTGCTGTGACTAGCAGCAAGTGAGCAATTTCTGTCTCTGGATCCAGAAAGAGAAACTGAAAAATTCAAACACATGAATTCTTTCAAGGCGCCGTGCAGATGAACAGAGTGCATCTTTCAGCAGGGGAGGTTCAGATTCAAACTGGATTAGGCTACAAGCAAACAGAAGTCTGACAGACTCAACTTAGCCTCTTACAAATATTTGCCAAGATCATAAAACCATTGCTCTGGAATGCACAGAACTTTCTCCTCAGAAGAAAGACCAGAAAGGCATAAACTATTATAAATTGGGGCTTAGATGTAGCAGCTGATAAATAAAAAGTTGACACCATCTGCTTTGCATTGACATTCAGACAATACCATGCAAACTTTATTTTACAGGCATGGTACTAGTTAAATTCAACGAGATTGTGAAGAGGAAAAACCACGAAGAGTTGATAAGATTCTTTTCTCAGTATTTGTATTTGTGTAATTTAACCCATTTATCATCAGTCTGTGATTTTTTTCATTTGCAGTTTAACCCCTAAAATTCCAGTCACAGTATTTATGCACAACACATCTGCTACATACTGTAAATTTTATGAGGAGCCCTGACTTGAATAAAGTTACTACTAACTCCACTTTGCAGATCAAAAGCTCAGCCACAAAAGCATTTACTGAAAGCAACAAGGAAGCCTGTAGCTCCGTGAACTGAACCATGAACTCAGATCTTGTCAGTCTTTTTCCTCTCAAGACAGGTATGCACAAACCTTGGTAGCAGGCCAGCTTTTTAAAAGCTGGGCTTACGACAGGCTTTCTCTCACACTTACAAATGGGAAAGAGTAGACAATCCAAATGCACATCGTGAAATACTAAAATGCTAAATTTAAAGACACTAGCACTTTCTGAGAATGAAGGAAGCTCACTATGCACTATTCAAAAGTTATGTGCATGTCAGAATGCAGACACAAATAATTATTCCAGTGTATTGCTTAATTTTTATTACTTTCATCCACACATTACATCTCAGTGAGAAATAACTGAACTTCCAGTGTAACTTCTTCATTAAATCCCACACCACCAGGACTAGTGATATTTGATGAAATTAGTATAGTACAAATTTAAAGCAGATAAAATGAAACATTTCTTCACACAGGAGGCTTGCTGCTCCAGGACATCGTGTAGAGAAACATCATCAGCAAGTGGAAAAAGGGACTAAACAAACTCATGGACAGCAGGACCACAGAGTACTCAGCACAGATATCAGTCATCCCAAGAGCAAGAGTGCTAGATGCTGCAGGAGCAGGAGGGCAGTAGAATACCAAAAGAGACCAGACTTGTTTGCTCTCCTTCAACAGCATCTTCCACTGACAGTGCTGGAGTTGGCAGTGGATGAGTCTGACTGACCCGGGCATTCCCATGCTACCAATATCCCTCTGCCCTTGACAAGATGCCAATGATACTTCAGTTCCTCCTTACCAACCTTTTCAGCCACAGAAGGAGAGAAGAATGTGCTTTTCCTATGAGAACCAACTTTTACACAGTAATTTTATCACATAAGGATCTACACACGGACCAAATAATCATTGAGTCCTCCAGCAGCTCTTAGCTTCTCAATAGAAGTTATGGGGAAAAAGAGAACATTAAAGGGAGTATTTATCATGGATTCAACACATAAGGATGCAGATTTGAGAATAAAACATAAAGTGATCTACAGTTCAACATAAATTACTATCTCTGCAAAGTTACCAAGTTCTTCTGTTGTTATTTTCACATTCTCACAGAAGAATGCATTATTAGCCTTGGGGGATGAATAAAGAGGGTAAAGAAGATTCACGCACATATTCTACAATATGTTTTAAAGGGTTGAAAGCAAAATGCAGAACAAAACCTAGTTCTCCCTTGAAGTCCAGGGGAAAAAGAGGTAATGTCACTCTATTTAATAGGTCTCAATGGAAATGTATTGACAGTGTTACAAAGAAACTGCATCTGGTTCATGAAGCCAAGTCATGAGAAGCTGGTAGAATATATTGTGAAGGCAGTACTGTATGATAGTCTCCTAATGTTTCTCTGTAGGCAGCAGTTACTGGCTACTGCAAGACACAAAATTACAGCTGGACGTGGAGATTTGGTCTGATATTGTCATACTTGTGTTTGCACATAATAGTTAGCACTGAATAGACCTAGTTAATAGAATAGTGAATTCTGATAGCAGAATAAATGTCATATCATCAAGTAATAATACAGAGCCCTTCATGTTAGGTGAAACATTTGATGGTGTCTCATGCTACGCTGCAACATCAGAGTACCTCCTTTCATTTGTTCCAATGCCCATGGGAACATTGATCAACCTGGAAGAAAAGCAGGAAAATCAAAGCCAGAACTAAGTCTCAGAAAACTAAAATTCTGCAGCTCACCTTTAAAGCTTGACCCTTTTACATATCTCATCTAATCCGCACCCAAACTGTTCAAGTTTCTCCTCACCTTTCATCAAAATAAGAGGTTTCTTCATCAAGGAAAAGTAGTCTGAAATGGTAGCCTGGTTCAACACCACAGGCAGATAGCTTTGCGTTGGAGTGCTTTAATATGTTTTTATATTGCATATAAAGCATGCAAACATAAACCAGTTTGTTGAAAACTACCCTCTTTGTGGAAGCTGGCTGTAATTCTGAACAAGTTTTCAATTTTCACACTGCTGCTAGGGTAAAACATTTTAAAGAGTTTAATTTTTACAGTGGCTTCAATGACACGAGATTATCTAACAAAGTAATGGTTAATCAATAGAGGGTTTAGTTGTCAGGTGAAACATATAACACACTAAAAGGGATTGATTGCAAGACTCCTCCTTATTTACTGGGAGGTATATATTTAAAATGACACAAACTTGTTACCAAGCTGCATTCCTTTAACCTTGCAAAAGCCGTTTGAGAACAGTGTTAAGCAGCCCTATAGCCAAACAAGCTCTAATGAAAAAAAAAAAAAAAGAAACCTACAAATATATGGGAGCACCAAATCATGTCAGAAGCAGGGGAACCACAAAGCTGTATTCACTCTCAGCCAAAGGCTTAAAATGCCACAGAGGCGCTAGACTATGGTTCACTAAAGATAGAGCTGTATCTGATCTCATTCTGTAAGTGTCTTTGGTTACATTTTTCTTTTTAAAGAAAGTATGATCCTGCTCTTTGACACAAACACATAAACGTTTCCACTCTCATCTGCGCAGCTCTGGATGAACGCTGAGTGCCAACCAGAAGACTCGAACCCCAGGCAGAACTCTGTGTGTGTGCAGCTTTTCTGCCAACTGAAATCCATTTCTTTGGCCATTCATTCTGAGAATCCCCAGTCCCTGAACAAAGCTCCACTTTTTAATAGAAGCTGCAACCCAGGAGTTCAATAAGATTCCCCCCCCAATAGTTAGTAATTACATGATTTATCAGAGAAAGATAACACTAATAAAAACACAGCAAAAAGACAAAACCCATACCCTCCCTTCAAGTCATTTTCAGGGAAAAGATTATTAAACTGTTCTTTTTGAACAAGGGCTTTTGTAGCTAAGCACAAATTGCCAAACGGTTAGAAAAAAAGTTATTAGACTCAGAAGAATTCAGCAGAAGTGGGAAGTTATATAAACAAATCACTCCAGCAGATTTGGAAAGATCGCTTTCATCTTACTTAGAGTCTTAAGAGACTTGCATTAATTACCCTTTAAAGGTCTTTCACATGGACTATTTAAAATAAATGCAATTTATTTATTTATTTCAAATGAGGTGCTTCTTCTGAAAGAATTAAGTAATCTCAACAAATTTAAAAACGTTTTTATAAACAGGTAATTAAAAAGAAGAGTAGAATTAAGTCAAGCTGTAAGACATTACCCAGGATTCGCCTTGACTATTTTCCTAAGATGAAATTTTTTTTATCCCTAGCCCAGCCTTGGGAAGGATAGTCTCCACAGAAAGTCATAAGGCAAAATAAAGACCAGCCAAACAAAAAACTAAATCATGTACGGGATTTTCCCTAAAGCACAGTTTGTCATATTGCAATTACACCTTGCCGACTGTGAAAGCCAGAGACCTTAATATTGCCACTAGAGGGAAGACGTGTCTCAACACATGGCAATGGTAGTTGGGGAGTGGGTTTTCTTGAACAATTACCATAACAAAGCTCCCTTGGCTATGTGTACCTTCTAATTACCCAGTACAATTAAAATGACTTACCTAAAACAAACAGGGGGGGGAAAAGGCCCCTAAAACGAAAAACCTAAAACAATACAAACAAAAAGCCTTACTCCAGTCTGCTTGTTATCTGAAATTACATTAAAGCTGAAGATCTTTTTTTCCTCATCCATCAAGGCACAAGGGGGGGAAACACAAAAAGGAGTATGTCACAATGCCCAACACCACGGGGTTGTTCAGCGATGTAAAAGCATTAAAACAAACAAAAACAAAGAACGAGGAGAACTAGATCTCTTGTTAAAGAAAAGAAGGAAAAAAAAAGAAAAAGGAAATGTCGTGGTATTTAGCCATCTGGTAGCTGCTTGAAAACAAATTGTCCTCAAAAGAGCAGAAATACAGTATGTCTTCTCCCAGTTCACTGGCTTATGAATCAGGCTTCTTTTTCTACCTTTTTTTTTTTTTTTTTTTAAATATAGGCATGGTAATGTTAGACTTCTGTGCCACTGCTTTCACTTCCCTCTTGTCCCACTGTGCAGACACAACCATGGTCATCCCAATCAGATCCGGTTATCCAACTCGGATGCATTATTCGCAGTCTTTCAGGACACATCTTGTTGGGCCCATTGTTCAAAATCCCTCAGGATTTTTTCTTTTTCCTGACAGCTACTTGCTGATTTTTAAACCCTTAAATCTTTCATTTTATAAGGCACATCATTAAGGGAAGATGGCAGCCAAGTGATTTTTCTTTCCATTGACAATTTGTGACATTTTTCCAGCAGCGTGCAAGGTGTTGAAAACCTGGCAGCTGTTACCTCCTGGGATGAAGATCCTTTTTTATCCTCCCTTGACAGTTTAACTCAATGGGTCAGCACCTTTAAAGACTGCAAAGTACCACTGAAGTGGATGGAGGCTTGAATTACTGCTCCCTCCCTAATCAATGTAAACCCTCACTGCAGGTGAAACTCTTCATCTATAGAGGTGCATGGGGGAGGAAAATGTAATGCCCTGAGCCAGATGGTTTTCATCTTGTTTTTTAAAGAAGAAAGGAACACGCTAACAAGGGGACAGCTACTTTTGTTAGCTTCTTGGCCTCTCTCATGGCTTTCGATCCCCAGGGTTCCAGCCACACAAGAGAAGGAATACAGAAAAACATAAACACTTAAAGAAATATAACTAGGGGGCTGGCAACACGCTGCTTTCAAAGAGCTGAGAGCCCTGTTCAGCACTTTATTTATCACTGCCCACGTTCTTCGGATGGTAAGTGGACATGGACACAAAGGGCAGAGGGGAGCAGACAACACTTGCAATTTACTCAATTACAGAGGAATGCAGCAATGCAGTGGGGTGACAGATTCCTATTAGCACTAATGCTGAAAGAGCCCAGTGGCCTTTCCACCACAAGGCAGCATTCCCATTGTAACTTAGACTCTGGCACATCCTGCTTTGGCCAGCTTTTTAACATGCATTAAGTGTCACAAAGGGCTGGAAATTATTTTTTGGTTGTTGTTTTGAGAATAAAGAGAAAAAAAGGTCAAAAGAAAAAGAATCTTGCAAGTAGGACTAAGGGTGTACTTCTAGCAATTTCAGGGGGCTTTTCAACCAGCAACTCCTTACTAGCAAGCGTTACTCACGTAAAAGGTGAGGTAACCAGGACAGCTTTGTAGACCAGGTCTGCCCTGCCTTGGCCAACTCTCCAACAGAAGGTAAATTTGAACTGCAGTATCTTCCCCTGAGGGAGGGACGCTCACTCCCTCCACAGCATGCAACCTTCCTCACCCGTTAAAAAGAGGGCCTCAACTTTGCACATCAGAAATACTTTTGCAGAGGAGAGGTATGCCTGGTCAGGAGCCCTAAGCAGTCGGATGAGGCTGCCAGCTCAAAGTAAAAGGTTGACAATTGCTACTCTTTGTTTTTCCTTTGCTCTACCTTCTTCATCCACTCTGCTTCTCACAGTTTTCTTGAGTATTGGCTTTAAACTCTTAAGATCAGACTGTGCCCATTTTAACTCTGAAATAGTGCCTACAGCATGTTTTAGGTACTACATGTAATTTTAGAAAATTATCTCAAATCTGTACGAGTGAATTGAGGTAATATTTTGTGCCAAAACAGTAAGAGCGAAAATTCTTGAAAACGCTAAGGGGCTTGTCTGAATGGGGTAACAGACAGGGTTTTTTTCCCCCGGTCTTCCATCTGGAAGCTTGCAGAAAGATAGCAGAGTCCAATGTGAGGTTTGCAGGAGGTACAGTGCAGCAGCCTTGCTGCTGCCAGCTTTTCCCCACAAGGCACCTTTGCCCATAGATGAACCACAGCAGCAAAAGGCACTTCATTATCGCTGCAACGAAGAGAAGGCAGGGAGAGTTTTAAACAACCTGCATTGTGCCCGTCTTCTTTAAAAACCAGTGGGGTAATCAAGTTCAGGGCAGCC
The DNA here is from genome assembly GCF_001715985.3 of Manacus vitellinus. Classification (NCBI taxonomy): domain Eukaryota; kingdom Metazoa; phylum Chordata; class Aves; order Passeriformes; family Pipridae; genus Manacus; species Manacus vitellinus. Next base: position 11,332,794 of record NW_021939122.1, read on the forward strand.
CTGGACAGCTGCCCTGTGACCTATTCATGTTGACCCCCACTATTCATCACTTTCCTTAGGACTGTGAGGGCAAGCTCCCGGGGAGTGACCACCACAATAGACACATACGAGCCAACAATAATATGGTGCCTGAAAAAAAAAACCAACAAAAAAAACCCCAGATGGCACTGCAATAAATTTACAAATCTGCATTCATGGCTCTGTTAAAAACACCCAGAAGCTAAAAGGCTGGAGGGGCCCCCAGAGAGCTTCCCCTTCTCAGTTTCTAAAGCCCGTCTCTCTACCCAAGACTATTGAGCTCATGTTCTTCATAAATGAAAGATGGAGACATAGCCCTTAAAATAACAAATGTCTGACCTAATCAATCTAGTGTTTGGGTCTAACGCTAAATGATAGGCACTGAAAACTAATTATGTTTTCTGGCAAGGAAGTTGAATTAAAATGGAAACACACAGGTTAAAAAGGCACTGAAGCATTTGCGAGTCCCTTTGAAAGGGCGGCACACACACACACACACACACACACACACACACACACACACACACACACGCGTGCTCACACGCAGGGCTTGAAACAGGAACCTGATTCAATAACTCATGCATTTATTTTTAAAATGAATCAGATTAGTCCCATGTGTGACCTGCTGGTCCATCTGTATGAGCTGGACTTAATGGGCACTCTTCTCACGCTTACTTCAGTTTGAAGTATGAGAGAGATAAATTTAGTTTAATTTTCAACAGATCAAGCTATCCATTTTCCAAATGGACCATCTGGATCAGCCTATTAAAATTAATTTATAACTTTGCAGTGTGAAAATTCGTTTGTTAGCTTAAATAAAGTTGCCAAAAACTTTTGCCACTTGTCATTGTTTTTTTCCAGTGTGTTTTCATACTATGATTTTCAGTTTACCCCTTCAAAATTTAAATTTGTCAGATCAAGCACTCAGTAAGAACTGAACATTTGCATCCATATTCCAAAGTCTGCTGTAACTTAGATCTTTTCACTGTTCCAGATAACAGTGTCAAGTTCATTGCCCTTTTCTGTTTCCCAGTGCTAATATCCATGTCTCTTCTGCCTTGCTGCCCCCTCATGCATCCAACAGTGGCTGTGCCTTCCACTTTCAGCAATCCAAGGACACACTCCACTTGTTGAGACTTCTGAAGACATCTTCTCTAAAAAACATTTTGATCAATAGCAAAATTATATTTCTCATAGTAAGAGTTCCATAGCACTGAGCAGTGGGTGTCTTCAGCCCCTGCATACAACTTCAGATGCTTAAGTAACCACTACACCTCATTATCTCCACCTTCTGATATGTCTGTTCCACAAACCCACTGGAGAAAACATTTATGGCTAAGGCTGCATAACACCACTGCAGACAAGGTAAGAAAAGGAAATGCACCTTTACTTAAACTTGTTATCAGGGGAACATGTCAAGGCATCATACTTCCCCTGAAGTGGTCTAATCCATCTCATTCATTTTCTAAGACTAATCAAAAAGTACTAAATATGTGGATACTTTCTCTGGAAAGACCATTTAAGTAAACAGACTTCTCTTCGACCCACATACTCAATTCCTTTGTGCATGTAGGTCCATGTTCCCCAAAAATGAAATACTAAGGGAGTCTTAAAGGAGGAACAGAAAAGATGAAACTATACTCAATATTTACCAAGTTAGCATCTTTCCACTAAGGTGGAAAGCATGTTTTTTGTATTACTGCTTTGACAGCATTTGCTGGTCAGATCTTTTTGGTTCTACAAAGTAGAGATAGATTTAAAGCAGAGTAGTCACTCTGCATACCTTCCTGTAGGAATCACTCTGATTATGAGAGTTTGGGCACACGGCTTCATATGTGCCTGATTTCTAGAGCAAGAGTTAGAAAGCTCCCCACTGCTTCTGTCCACTGCTAATAGAGAAGAGGAACAATCTGAGCTTTCAAAATGCTCAGACAGCTTTATTTATGCTATGTAAAGAACCAAAAATTTCTTCTCCAACAGGCACAAAATTGTGGACAATCACCTCCTATAATATAGACAAGAGGGTACCTGCTTTAAGACTAAGACTACATCTTGAACTTATCTACAAAGACTGTTCTCAACACAAAAGGTCCCAGATAGCAATCAGAAGATCCAAGGATTTTGTCCTGCATCTGTTACTGTAAAGACTGGAAACAAAGATGGAGACTAATACAATATCTCAATATTGTGAAACACAGCTAACCATCTTCAACATAAAGCATGTCCACATAAATTAGTTCCAATATGAAATACTGGGACGCTACAAGTAGTTTTTAGGTGTATTCCCAATATCTAGTCACCTTGTTTACGATGAATTGTGGTCCTGTGGGCAAAGACAACTTTCCCTGGACACCAAGAAAACTTCTGCAGATTGCAAAATAATGGAAGGGAAATCCAACTCAAGAAACTGTACCTTTCTCATCTGTATAATACAGCTTGTGAATATCTGTCTCCTCAATCAATAATCATGAGGAAGGACTCAGTGCAAAAAGAAGACACACAAAACAAATAATTCAGGTTCCTTTTGAATTAACACCTCTTACTATGAATCTTTTCCTGCTGAAACTGAGGATTTGCCATCAATAATATAACCCAAAGATGAAAAAAACCCTGATTTTCTGTTATGCTGGGAACCTTGTTGGTTATCCTGGGAATACACAATAAGGACCTAGTAGCTCTCCCCTCTTCCTCCACCTGTCATTTGTTGTTGAATGCCATAAACATTTTAAGTTTCATTCTGCAAGGTAATCTTTCTCAGCTATATATGGGACCTCAGTTATTGTGCCAGCATATTGCCTCTTGTCTGAAAGACTTACATGGACTACATCTGTTAGATGGACCTGTCGTAGCCACACGTAGTCCATGGCACCTACTCCCACAAAATCGAACACTCCTAACACAATACATTATTAAAAAAGAAAACAAAACAAACCCATCCAAACCCAACAACTCTGAGCATGAGCACGCTATATCAAAAGGATACTTCTTCCTTTACTATGGTTCTGACCCACAACTTCTCTTTGAAACAGCAGATGTGGGGCAGTACAGTACCACCCTACTCCTCTGCCTGAGACTGCTGCTCCTGTGGCTGAGATGCAGAAGGAAATGTGACAACTCCTCAGCTGTTGGAATGTATGGCCTGGGGTAGTCATTTAAGTCACATTCACCAATGATTTTATTTTGATACACCAGGCAGGAACCTCAGACAGCTAAGGCGTGGACATGATTTTGTTTCTGCTGCCTGAAGTTTGCAGTGGGGAGAAAGAGCAAGGTGAAAATGGATCAGAAATCACTAAATCCAACTTAAATTCCCCGGAAAGCATATACCATACTCCCTTTGTTGGCCATGGGGATTAAAAAAAGGGTTTCTTTTGAATTGATAAGAAATTTTCTTTACCATATATAACATGCAAAGAGATGTTTTATTAGACCATCCTTTCTCCTTTTTACCTATTAGTCATTTATATGAAAGTAAAAGAAACAAGAACAGGTCATTTTTCAGGTTATTAACCTGGATATCACCTCCAAGAAAATTTACTTTCAAGGGCAATAAAAAGCTTAATTGTTGTAGAACATTTTGAGGCTTTTAATCTGAGGCAAGGCAAAATATACTATAAACAAGACAGGAATGATTACAGAAGAAAAGGCTGAAGAGGTCTTGATGAACACCAAACAGAGAGTCACAGCTGACTGAACTACACTGCAGTATATATATTTCTTCGTAAAAAGTCATCAAACTCCCCTGAAAGCTAAATCTCTGTGTCTGATTTTCCTGGGTACAATGTGACTTGTTTAGACTTCAAAGAAGAAAAAAAAGGATTTCCATGAGCACAAGCCAGACTTCAGCTTCCAGGAGCATTTAAGGATTCAAATACCTAGAAAGTTTTATTGCATTTTTAAAGAGACTGATCACATACCTGTCTAAGTGAATTCTTCTCAGGAATGATCTTCCTAGGGGGCTCATCATTATTACAGTCTTCTCTCTCAGAGGAATTCTGTGAAAGAAAGTAAGCTTTAATTCAGTTCTTATCCCTAATATTACTCTGCAAGGAGAAAAGAAACAAAACATTTTTACTACACAGGCTGTAGTATTTTACACATTCGCATACCGGAGGCTAACTTCTACTTTTATGCCAAACAGCTTGTTATGGCAGAGAAAGAATTTCTCCTCCTCAATACAGAAACACACCACTGTGCAGGTATCTGTTGAAGAAGCCTGTGCTTTAGGGATTTACTCTTAAACTTCTAATAACAGCTACTTTGAAAAGCTGAAACGACGGCTGAATCAGCATGGCAACACCAGTGCTCCTCAGCACCCCAGAATAATGACTTAAAACAGTGGACCCTGTTGAAAGCAAAAGGTTGTTAGTGGGTGCAGCTTTGTTCTCTGTGCCCCATGTTTTTAATCTGCCCAACCATTATTAATTGCAGTGAGTCTGCCTGGTTGCCAAAAATCATAGAGAAATCATGATAGAGCTAAATTATTGTAAAAGAGGTTGTCAGGAGATCCTTCAAAAAAAAACCCAAATATGGTGTAGGTAGTGTATGATAATACAGCTATGGTTTTCACTCCTGCCCTCTGACTCTACATACATTTACAACTTCTAGAAATACTGATGCTCCAAAATGTAAGCTGACACCTCCAAAAAAAGAACATCAGTAAGACAGGAGACAGTGGACAAGAAATACAAGGGGTTTTCCAGCATGAGTAAGGAACATAGCCAGGAAACTTATGCCCTGCTAACATCATGATTAAAACCAATTATCACTTGGTTTAGAGTAAAGACAAACTACAGTTATCTTAGGATGTGCACAGTCGGTTGCAAAGGTTTGGTTAACAACTGTTGGATAGGTGGGGAGAATCCCGACCTTACTGCCAAAGTCAGCTACTCTGGAAGACAACATTCCTTTGCACAGGTTCAGCCACTGCATTGACAGAGTAATGACAGCCAGCTTTGGGGGAATCCCACACACACATCTAAAATCAGTTTGATCACCACAGTATTCATAGCCTCAGGCCACATTCCCATGCATTCAGCAGTGAGAAACTAAACAGGTTTTAGAGAGATACAGAAAAACTGCCTAGGGAAAGCTCTGCCAGGAAAAGGGTGGTTTTCCAGTTACTTGCAGACAAGCTCAGGAGTGTGCTTATTATGGCAGAAGTTTGCATTCTGTACCTGTCCCCCAAATAACCTGTCCTTCGCTGAGCACGGCTCTGCCTGGCTTCTCACAGAGACAGCTTCCAGCCCAGCACCTCAGGAGACAGAAGTGGCATCTGTTGGCAAAGGAGGAGCTGGGCCCTGCGAACAGCCAGCGTGGCAGTGCAGGGCCAGCAGCGAGCACACAGGCTGCAGGAAGCCATCAGCAGAGCAGAGCACCGCGTGCCCACTGCAGAGCTGCGTGATCAGGCACCCTCTGGGCAGCACAGGCCACTGGTCTGGGGAAGGGGAAGGAAAGGTGCAGCCAGGACACAGGGCAGGAGTAGAAGCTGTTTGCTGAGAAATGGTAGATAAGGGGTGGGGGGAGAGGAACACAACAATAAAACCCCACTTGGGATGTCATAAACTGGTCAGGAGTAAATCAAGGTTTGCAGACCTACTAGTGATTTCGAATTATTTTTTTTTTTAAAACAAGATATAGAACTCACAAGGCACCATGTCATGCGGGATGCTGTAACCAGGGTTTTATAATGGAAATCAATCCTAAACAGGCCTGACAAATTGCTGTAAGAGGTCAGCTTTTAAAAGTTTTCGTATGAGATCTCAGTCAGGACCAAGCTATTACATTAAATCTAGCTTAGAAAGGACTGTGATTGTAAAACCATAGAAGTTAGAATCACATACATAAAAAAAGGAAGGTCAGACATTAAAGCTGTTCTTTTCTGCTCATGAAATTCAGTTTCATAAGTGGTTAATTGAAGTTAGTATTTTAATTTTTGTGCTTTGGAAAGAAAAGACCAAGAGTGGAAAACATGAGAACCTGAGGTGAGTTACTATACATTTCCAGGAAATACATTTTGTTGTGTTGGGGAGCTGAAGGGGTTGTTTACTACGTCTGGGTGCGTTTTCAACACTCACCCGCTTCCCTACAAAAACTGCCAGAACAATTTCCGCTTCCAAATAATCTCTCTACGACAGTGAAATCTTGCCTTTCAAAACCACTAAGGATCCTCCCTCAGAAAACATCAAAAAGCAGGAACTGCTGGTGAACTGTCAGCCCTTATTTTGAAATTCCTAGTTACTGCAAAGCATCAAGTTACCTACTTTTTCTTTAAGCTGAGCATCTAATTTTAAGAGCAAGCAGAGGACCATTTTGCATTCATTATCTTTATAGGTGGCAAGGCTAAGAGGTTGGCTGAACAAAGACCAGACAAAGACTGCCAAGTGCATATGGTGGTTCACAGCTTGGCGTCTCACCATTCTACAGCACCAACACAGCAGCTCCGATAGCAGACTATTAAAGAGGAGCGCTGCTCATGCACTTTTGTCGGCAAGTAAGTTACGCTTGGTGAAGACAGAATGACTGGAAAGCATTACACTTAAGAAAAAGCACAGATGTTTATAACTCCCGCTCATTTCTCAGGAATAGGAAACCTATCAATCCAGGTGCAGGTACAGGACCCCGCATATTTCAGGACTAACTGTAGCTGCATGGAAGTGAATTTCACTTGACAGGGCAACATTTAGCCATGGCCATGGGAAGAGCATAACGTAATCGACTGAAACGGTACATCTATATATTTCTCCTTGCTGAACAAGGTGGGAGGAGGGATAAACATGTGCGAGGTCAGAATAAGGTTTGCTTCAGCAGGACTTCAGCGATGCTCTTGGCCACAGGAGAGGCAGACAAAGGGAGGAACCGCTCTGAGCACCCTCTCGTGGTTACTGAAACGCATGTCCCGGGCACAGACCTGGAAAGAAGCATTTGGTATCCAGACGGTAAGTTGGGTGTACTCACTGGGAATATTAAAGATCTGTGGTGACTGTACTTGATACGTAGTAGGTGAGTGAAAGCTGAAAAGCCATTCAAACTCCCTTCCATCAGGGAAGATTTTTAAATCCCGCAGGCAAGCCTTTCTCCATAGACGAAAGCCAGGCTGGCCAAAAGTGTGCTTACATGCAGGGGTCTCTCCTTTTGAACAAATACAGGCAAGATAAGATGCTGAAGTCTCCAAAGCATCCCCTCTTTCCACAGACAGGTAAAATAATTTTTTTTATTTGCCCAAGGTCACACAATGACAGTGGAAGCACTGAGAAGAGAAGCCAGGAAACTCAAGCTCATAGTTCTCGTAATCTTCAAAATTTCTTTCTAGCAGGAGATTCCTGCAAAGGGGCTCTGCCTTCCATTGCTCATTTTTCCTAAAATGGCTACTGCCTGTAATGAGATCCTTTTAAATCTGATTTGCATTTAAAACTTCAGCCTGTAATTAACAGAATATAACTCCATGGCAGGTTGTCTTAAAGACCACTACAAAATTATTACTATTTAACTCTCCCCATGAAGCGTCCTCCACCACTAAACACAACATGCTACAATGCATACAAAATCCCCAGACTGAAGCATTTGATGGGAGATGACATGCAGTATTTTGTGTACACAGCCCAGCAAAACACTGCTGGGAATGAGATATAATACACAGAGAAATGCACTCCCAGGGACTACCAATTGGGTAGAGCTACCTTTAGTACCGCCTCGCTCGTCGTGGTGGAAATCAAACCCCTGCCAACTGGGGGAGGCTTTCTTTGATGCTGTTCTGCCCTGCACTAATTATAAAAGAGTACAGACGCAGCCTTTCTTCCAAGTCTGTGGAGGTGGGGGTGGGGGAGAAGCGTGTGCCTATGCGAAGAGCACAACTATTTTTTATGCTTTCAAATTCTTAATCCTGTTTGGAGCTGTCAGTGGGGGTTAATGGAAGCCTTGGATAGGAGAATTCCAATCTGGTTGGCAGATGGATAGGTTGGTTATAGCTGCATAACTATGTCTTGCCTGCAGGCACAATTCAGAACACTGTTAAAGCAATATAAAGTCTCTGTCAAGCTGAACCATTTGGATCAGTAGCAAGGAGAAATAATAATAAAAAAGGAGTTCATTTCTGGGCCTTGTGCATTTATGCTAGTATGCAGAAACTGATTAATTGTCATCGTGTGCTGGTCTGCTATACCTCGGATTTCTACTTCTGGAGTAGATTTTGCATGCTAATATAATCATTCTCCCTCTTGAGACATTAGCAAATAATCAAATGAAAAACAGGATCATAATTTACTGAGATTCGGGCAATTCTCTATGCAAATTTGACTTGTTATTGCTGCTGCCTCGTTAATCTGAATGCCTTTGACAAACTCCTTTGATTTATGAACTCATGACAACTCCAATGTGTATATATTTTGCTAGATTGACATTATCATTAAGAGTGGGTGGACTGAGCTCACATGAATGGCTGATTTTATTCGCTGGTGTCTGCTGCTCAACAGCTGAGCATCTCCTTCTCACAAAGCCCCTGAGCGCCAGGCTCTTCCCATCTACCCATCCATTCATCATCTCGATGTTAATTGGCCCAGGCTTTAAGCAAATTTTCAACACGATTTAAAGGCACGATGACACTGATTACTGACCCTCTGCCATACGGTGCCTATTGATTAACCTGACAGAGATGATGAGCTTGAGGGAAACTAGGTGTGTGTGGACCTCGGGGAGGGGGAAAAAAATAATATATTGTTTATGCAGGCAAAACACTTGTCTTTATCCCAAAGGCCAGAATTTGTGCTGCACTGGCCCTTAAAACACACTATTGCTTTAAACACCTGCATCCAATATAGAAAATGCTTGCTTGCTTGCTGTGGAAAAATGATTACAAATTTGATGTCATGTGCAGTCTGTATTTTAATCGAGTTCCCTGATAAATAGACCCCCTCAAGCCAATCAAGTCTCGCTCCAGCCATTGCGTGCGTATACATCAGTTCGAACAGAAGCCTGGGCAGGGTGTGCTTTTACTGGTATCAGCAGATCCAACCCTATGTAGAAAATCTACTTGGGTATTTTAGGTCTCTAAGCAAATAATACAGTGGGAACACAGTGTGCAAACAGTTACAGTAGAGTAAATGTTTCAAGGGCAAACTGGATACCACACGTAGCTGTCTCAGTACTTCTGCTGCCACATTAAAACAGATGCTTTAGCACACACCAGTGAAACAGTGCATTTCCCCTTTTCCAGTGCAAACTGTTGATACAACCTGACCCTCAAGCTCCTAGGTGCATTGAATGAGTGCAGCATTTTATCAGAGCTTGAAAATAATAGACATCCCTTTTCATGTTCCTGGAAGTGTCCCTGTGCTGCACTTGGTCCTCCTCACCAAGGACAGAAGGGTACTGTCTCAGTCAAGAGGGAGCCACTGAATAAAGTAGGTACATCAGCATTCTGCCTGCAGACTGGTGCTATATGAAAGAAAAAGGAAGCAGAAGGCCTGTTTAACCCCCACCCAGCCCCAGGTTAAGTCTGTCACACTGCTCTTCTCTCCCAATTCAAGCCAGCAGTTTGCCAGAAGTCAGGATGTTCCTTTTGTTTAGGAGGGGGAATTTGAGAGAAAGGGGGTGTTGCCCCAAGATGCTGCAAAGTTAGTTGTCTTCTAATTCACACCAATTTCTTGCAGAATCACTGGGTAAAGCTATGGAGAAATTAGCTGTAATTGCCTGATGCCCATGTCAGCCAGAGTGGACTGAAAAGTGGAGGGGGGCAGAGGCAAGAGAAAAAGAGAGAGAGAGAGAGAGAGAAGAGAGAGAGAGAGAGAGAGAGAGAGAGAGAGAGAGAGAGAGAGAGAGAGAGAGAGGAAGAGAGAGAGGAAGAGAGATGTGTGGAAATAAGTGCCAGTCTAAGACTAGAGGCACATAGAAGCCTTATGTTCCCTTTCCAATAACCTTTGTAAGTGATAGATGAGTCCGAGCCCATTGTTATCGTTAAGGGACTGTCAGCATCCTCATTTTATAAATGCTGTCTGTCAGTTTATAAATATCTCAGCCATTTCAAACAGTGCAAGGATGAATCCTGGCATAGCCAGTGTCAGCCTGAAGCAGTATTACTGTTAAAAAAAATAAGTGTCTAAGATCCACTAAAAACATTTAAGGATAGCATCTCCTTTTTCTCCTATCATGAGACCCAAACATTCAAATTCATGCTTATTTGGCTAGTCACTACAATATATAAAAGCACTCCTTAACACTGCTAATGCTCTTTGAGAAGAACAAGTATGAAAGCTGCAAGTTTGAAGGCAATTCTCTGCTGTTCGGTAGATAAAACAAAAATGACAGCTGTAACACACAGGGAGATCCACAGCAATGAAAATGCAGAGATAAGTATCAGACCCCATTCCTCCTCAGCATTTGCTGCTCTGAACATTCACCAAGATTAGATCCTTTTAGAGAACACCATAAATTGCAATGTGCAGGCACAAGGGGGTGACTTCAGCCTGGAGTGAAGACACAGACAAGTTTCCCAGCTCTTACAAGTTTAAAGTTAAACGGTACTTTTGCAAGGGGTTTAAGGCCGAGCATTAGAATGATGGAAGGAGAGGGCAAAGAAACTGCAGCCTGCCTTGCACTGACTGGTAGCAAGAAAGGAAAGGGAATAAGTTAAACTGACTTTCCGGTTCAGTGTCTGCTTTGCAGACTGGCATGAGATGTCTATCCTGTTTATGTATCTATTACCTTGTTAGCTGCACAGAATCCGGGCTTTTTTTCCCCTCCAATATATTTATAAACGCCCTATGAGAGGGACTTCATCCCCACCCAGAACATTTACATGGTGCCTAACTAAATGAAGTTCAAATTCATGCCCAAGCAGCTCAAATATCTACTATAACCTAAATTCTTAAAACTGGAGCTCTGACAGCACTGAAAATGGAAAAATACAACACTCCAACCAGACACATACATGTTCACACAAGTCCTAATTCGGTCTGTCTCAATGTTAATGCTGTCGACAGTAACAAAAGTTTAAACAACCTTTTCTGCAGTTCAAAACCAGGACAAGATTCTGGTTTTCACATCTGTAGAATGGATCCTTCATATTTTTCTTTATTTTTCATTCAAATCAATGATGGGAAAAATACACATTTTCAAAGCACTAAGACTTGAAAATGGACCTCCATAACAGCAAGAAGAGCTTCTTATGAAGTTATTTGACTTATTAATTATTGGTTGGTTATAAAGGGTAATGTAATGGTGTGGGAAGTCAGCATTATTAGAACAGTAAATTCAGTTTAATGTTAAAACACCAAAAGCCAGCACAAACATCAAAGATCTGTCGAACAGATGCATTTCAAACAGCACATATCTAGTTGTTAAAAAAAACCAACAGAAATACAGATGCTGGGAACAGGTCATTTAGGGGAATTTCAAAAAGCTGGTTTCACTGCATACACATTTCTCAAATGAGAGCAAGAGAAATAGAGAAAGAGAGAAAATATGGCTAATGAGAACAGCCTTTCCATGTTTTCCGGGAAGCAGCCCTGTTTAACATTTCTGTTCTGTGAATTTAAGACAGTCGGCAGTGGCAAATTTGTTTTTAATATTCAAGCTTTCAAGCCTTGCAAGCTAGTTGGCCAATGGCCCTTTCTATTCCAGTGTTTGTTGGTGCCTTATTTACACACGCATTACATCCGGAGAGCCTTTGAATATAATTTCATGTGGATTAAGGGAAGAACATTTGCTTCTGCTAATCAGGACATCTGGTTATTTTTGTAACTCACAGACATCTGCATTAGGCAGTTCGACTTCCCCATTCCTCATAACAAGGTTAGAGCTTAAGAAGCCTCAAGGACCCCTAGCTGAATTTTATTACTTGCATTTTCTCACAGCTGGGTCTGTTTCAGAATTTTCTTTCCTAAATAGCACAAATTGATCAGCACCTTCACAGGTACACATATGCTTTTATAGCTAACACTTTCTGTGCATGATTTTATAGAGTACATCTTGTACACCAAGATTTTATAGTAGTTCAAAGCTATCTACATCTTTTTAAGGAACAGAAAGCACATATTCCAGAAAAAGCATGGATGAAAACATCCAATTAACCTTATGATACACATAATATGGGTATACTTCCAAATATTCAACTAGACCACTTATGTAAGACTGGTGTCAGGACTTGTTCTGAATCTTATTATCTCTGTGCTTTGGCTTGTCTCTTCTAGTGACTTACCCTTGCATATCTGCTCCCCACATTGAACAAAACAGTATTCTTCCATTTTTATACTTCAGGACAACATTTACAATTTCTCCAATCTTTTAAATTCATGCTCAAATTCTTCTTTAAACAGTTTCAGCTGGGGTTAAATTTCTCTGCCAGACTGCAGAATTGTGCCACACATACTTCAGAAAGAAGGATTTTGCATGCAACAGAAGCCTTTTAGAGAAACAATCAAGGCTTGGCTTTCACTTCTTTGTTGCTTTCATTTTGTTACATTCCTTCCACAAAAATTAATTTTCAACACTCATCCCAGGGCGTTAAAGTACTAAAGTTTGAAATCATACGCTCTCATTCTCAGTTCACAGGATTCTTCCCTCCCCTGCTCATGAACTGTAGGCTTTTATCAGTGCTTTTGTATGCTGGAATAAGACGTTTTCTAGATTTCTTTCCCCTACATGTAAGGTAGGGGGAAAGCACAAAGTCAGCTTTTACAGGCTTGGAATATAAGCCAACATTCAAAATAGATGTCAAAAACGTATTTCTAGTACTAACGAGAGTTAGCAAGAGCCAACAGATCCAGCGAGAATTTTTTAAAACTTTTTATTTATTAAAATTCTCTAGATACAGTTTAACTTTCTTTGTGCAATATTTATTACAGCTTCACCTGCATAGGAGCTGCAAGTGCTTCTAGAAACGGGTTGTAAAAGTGTCTAGTTTTGCTGTAGATTTCATGTCCTTCTTCAAGCATTATTTTCTAACTTTTTATAAGTATTTTCCTCAAAGAACCAATGCCATCTCGCTGGTCTGACTATAAAACCCCTTCCCTTCTCCTCCCTGGTCATCACCTACACTTATCATTATAACTCTCTTTTTTTCAAAACCTCTCATTCTGAGCTTTCCTGTCAAGCAGACAAAAAGACCTCCACTTCTCATCACATCCCTTCCTTAGAGCCTGTGGCGTTCTCACTCCCAAACACCTAAATCAACCAAACTGTGCTCATCTCACTGTACTGTTTATGCTTTTTTTGTTCGTTTTTCCTTCCTATTTTTCATTGTAGGAACAGGGAAAATGAGATACAAAACAAAGGTATGAAGCCGAAGTTGTCTGTCCAAAGTAAAAATTACAGCGTGGGGGAACCAACCCTAAATTTTGTGTCCCACATCATGTTAACTTTTTAGGCACAATTTCTCCCCAAAACAGTGAATGAAAGTAGCTCACTAGTTTAAAAAAATGGCTACTCATTGATCTCACTGCAGTGTTAGACGGATGTGAATTCACATCATATTGTCTATGCCACTGTATGTGGAGGTACACAGATTTTTATGTCTTAGACAATGTCAGCCAGATGACCCTGCAGCCCAAACTACTTGGTTTTCAATATGGAACAGGTTCAAAGTACCTATAGAGTCACCGTGGAGCAGTTTGGGTGACACAGCTCCACCTCTCCAACGTACCTCAAAGTAGTAATTAGTCCACACAGGTAGGCTTTGGTGCTTTTTCCAGCATCCAAAGCTCCATTTATTACAGGAAAGATCATTCACCACTGGACTATGAGGCAAATTTAGTTAACTTCCAATACAGAGTGTGTTTGCTTTCATACAGTGGTGTTGAAAAACCTCATTGTTGATACAAAAAAGAAAAAAAAGGTGGGAGTCTAAACATGTCCCAATCCTCAATCACATCAAGCAAAAAAAATACATTATAATCTTGTAATAAAAGAATGGAAAGTTACATATTAGGCACTACACATAACATTTAGCTAGCAAGCACTGCAGCCTTTTAACAGCTGCCACCCAAGAAACAAACCCCTGGGTCCTCCTGATTTGGCTAGACCAAATTTAAATGTGGTAACAAAACAGCCCCTCATGCAACATTTAAATTTAACAGCTCACTGTTAGGTTCTACTATTATAAAATAATTCTAACTCTGAAACACCATTTTCTTGAACTAGAGCAAGGAGTTACAAAATATTGTCATAAATTTCACTGTGCTGGGCAAGGAAGAAGAGTTGGACCTGTTATGGAGACCATCAAATGGGGCGGGTAGTCAAGCAATCAAAGAAAGAAAGATAAAGATGTACACAGATTCTTGCCTTCAGATACCTTGGGGCTAGCAAACATTTTGTTCCTATAGGAAATTATACAGCTCTAGATCACTGCCTATTGAGATCCAGTAGTCGCAGCTTTTTTTGCTACAACACGAATGGCTTATTAAACAGAGAGCATATCTGTTTTAGTTAACTTCTTGGTGGAAAGGGGCCAGGAAAATAAAATGTACTTAAATGCTGAATTTTTTTTTCCAGGCTGAATGCCTTTCATCCAGTAAGACATTCAAAGCAGTGACCCAGCAAATGGATTGAAAAAGCAATCTTCCGTCTCAGTGCCACATTATCATTCCTATTCAGTATTCTCGGTGAGATATCTCAATCAGCTGGATGTGTGTGTAAGTGACAGCGCAGCCCATTGCTGGGTTAATTAAACATTTGACTTTAACACCCTCCCCGTCATTAAGCAAATAAAAACAGATAATTCAAACTGCACTTCATCCACGGGGTACACAACATACATGTCAAAATTAAGAGAGTCCAAGGCCCTCGGGGAGTTCTACTCGGGGAGGTAATCAGTTTAAATCTTATCTGGTTTATCAATTATTCTATTGATTAAAGCAGGGTGATTATACAAAACTCCCTCTTGCCACATGGGATACATGTCAGCAGAGCAGGACAACACAGGGAGGCTCAAAAACAATTTAAAGAAAATACAGACAGATGAATAACAGTCTATTAGAACATGCTAGCAACCCAGAGGTGGAAAGCCTAATACTTCTTTTTAAGCAAGTGAATAAAGTCCTTTCAAATTAGAGTGCCAATGCTGTTACTTCATCTGTTTTAAAATCAGATCTCTATGTCGAAAAAGCAACATTTCTTTAAGCAGAAGACATTTTGCCAGTATTTGAAAGATGTTTTATTGATACGGTCCTGGAACATAAAGACACCAAACACAAGAAATTCCAGACTTTTAAAAGGCATTATACATATCTAATAATGACTCTAAAAAAGTGGATGGAAAGGGCATTCTCAGTATTTGCACTCTCCCACATACATACATGGCATAGCCATAAGTAGAATGTTGAATTGTAAAGA
This sequence comes from Manacus vitellinus, assembly GCF_001715985.3. Lineage (NCBI taxonomy): Eukaryota > Metazoa > Chordata > Aves > Passeriformes > Pipridae > Manacus > Manacus vitellinus. Next base: position 11,348,136 of record NW_021939122.1, read on the forward strand.
TTTAAGTGTGACAGATTATCTCAGGCATAAAAAGAATGTGCTATGGAGTTCTGGAGAGTTTTTTTCTTTTGCAACCCTCCAAAGTGAGACATTAGCAGCTGAGCGAGCTGCCATTGCCACATTTTCCTCATTTTCAACAAGCCTTCATAGAAAATCCCACCACAGCAGTCCTTATCACAACTTATGTCTTGCATACAGCCACACTGCACAAAGCAATTCCAGTTACTTCTCATCTTTTGCTTCCAGGCAAAGAAAAGACCTCTTTCTTTTCTGAAGTCTGTTTGTGTCCTGAGTTTATGATCACAGTCCCACCTCCACTATCTTCCAGTACTATTTTGTTTCAAGTTTTATCATATCCTGAACTGGACCCTGAACTGCACTGTAACAAGCCTTTGCCCTACACATACAAACCAGGAACCTTTTAAAAACAAAATGCTGCAGTCTAGTGCAAAACAACAACTGAAATTAATTTCCAGAAGTTCCCTCAAAGCACTAACTAGCAGCAGAAGAAAGGCCAGCTTTAAAACAGGGAATTTTTTTCCTTCTATAGCATCTCCTACAATCTCTCTCACAATGGGCATACTGGTAGCACAAACTATTTATTAGTCATCTCACCACATCTCGGCTTTTAACCAGGACAGAGGGTATGAACCCCAGCAGTCGAAATGCCGACAAGACGGAGAGCCCCAATGCCTCCCCAGCCAGTGCTGCTGGATGTGCAGTCACAGGAATTTTAAGAAACAAGGACAACCAAAAAGCAGGCCTGAGGTGTGTTCTTGTCCTTCACCTTCAGAAGGGGATTATATGCTGCTCCACATTGGTACTATGTGTGCATTCATCTATACTTGAGCCTCTTCTCTGTAGATCTCTTTTCTTCTTTGGAAGCAAACTAGAAGGCTGCATTAGCATGCTGTATTTTGCTCTCACCACTAGAAATACTGAGGGTGCTATTTGTAATTGTATTCTTTTAAGAGGTTTGTTCTCTGCAGCTGTTTTCTGCTTGCAGTGTATTTTGTGTAATCAGCACATCATCATAAATACATTGGCTGTTCCCCCGAGGGAAGCTGTCACTGTTTAATTTACAGAACAACCTGGCCAATGCGAATTCTAACACTACAGCACTATGGCAAGAAGTTACCACACTCAGAAAAACAGGTTTCTATGAATTTTTATATCAAGAGCTGGTCCCAGGACAATTTAGGTTCTAGAAATAGATTGATTTTAAAAGCACTTTATACACTGAATGGAATGGATTCTTTCCCACTTACAGCTTCTTAAGGTAGCACCAAATTCACTCCCATATTATTTCAAAGGTGACAACCCCAATCCCCCCAACACAACCATCCTCATTTCTGACTTCTACCAAAAGAAGACATTGTATGTAGGTGTGTTATCCTACACACCAATTTTTTGTGTGTGTTTTTTTTAAATGAAAAACCACCACGACATCAATGTGTTAGTTTGTCTTCATTTGCACAAGGGAACGTACTCTGTTGCAAGGTCAAATGTTATTACCTACATCAGAGGGTTGCTGCACAGTTTATTACTCTGAAAACATGATAGAGGAGCAAGGTATATTCCTGAAAGAGTAAAATTGTATGCAGCTTTATTGGCTGAATGAACAGTTCCTTTCTTTGTTTTGAGAGAATAAATTACAAGGATTTTTGTAGAGGGTAAGCAAGAGACAATGGCTGATCTTCTTATATACAGCCACAATTTAGAAAATTTCACAATGGTATCAAATTATATTGGCAATCACTTAAAAACTAGATGTGAACCCTAAATAAATACTTGGGCATGACCAATGAGTTACGTGGATATTTCAAACACAGTGGCTACTACATGCACTCTACCTGATTACTTAGAAAAGTAGCCAAGAAGGCTTACAACCTAATTATTTTTATACTCATATACACACAAACACACACACATATATATATAAATACATAAAATGCTAGAGAGAAACAACTATAAATGTAAATAAATCGAAACCAAATTAATGCATAAAGTTCTTTGGGAATTCTCCTCCAAAAGCAACAAAAAACTGTTTCAAACATTTAACAAAAATCTGCTTTTCATTTTGGGGGGCAGCTGGCTGTTAAATAAATTTCAATGTAACTGAAAATTCCCAAGTTCCGTGTATAGCAGCAATTTTGCTAATTCTCGGTGGTAATTAGAAGCCCTGTTTAACATCACTAGACACAGGGCAAGTATACAACCATAATAAAAAAGAATCATGCACATCACAGAGTATTGGTTATGTATTTTGACAAGGACAGTTTAATTTTACTTAGTTTGCAGAGCATTTTAACAAATTATTTTTGTCTATTTCAAAAGTAACAAAATATAAGGAACAACCATTAAAGTAAAACAAATACCATCTTGTCTCTGATATGGTTTATGAGAATGATCTACCAAACACCGACAAAACTGAGTGAAAATGGCTGAAATTTTATGGAAAACTGAGTCATTCAGTTATCAATAGAAGAAAGAATACAGGAAAGAGAATATCTGACTATTTCTACGCACCATGTAAGTAGCAGCCAACAGAATAAATAAAAAGAAACCCACCCGACAGAGTGTAGCAAAATATCTCTTCAAGCTATGAATTTTAGGATTTAGCAACTGCATTTCTACTGGGAGTGTTTAGGTTCATCCCCTTGAAATTTGTATGGGGCCATATAAATACCTAGTTTCGAAGAAGAAATAGTTCATTTTTGTTCTCCCTATCACATGTACCTTTCAAATTATTCAGAACTACCTCTCAATATTTCCAAATAGTGACCGAATTCTGACTAACGCTGGCTTAAATTTAAACGATGGGTGAGAAAGTACTTCACGACTTCTCCAAATTTGTGGTGAAATTCCATACTTGCATCTCTAAATTAAAATTATCGCTTAATGTGGTGTTAGCTCTTCGCCAGTTGTGCAGAAATAGGTACAACTTGATCCTGTGCCCCTGCCTCCCTCTGAAGCACCTACTGCCCGTGGCGCCATTAAACCCGAAGTGGTAACAGAGCCGAGCAGCTCACAGGGACCAGGCTGGACCTAAACGCACTGGACCGCCTGTGACCGGTGCCCCCTCAGTGCCTCCCTGCTCCACAGACAGCGAGGGAGATTTAGCCTCCGGACCAGCGCGGAGAAGTCGCTAACGTGTTACTTCGCTAATGAGCCCGAGGCCGCGGTTCGGAGGGGCCGCGGCCCCCCCGGGGCTGCAGTTCCGGGCGCGGCCGGGCGGGCGCAGCACAGTCCGCGCCATGGCCGGGCCCCGCCCGCGCCGCGCACGCGCGCGCCGCGGGAGCGCGCACACGCACAGCCCCATTCTAATTCAATTAGCGCAGCCTGCAACTCCAGAAAAGAGTAATTCAATTAGTGCATTGTGGAGCTCCACAATACCTCCAAGCAGATGTTCGCAATCCTGAGGAACCGGAGCTAGCTTTAAAGATACCTGTACGCCGCCAACGCAGCGCTGCATATGCCGTTTGTCACTACGGCTTTACACACCTTCCTGACTCCTAACGAGGAGGAAGGAAAACTCGGTTGAGTTTTGTTTCATTTTTTAAACTGATCAGCCGAACTGATGCCGGTGTGCTGGAGACCTTGCCCTCACCTTATCGTAGTAACCAGAACATCACTGCCGAGGCTGAAGAGGGGAGGCCTTGTAGCTACGATGTAGTTTAAATTATTCACCGTGCTGGGCGCACAGGGGTGGTATTTCTCAGTGACAGGTACTGCCACACTTCTTAATACTCAGACTGAGAACTAATGAGAGCACATGCAACTTCTGACAATCGATATGGGTGCAGAATAAATGCAGATTTCTAATTACTAAAAGTAATTGCTAAATGTAATTAGAAATTAGTGATGTACTACCAAAAAAACCCTAAAACCATTCCCACTGATCCACGAAGAAAGATTTCTTTGAGTACCCTTCATTTCTTTGCCACCTGAAAGGAGGAAAACGTCTTCTCGCCGCTGCTACCAAAGAGCTAAGATCTGGCAGCACACCCTGGCAGCTCTCTGAGTTTGGTGGGCTCCTCTGCATCACCCAGGTTATGCCACCAGCCAGAAAAGACCATTAGATTTAGAGGGATGAATTCTAAATATGTTTAACAAAGCTGTTCTGTAGTCACTGGGCGCTTCTTTTACTTAAAGAAATCCCCAGCCAGGCTAACCCTCTTGGTCTTCCTACAGTGAAGCTCCCCAAAGTCTGACCTACAGATGGGGGCCAGAGTCAAATGCAAAAATCACGCAATTTGGCTTCATTTCTTCTCCTTCTTGTATCACCTCTCAGGCCTTTGTAATTGCTCTTGCCCAGCGGTAAAATGAAGAAAAACAGGAGAAACTGCTGCTGAACAGGTCCAACAAGAAACTTTGCTTAAAAAACCAGGTGTCACATTGTGGCAGTTCAATATTTCATAGCCAATACAAGGAATGTGCAACAGCACTGCAACTTTAAATCTTTGCCTCCTGTGTCAGTCTCTCTCCTCTCATTGTAATGCCAAAGGGAACAGCAATCAGAGTGGAGATGTTCAACGTGATAGAGGTCAGGACACCAGTGGATCAACGTACCAGAAACACGACCTTGTTTATTTTTTTCCCCAGTATTATTGTTTACAGGGTGCTTTGCTCATGTACCTTGTGGTTCTTAGCTAAAAGATGAAATTACAGCCCAGGATGAAGCGCTCAGGCACACATCCAATTTGTGTTTCCATCTCAGAAAACAAAAAGCTTCTGAGGCCCTCGGGCTGCCATTCAAACTTGGAGAGGCTGACATTTTTAACAGCATGAACCAGAGACTGGCAGAGGGAATGATCTAATGCATTTCTGACTTGTCAATCAAAGATCTCACCTCTGCTGTCTTGTAAACAGTTGGGGGCCACCTAACTACATTCACAACCAGGGGAGAGCCTGCCGCCAGACGGGGGGTGCTGGAGCCACACGCTCTGGCTATTAGTCACCAAAATTATGATTCCATTTTAGAGGTGCACTGTAAACAGCCCAGGGGCAGGTTTCACACAGCCGCTGGGAGAGTGTGAGGGGGGAATACAAAGCAGGCTTGGCCAAGGGCAGTCAGGTCTCCATGCTGATGGAGGCTATTGACTGGACACTCTGTATCTCTCCCAATTAGAGACACAACTATGCACACCAGCAAACACTGGCTCCAAAGCCAAACAATCTCCTCCAAATGTATTTCTCACAAACACATTTCTGAGCATGCAGTTTGCCCACCCCGAGACTTTAGCTTTAACCTCCTGTATAACCAGGAATAATATACTGCTACTCACATTTACACTGGATTTCCCAGCAATAAAACATCAACTTCTAAGGCAAAAATGGATGAACAGGCTGAAGGAAATTTACAGATACAATTGTTTATAACAATTCACTGATGATGCTTCTTTAACAAATATTTCACTTCCTAACACAAAAAATATAAATATTAGGAAAAAATAATGTAAAAATAATTTTAAAACTAAGTTCACGTCTTCATCATTTCCATCACTACATACCTTCCACATAATTTGTATTCTCACCTTTCTCCAAAAGTGATCTCAGTCCAAAGAGATCCTGTCCATGCTGCACAACTTCAAGTGTGCTTCCATTTACCTCAGTTTGTCAAGCACAGCACACCCATGCTTTCCTCAACCAGGACAGAGCTTTTAGCCAAGACCGAGGAAGTCACACACCCCCTCACTTCTGCAAAACCAAGCAGAAGGTTGTCTCCTTCATCTGACAAACCCTGATGTGCAGTTCTTTATGATTAAGATCTTCAGGTAAAAAAAATGTGAATTTCTGGCATTCCAGAGACACCTCTATACTCAACAAGATGCTGCTACCTCTGCCATGACAGTTAGTCCTCCTCTTTGACTGCTAGAGCCTGTTACAGAAACAAGAGCTTCAGATCTGGCAAAATAAAGCTGATAAGACAGCTCTTTTCCACTGGTGCCTAGGCTTCAGACAAAGGTAGTTTTAAAAGCATTACTCTTGTCCCAAAAAAGTTTACGATCAAAACAGGAGCTGGTATTTGTGCTGGCTGTAAATTATGTAAAAAGGAAGAGCTGGACTGTTCTTTGCACTTATTCTTATACATAACCTTTGGTACGACTTTTTAGTTCTTCTTCAAATCTCCTCATTTATGCAAGAAACTACAGAAAGAAATTCAAGGAAATATTATGGCCTTCTGCAAACTTGGAAGGATTAATACAATCATTTCCTTGGCATACTTGATGAGTGTAAATGTAAATTTGAATTTTCAAAGAACTGAGACAACATAAACAGAGCCTTGTGAGCATGCATGGAAAAATATTTTAACAGGGAAACTAATTATGTTCAAACAAAAAATGTCATGAAAACAGACACCTGTTGGCACATCTGGAAACTTCCAAGGTACAAATTTCTAAGAAAAATGAGTATATATCCTGCATAAATTTATTTCTAATTATTAAGAGAATATATATGCATCCTAGGTTTCAGTTGCTTTGCAGAATAACAGTACAGTAAAATTTGGCATCCAAGACACTAGAAATGGAATAGCTGGCCTTTTTCTCTTGTTAAAATATTTTCTTTGACCCCTTCCCACAATGCTTTATAGGAGTTCATGTTCCAATTTGCTGCCATCTTCTACCTTGATTGCTGTGAAATTCCATTACACAATAAACAATCAGTTACAAAGCCCTTTTAGATAAAAGACATAAAAAAGAACTGTTTCTAGCTCCTTATCCCCCTATTCATGGGTTTAGCCTTTCCCACTGCAGGATGATTGCCAAACAGAGCTGAGGAACCAGAAGACCCTGTTTTCACATAAGTGTCTCCAATAATAAAAATACACAAAGAGGAAAAATGAAGTTACCTGACATATTAACAGAATCATCTCTAAATCAACTACCTGTCAATGCTTCCCATGAGGAGTCAGCAAGACTTTAACTGAGCTATTCAAAAAGAGCCTCTTTCCACATTTCTGTCTGAGCATCTGAAGGTAGGCATGTAAATAACTAGACAAATTCAGCAGTGACTAAGTAGCCTTCCAGATGGCATCTTCTCTTTTGCCACAAGCAAAGAACATTGATATGCTTCTCCAGTTACTTCAAGCTTGCTACAGAAAAAAGAAAGTAACTTAATATGAGAAAATTTGCTGGGGTACAAGACAGTCTTAACTGCTTTCCTGAAGATTCAACATAAGAAAAAGCATTAAAGAATGATGAAATAATGCAACATCACAGTTTCAAGCAGGCTCAAAACCACTCCCTTTCTGCACTGGAAAATGCAAAAGCCATGCCTCAGAAGGGAATTTTCTCCAAATCATGCAAGCTAATGGGGATCAGTCAAAGTCCATTGAAAAAAAAGGACTGAAATGTGGATGACTCATTGCTGCAGAAGCTGTTGTTGGCAATTTGTTTTCTCTCTCAACTGGCAACAAATGTGTTCCTCAACATAGCAGTCAGAGCTCAGTGAAGAGTACCAGTGTACCATTTCAGATGGCAAATGGGATATACTTCCCAATTCCCACAGTTACTAAATACATATGGAAATGTCTCTAAAAATCTGCAGAAATGCAAATGTCAAAATCCTACTATTAGCCCAAGAAGGCAGAACACGATGAATGGTTGTGCAGCCGACTCTCTTGACCCCAAATATCAATGCACTGCATTAGCAGAAAAGTCATTGTTCATATCTATCATTAGCAAGAACATCTTCAGCTAGAAGTTAATATCCCTTCCCCTTTGTGATATATGCTTATTCTGAATAACCAAAACTAACTTAAGTAGAAAGAAAGAAGTCTCAATTTGAGTTTATAAATTACATTCCATATACTGCTAAGGTTCTCTAAAACCCGAGCTTAAAGAGATCTGAGATTTATTCAAAAGCCCAAATATTGGGCCCATCCGATTTAGTCAAATTATGCAAATCAGGATTAGGAGTCTAAATTCTTTTCTGTTGCCTCCAGAGTCCTCTTAGACTAATAAAAAGTCATCTTCCCCCTTGCCCCCAGAAAGCTCTACTAAAAGCTTGCTTCAGCAAAGGAGGCCTGGCAGGACACCTTCCAGAGTCCATCAGTGCTACTGCTGGGTCAGCAAAAAGAGTTGCAGCAAAATGACGCAAGACACTTAAGCCTCCCCCGAGACTGAGAGGATTATTTCCACAGTACTATCCTAGCCCTTCCAGCAAGAAGTCAAATTCAAAATAATCTTTGCATGCTTTCCTTTAGAGGCACATAATTAACTTTCCCCCACAAAAATGAAAATTTCAGAAAGATTCTAGCTTATTCGTTACACCTGGTTTTGTGAGATGCCGGTGAATAAAACTCTACTCAGCAGTAGTATAATCCAGCAGCATAAACCTTCAAGTAAATGTTCATGCTACCATGAGCTCCAATAAACTTGCTCTCCTCAGAGATATTCCTAAGTCCCTCAGTCACTGCAGTTCACGAAATATCTCCCAGTATCCAGCGTGAATGTAACACCATCGCTGCTCAGTCTCTGCTGTTTATGTTCACATGTCACAAAAAATGCTTACAATGATCTTGAGAGCCTTGTCTCAAGGTTTCTAGATGATCACCCAATATCTCTCTTATTCACTACCCACAGGACAGTGTCTGCATTTTTAAGACTGACTGGTCACCCAAAGGGTCTGCACAAACTCGTTTGGCAGAAAGCTGTCTCATGACAGAGAAAAGCTTGAATTTAACAAATTCAGAGACCAAAGGAAAAAAAACCCAATGGTTTCCTTTATTTGCCTTTTGATGGACAGCTTACTTCTACAATAATTTTCTGTAGTCAAAATGTCCAGACTACTGCTAACAAAGACAAAGTAAACAATTGCTGGCATCAATTATCACAATAGCAATGAACCCACCCCCTCAGTCTCCTCTAAGTGGCACACAAAACATTTAGATAGGAGGGGAATCACTGCATGAATAGCCAGATTGGAGACTGTGTGATGGATACTGTTTGCCAGATATAATTAAGTGGTATTTTTTGACACAATTGAAAGCCAATGGAAAAGATGATGGTATCAAGCCAATTTAGATAAAATAATTAAATTACATCAAGGTAAATGGAAATGCCCCAGCACTGAGCTGCCCTGAATCTACGCAAGAGGGATTTAAATACCAAAGATCTGAATGACATAAGAGAGGCATTGAGTATGAACCAGAATAAATGGAGGTAAAGCAAGCAAGTAAAGAAGGAGATGCACACGTACACAGATGGAGAGCAAAGGAGTGGGGAAAGACAGAAAGTACCTGGAAAGCTGGGAGTGCGCCAGTCCCTGGGTTATACAGGCATCGCAGCGAGGGCATGCTGTCCGCCAGGCTGGAGCAGCCCAGCCACAGAGATCTGGGCATAGAGCACTGCAGAGAAAGGACAACTATGAGATGGGACTGTATGAGACAGGATGGCACAGATTACAGGAACTTTTAAGGCTTAGCCAAATGGCATCAACACAACTGCACCTGGCCTTAAAGACTGAGACCTCTTAAAGAGAACACAAACTGCTTCCTTGAGAGAAGCTTTACAGATGTCATAGTAGCAAGAAAAAAGCACAATAGATCAAGAAACTAATTTTTGATCAATTTTCTACACTAATGTGTCGAGTTTTCCCAGTAATAAAAAGTTTCTTTCCAATTAATCGGACCTTTTCTCCATGCACAGCAACACGCCAGGCACAAAAAAGGCAAGAAATTTTGCAAAGAAAGTAGAAAAGGAAACAACAACTTTAGGTGTAATACTTGCAGGGAAAGAAAAGGTTTAGGGTTTGTCTCTAAAGGGGACAAAAGGTAAAACCTGCGATCCAAAGTGAACAGGAAGTTGGTGACACTTCACAGGAGTTTCATGTTTCTGCTTGCCTTGTTGTTTGTTAAATAAAATACAATTGTTACAATAAATTGATTCAGTTCCTACAAACACAAGTACAAAAAAGGAGCCAAAGCAGCCAATCAAGAAAAATACTAGCCACGTTGATAGTTAAAGCCATTACCCCTTGAAATAGAGAGCTGCTTATTCATTTTACACCACTACTATTAAATTTAGGGATGCATTATGATAGCAATTGCTTTTACCAGCCACAGAGTTTTTGATGCCATAAGCACTACTGCATTTGTCTAATTACTGGCAAGGCAGGAAAAAACAAGTGTATTTTAAATTGGCAGACAGCCATGAAAACTGAAGGATGTGATAGATTAGCTGCTAGAGATTTTACACCCTCATACGCTTCTTTTTTGCAATCCTCTTCCCTCCACCCGTTTTTTTTGAAACGGGGGGATGGGAGGAAATCTGAGCAGAAAGGGCAGCTGGAATGGGTATGAAATGACAGCTGCCTCCTGAGCTACCATTTCTTGCTGCTCTTAAGAGGGCTAGACAACCTTGCACAATCTTGCACTAAACAAGTATGTAAGAGCAACATAACCCATCTTTGAATGAGCAGAAAGGTTATCACCAACATCCATAATCTGGTCCTGTGCAGACAGACACAGCGAGATTAACCTTGTCTGTCACCACATTCTTTGCTGTACTTTGTTGCAATTTACACTGCTGTTCCAGAAATAGTATTAAAAGCCTGCTGGGGAACATAACCTACAGAAATGTGCGTATTAGAAGTTTATGATACCTTAAAATAAATTTCTCACCTCATTTTCATTGAAAAAAAAACCAAAAAACAACTCTTCACTTTACAAAGATACCGAAACTCAAAAATTTGAGTACTTCATAGTATTACATATCAAATGAATTTGTACATAATGCCCCTCCTGAAGCCAAAAAAAATTACAGCCATAGTATTATAACAAGCTACAAAAATGAGCCATACTTCCTTGTCTGACGTCTTAACTTCCCAAACCCTCCCCCACAAAAAAACCTTCGAAATTCCAGCAATCTTTTCTTTGCAATGTAATATGCATCACTGCAGCTCGAAAGCTGTTACGATAATCTTTTTTTAAAATATTTACATATGAAATGGACATCTATGGTTAAGCACTTCACCATTTTAATATACATTTACTCAAATCAAACTTGTTTATTACTCTCCAAGAACATCACAGTAACAAGGGAGATTCATTACATGGTGCCTCTGATGATGCAGCGCATTCACTAGGTAAGCATCAGCTGCTTACCATTACCCACCCTAGGACTCATAACATAATGGGGTGAGGTTCTTGTTGTTTGGGTTTGTTTGTTTGGTTGGTTTTTTGCATACAGACTTATCCAAGACTTGCAGAAATCCTTTATTCCATATTCTCAAGCTTTCCCATCCCTTGAGCTGGCTCAAGTTTTCATGCTGTGACAACAAACTCAAAGAACTGATTGCCATTAAAACTGATTGACAAGAAAAAAGTAGTTACTTTAAATATTTATACTGGCTGAAGCATGGAAAGGTACAGAGGCAGGAAAAATGAGGAGCAAGCTGTCAGCGGAAAGGCAGGTTTATGTTGACTCAAAGTTTATGTGAGATTATGGCTCAAGTCAGTCACTACAAGATGCAGGTAGGGCACTCCATTGTGCCAGGGCACTTACAAAGCAATGAAATGTCTTCCTCTAAAAGTGCCACAATAACAAAGGAAAACATTGAAGGGCTATTCTGCAGAGCTCTCTGTACCTACAGAGGATATCCTTACTCACCCGTGCATTCCTGACACTTAGTATTGTTCTAAAATTAGGAAGTATGAAGTAAAAAATTACCAACACCTTAGATGACTTCTGAAGCTGCTCCAGTATATAACAAAATTTAAAAGAGTGATGCAGTTCTGTTACCTGTCTTTAAAAAATGAGTGTGAAGTTGCACATAGTGTGGAAGAAAATGTCCTTCCTGAACTTGCCTTTTACCTATTGAAGGAAGCAGAGACTCTAAATTACTGTTGGTGACTGAAAAAGGCTTATTCACAAGCCTGAACAAAAGGCCCCAGGTGCTTCAATAGAAACAGCTTGTGTGTAAATCAGATGAGTGACCCAACAGAACAACTTCATTTAGAGACTGATCTCTGAAAAATCTCAACAGCCTCTATCCCCATCCACTGAGCAAGCCACGTGTCAAACACTCACTTTTGTAGTGTCAGCTCCACAAACAAGGGACTGGCTCAGTGTTCATGACTTGAAAGCTGACTGACAAAATCTTCTCCTGAACTCAAGTCAATCTACATTGACTCTTCAAAACAAAGATACAGAGGCACAGTGCTTGGACTATAGCCAAATGGGAATGCTGATATTGCTTGCTAAGTACTGGGCCAGGATGCAGTAGCCTCTCTACTTTCCAAACTCCCAGTTGCATTAATACTTCAGATGTCTGCACAACTTTCAGACCCAGAGATGCAAAGCTTTTTATTTAGAAAAGCTAAGCATCTTTATGCCACTGAGTGGCATAAAATAGGGAATTATTTGACCAAAAAAACAATTTCTTTTTCCAATTGATTTTAAAGTCCTATTCCCTGAACTCTGAAATGTATTTTCCCACAAAATAAATACAGGGAGTACACTTTCAAGCAAGACCGGCATCCTCCTTGTGACAGAGGCTGGTACCAGCTGCTCCACTGGTGATAAAAATGGGCTTTCCTTATTTTGAATTAAAATAGGCTAGAAGTATTGACAGCCACTGGCTGAGCTGAGTGGGCAGTAACCATGAGCTGAAGGGAAGACTTATTTTAACCTATTCAATTATTCTTGTAACTATATTGCAGGAACATTTTTTTACTACATCAGATGTTCTGCCTCTAATAGCCTACCCTCTCTTCCAATTATCTGATGTTCTAAAGACAAATCTCAACATACACTCAATGGCTAAATTTTTGCTAGTGCTCAAAATTGGTTATTTACTTTATTTGCTATTGCATTACAAGATTATATATTACCATTTCAGACTGGGGGTTTTTTATCAAATTTGTTCTCTTCTAGTCCTTCAGCAAATACAATATACTAGGGGTAACTAACACAGTTTTAGTAAATTGTGTTACAGGTCAGAAATATATCACCTTGTCCTGTAAAACTAAGTGGTTCTACATGGGGAAAAAACAAAAGTTCTTGGTCTACTACAATTCACAATTATAGTGCACAGGTGGGAAAACAAACTTACTGTATTGAGCTCACTGTAAAACAAGAATGACCAAAAGAAAATCAAACAACAGTTTAAGGATATTTTCATTATAATAACTTCAGAGAAATTAATGAGATGATAGTACAAGAATGACTGTCTTTGTGGTGCATTTTAACATAATAAAGTATAATAACGTACTATCCCTGTCTGGACCCTTCACTCAACTTTATGACAACCTGTGCACCTAAAACATCTTTGATTTCAAGGCAACCTACTATATTTTTGCACATCTTCACAAGTTAGAGATAAAGCCAAAAGGAAACCAATTTTTTTCCCCAAGGGTTAGTATTTGGCCTACTGTATAAAGTACTAATTTCAGCCGCTAATCACATCTATTTCAATCCTTTCCTAGTTCAGAATTATTTCCCTTCTAGTAGTGTGTCCAGTGCCTTATGCAGCTGAACTCTAAAGATAAACCAATAACAATTTCTACTTCTTTTGGGAGATGGGAATTTAGATCCTGTTCATTCAATATTTTCATTAAGGAGCAGAAAGAGAACGTGACATGCTGAAGAGTTGAAGAGTTTAAAAACTGAGACAAATGGGACTTTTTCTGCTTGGTCCAGCTTATCATAAGCCAGGGAACTGGATAAAGCTGTACAAAGAAAAACAGCAACACAAGTTCTAACTATTACAAAAACAAGGACAAGAGGTGAAAAGAGGTGCTAAAAATTCTACCACGCAAACTGGAGCAGATAAAACATAAGAGATGCTCTGAAGAGTATTAAAACTATATAAACCAGACCTGAGCTTGATACAAGGAGACAGGTTCTTTTCCCACCTCCTTTTTTCATCACTTTAGAAAGTGAATATGGGATGGCTGGCAAATACAATTCTCCCTGAAAGTCTCTTTCACACTCCTGTTTTGTGCATGCTCTATAAAATCTAATTCGCAGGAAACGTGACTCAGGAATTTTGATCCTTTATCAAACATGCTCAGATCTTACTGGGATCCCTCATGTTCAGAATTATTTTTACCATATACCACAAAAAACCAGGAGAACAAACTCCAATACCTTTCAATCTCACTTAGTTCCTCTTATACTTTTTTTTGGCCACATACTTTACTAAGCCAATGCCAAAAATATAACAAACATCACTTTCACACTGTGTCCAGGGTCCACTATTCCTGTCACCACAGAATGCAATACATTGCACAAAATGTATCAGATAAAGCAGCTGCTATTTGCATTACGAATGTTGGTCTCATGAAAGTTAACAATTCCAGAAAACTACTTCTGGCTAAAAAGTGATTTTGGTTCATTTCTTTGGTCCACTTTTCACCCTTTTAACCTTTCGTATATATATAAATATGAAAAGGTATCTCTTATTTTTCCCTCTTCTGTTCTGAGAGGCATTGTCTAATTTAATATATATGACACAAGTATAAAAAAAATAAATTCCCATTGCATCTTATATACTTTCACAATTAAAAAACCTGCCATACATATTTCATTTTTTAGCTTTGGTAGCTCTTGATCAAACAGGATTCTTATCTGAGAAAAAAAGGCATACAATACAACTTAAAAAACCCCTTCAAAATGGAATAAGAATATTCTTTTATTATTTATTTTAGTAGTTTTTGTGGGGCTTCATTTTTTTCCCCCCCCATCCCAACACTGGATACAAGGCATACTAAATACATAATTACATGAGAGAGCCACACAGCTTTCAAAGGAGCCATTCAAGTGAATTGTGTAAATAATATGCCTTTACAAAGCCTAACATATGAATATAGATTTACCAGTTATGGAGCAGTTATATACCTGAGAGACAAGAATACCCATTTAAAAAAAAAATCCTGCCCAATTATGAACTTACCAAAGAGACCAGCATGGCTCAGAGCAAATTAATACTTTTATAACTTTTGGAGAAAGTTTTTTGCTTGCTTTCATTTGAAAATAAGAAAAACATTAAAAGCTGTATGTCTTAATTAAACCAAAAAACAATAGTCAAAACCCATACAGTTAAAATTTACATCTCCTTGCACCCCAGACAACTTTCCCACACTTAAAACCAGGTAATTCTGACTTTGTCACTGGCAGTTCTTCTTGAAAGGAAGAAAATTAATTTATAACAATAAAGAGGCAACTGCAGTAATCCTTACTGTGTGACCATGAGAAGGATCTCCCACAGTTCAACTAGCCCACAAACTCTCAGCTCTTCTAGCTGCACATATTGGACCAGAATTGTGAAGAGCGGGATGTGGTTTCTGTCATAATCAGTGCTTTGCACAATTTCTCAGCTTCTGTTATATTCAGGCATCCTGGTCACATTTCCACAGGCATGTATGGAGATGATTAAAAGTGGTTTGTGCTCTTGTTTGCCATAATAAAAGTAATTGAGTTACCTTATTAAAGACTCTTGGAGCATTTTTCACAAACTGCAAATCAAGCAACCCAACACCTCGCTTTGGGAAAGCCAAGCATATGTTTCTGGGACAGCTGTAGGATGTGACTTCAAAACAAATCGGAGGCTGGAATATGCTACTAGGATTCAATTACAACACTTCCTAAATTCCAAATGTAGGAAATACTGGACTTCTTACCCTGGTACAGATCACTGACTTCAGTGCAGTGGTTTTCCCCTTCACCCTCAGGGTGTTACTACATTCTGCCAGCTTTGCTGTGCACACAGAGCTCCAAGTGCTGCAAAAGGTTCCTTTTCCTTCAGCCTCCCACTTTGCACGTAATTGCTCAGTAAATTTTCCTTAACATACGTATTACGCAAACTCTTCTCTAATCCTCTGGTAAATCCCTAGCCAACAGTAACTTTTTACGAGAGATTCCAGTTCACTGACTACTCTTAAATATCAAAGATAAGACATATGGAAAAAGGTTTACATATTCAGATTATCCAAATAATTACTTACCTGAATGGGATCCGGGAGGATCAGATCACAGCTTTTAGGTAAATGTTTGTGAAGGAATATTTTCCCCAAAGAGTGATTACTGGAGTTCAACCTCTGTGATTCCAAGTCAACAGAAATTACATGCCCCAGAAAGGGGCCAACTTCCAGCATCTATAAGATGTACAAGATCCTCAATTGCCAAGGGCTTGAGGGAACTTGTGTAGATCACATCTGAACTTGACAATACTAATGTTTTCATAATTATAGCTCTTTAATGCATAGAGCTGATAAACCTAAACCAGTGCAGCTGCAGAGCTTTAAGATTCAGGTGCTATACTCTTCTTTAAACAGTACAACATGGAGAGACTTGTGTGTGCTTCTTTAAGCGACACCAAAGATGGTGTTTGGCAAGCCCTTAAAAAAGCAAGCCCTACACAAACGTACTAAGAGCAATCTCACCAAGGTCTAAAGCATGAAACTATTTGAAGGCTTTAAGTGGAGATCTTACAAGACCAATCACGCTAAGCTCCTTGGTAAGCAAGAAAACACAGCTGCCATTAAGCTCCATCATGTTTGATGGACATGATATAGTTAGACTCGATGATCTTAGAGGTCTTTTCCAACCGTTATGATTCTATGTCCAAAGCCTGATCAATTCCAACCAATTTCAAATCTTATTATGCCATAAGAGATAAATCTAATTCTTTGATGTAGGCATTCCACATGAGTTTGGGCAGAGTAACATGGGATCCTAACAAGTATGTTGAAACCCCTTTACCTGAGGACACTTCTAAAACTCCAGTCTTGATTTTCATGACACAAACTGCAGAGAATAAACCTACACTGGTAGAGAGATGAAATGGAGGTTTCATTAGATTTTTCCCTCATCTCCAGTTTTATTTAATTCCATAAAATCTCTCAGAATTATTGTTATGCACCTACCACACAAAAGTGTCTCAAGGATAACTGATATGTCCGCAGAGCACTTTGAGCACGTAAAGTACTATATGAGTGCCAAGTATTAATACATGAACTGCAGAAGGAAATCTTATTTCTACTTTCCACCCAAGGAGTTAGTATCTAAATTTTAAAAAGCATATGGGTCCACTGAAAATAGAATATATGTTTTAGAAGTTAAGGAGGAGATGCTAGATGACGAAATTACAAAACCAAAATATTTCCAGCATCATTGCATTTTTCTCTCACGAAAGTGCAATTTTAGCGGAAGAATCCCATTTTCACCACAGTCCTGGTTTTTACACTCTCTTTTCCAGCTGACTTGACTGAAGTGCAGACCATTAATATCTGAAGTGCCTTGTTTTGATTATACTGGCCTTTGCTGGTACCCATCTAGTTAAGGTATCACCAAGAATTTCCAGCATAAAACACATCTACAGGTTTATAACTTGGCTTTAAAAATTCTACTACAAAAGACAGTGGGAGGCAGAAAGGCTCAGATGAGTGCATTATATTACATATCCTATGTGATGCATACTTGCTCACAGTGCTATGAAAAGGGGAGGGATTAGCTTTAGCATGTTTCACAAGCCACATAAATGATACTTTTACTTCCCAGTTTATATAACCAAAATAATGTTTTGTAAGTGTTTCAGCTAATTAGCTTAACTCACCCAATTTCACAGTTTAGCTTAATTTATAGGAGGTGTCCACATAATACAGGAATTGGAATGTCACATCTATTGATCGTATTTATACACAAACGTTTTCCCCCTTCCTCCCTCAGAAGTCAATTGTGGCTTGTCTCCAAAGGGTCAGCATCTAGGTGATGGGATGTTACAGACTGCTGGCAGCACAAAGGCTTACATGAAGATCAAGGCTGAATAAAGCAAATGTAGGTGTTTGCTGTTTTGTAAAAGATGAACTTAAAGAAAACAGCTGGAGTAAAGAGAACATTGCAGGTTACTTAAAATGCTAGTCTTAAAGCAACATGTACTTCTGGCCATTGGTATTGTATTTCCTCAAGTCCACATAAGAACACAATACAGCTTTCTGCTGCAGCACAGCAACATTAAATATAAAACCTGCCATTAAAGGGCAGAGGGTAATGGCATCAGTGTGGGCGACCCATGCTCAGGTAGTGTTCAACTATTATCTCCAGTTTAAGTAGGCTGAAAATACGCAAATCCAGCCAGCACTGTTTTTAGATAAAATTGTCAGTTTTATGGATATTTATAGTATGTGTCCAGTCTTGCAGAACTCCATCTTCCTCCGCTTCATCTGTAATATAAACTGCTTTTAGTCCGCATTAATACAGTGTGTTACTGGGATACTTCTCACATTCTGTGTAAGTCAGGCAGCAGATCAATACTCAGCCATGCTGAGGGGAAAAAAAAAATCATTAAGTTAGGATCCTGTTAAAAACACAACCACCAAGAGAATAAACCTGATGCACAGACCCCGTTCCATCTGGATGCATATGCAGATTACTGCTTTTACATACATCAGAAGTGGCTCTTTTCAATACATAGTTTTAAAGAAGCCTGCAGGTAGTACCTTTGATAGATATCCTATACCAAATCAGTCTCTCACCTCAAAAAAAATTTTACTCCTCTGCTTCTCATGAAAGCTCTTTCTTTTGATCAAGTTCCCACCCTTTGTATCAACCCCTTTACCCTTATACTTCCTGTGGTGAAATCACAGCACTGAAATTGGAATAGCAAAGCTATTTCCATGACAGCATCTGCTGATTGACACAGGCACAGGTTTATAACTTTTACTTGTATCAAGGAGGAGTAAGGAGGTTTAAGACAGACTTTAGAACAAATAACAATAAACTAAAAATCAAAAGGAAAGCACACTTACAAAAAATATTTTTTTCAAAGTGCAAGTTGTTCTATTATTTGAGGTTGCCTGATGCGAAAGCCTCCTGTGAAACTTTACTGAGCATTTTTCAATATTTTTCAGAGCCAAAAAAGCATGTATTCCACCTGCATCAGAGCACTGGTAATATAATGCTGGTCTGTTTGCCTCAGAAGTAAAAGAAAAACAGAACAGCCACACAATCCTCTTCCTATTGTTCTCCCAACCCACCACATAAGAAAGAGAAACTGATGCCATGCCCCATAGGTCAACAAACTTGAGCTCTGTGAGACAATAATTGCAGAGTTGAGATTCCTCTGAGACACCTTGCCTCCAGCTCAGCAAAGTTTAAATCAAGAAAACATAAGCTTCAGTGTCCCAGCAGACCTTCACTAGTGAGGACTTGGAAAGAGAGAGAAATGGCCTCTCAGAATGACGCTCCAAAGCATGTTTCACCTTTGCAGCACATCACTCATTCAAAGAAATGGTTTGCAAATGCAATATAGGACTCAATGCCCATCTTCTTATAGGTGTTCAAGCTCTGCTCAGTTTCACAGAAGTCAACAGAAGTTAACAGCAGCAAGCAACTTGCACAAGCAAGTTACTCCTTGCTACTGCTTGTAAGGTACTGACACAAGAGTGGAGAGAATCAACACCTTCCTGTTAGCACCTGCAGTGGAACTCTAATGGTTTAAGGGGTTTGCTGCCGCAGTTTTTCACTCTCACATTCTGCTCAAGTGACTTGGCTCTTTGTTTCTGATGGGCTCGCAGTACCATAGATCCCTTCACCACCATGTTTCGTCATTTCACAACTGCAGTTGCCGTGACAACAGGATGCAGCTTATCTGTGCTGTTTTCATAATTCCAGTTTTTGTTGCCATAACAACACAATCATTCTGGCTTTCTACAAAAACAGCAACTTTAAGCCATGTATTCTCAAGGACACAGGATTCATCATATACATAATCTTCACGAGAGAAGAGATCTGTACACGCCATTTATAAATTAAGCTGTTTTTTCTGAAGGGGGATTTTTCACTCACAAAAGTGAAAAGCTGACAGCAATTGCTAGAGGCAGACTGCTGAGACATCTAAAGCCTGGCCTTTAATAATAGCCAGAGTAATATAGCACTAGGCCACTTCCGAGTGGGGACTCCCCACAGTGTCAGACTGTGTCAAACTGCACAATTGTTATGTGATGTGAGTAAGTGTCCATACTTGATTCACCCAGGCAGATCTGAATTAGATGTTAGATGTAATTCTCTTGAGTTTTAACCCAGTGGCCTCCCCATTATTACCAGCACCACCACCATGCAGCTTTGTATTTGAAGGCCCATTTTAATTCTATAATTCAAGCTGTTGTTGCAGATTTGTTTTCAGACACTGACCCTCTTCGCTTTCAGGTGACTGCATTTTGAACTTTTATTTACAGGAAGTGCACATTCATCAGACTGGTGAGAAAATGTTATACAAACACAGCATGCATAAACACAAAACAGTGATGGCTATGAGGGGTATCAGCTAACATGGCACTGTAACTTCATTACACCCTCATTTATGTACTTCACTAATGAGACAAGCACAGGTGTCCAACACGGTCCCTCACATGAGATGAATAACAATAATACAGTCCAACCTGCTTTAGCCATGCTTGGTATCCAGAAGATATAAGTTGGAATCCATCTTTTGGCATGTGTATTCGGGGCTAGGAGAGAATAGACATAAAGAGAGACCTCCTTTTACACTGGGACCTAGCTAACCTAAGTCTAAATTCTGGAGCACTTTAAACAATGCAGATTTTTTTAAGCCACATGTGACGGTTCAGTACCCAGATTAGTTCTTGTTTACTCTTCTGATATCAGCTGCTTTAAGAATACTTTTTTAATAAAGTCACAATCATTTTTATGATTTCCACCATTTTATATTTCAATTCAGTATATATAGGTATTTCTTTAAAATTTCCACACAAATGCACCTGGATAAGCACAGCCTCTGTGGTGAGTGCAGTAGAAAAGACTAATGGTCATAAATGCTTTTGACACTAAATAAAGCAAACGGTGTCAAAACAGCAGTAATTAAGCTATGAGTGTTTTCACCCTCAACACAGTCAGACCAGACACTGGACAACATGAAGAGATTATGGAAAATCCCTGAAGAGGTGCAGCCTTAATATTGGGGTAACAGGAAACTATACTCACACGCAGCCATAAATTATGCCTCAAACTGACACACAAATATAATCTCCTTCCCATTTATTGTTTTCATGCTTTATTGAGTTGGGGAAAAGGCAAGACATCCAATTGCTCTGAATGAACACATAGCTTACAGCTAAGAAAAAGTATGCACCAAAAAATGAAACACTGCCTAGTATGACATTCATTTGTAGTTTGAAGGCATTCTCACATTCAAGTGGATTCAACTGTTCTTATTCCCCCCAAAAAAGAGATGCTTGGATATTAAAATCAAAATCACATCTAAGCAACATGACCAGACAGGACATCCACAGACACCAAATCCAGAGATCTTTCTTACTCCTAGAAACTACTTCACAATCCCTTTCTTAATTCACAATACTTCCCCTCCAAACCAGCAGATGTGGGCCCCTACAACTCCTCCCAGAAGGCTGGAAGAAGCTTTCTCAGTTTCAGAATGGTTGTATTCAAGGTGAGTTTACCTTCGTTCATTCTTGAGTCAACACAATATTAAGTTTGTACAAACTGTGTCCACCTTGGTACTCTAAAAAATACAACTGGTTGGAGAGAAAAAACATGTCACTGCTGAATGACGAACCTTCCCACCTATGGTGGAGAGGTAATTGAGTCTTGGAATTTGAAATTAAAAGAAGAACTGGAACAGACTAAAACCGTGCCTCTAAAGAGAAGTACGTGTACAGGATTTTACAATATACTTTGAACATTAGTTATTTTTGCTTCTCTACAGTTTGAATTTAAATCCTCCTAAATCTTTCAAAGTAGCAGTAAGATTATGCCCTGGTGTCCTAGCCAGTGATCTCAGTTAAACATGAATTTTAATAATTACCATTGTGCTGATAAATTAAAGTCAAGTATATCTCGTTACTGCATTCACCTACTGAGTTTGGACTTGCAATGCTTAACACATGAACAAACTATGTTTTAGGGGACTTCTCACACAGCTAGAAGCATCATCCTCCAAGACCTAATCCTTACTTCAGCACTAACTTCATGGGTGGTTAGTCTCTTTACTACTGTAAAATGAGGACAACATTCACTTAACTCACCTCACAGCTTTGCTGAGAGGAACTGTTGACATTTCTACCTGCTTTGAAAATGGAAGAAACTACACAAAGTACTACTTATCTAGCAAGAACACTACAGAAACCCACAATTTACTTGTGGCTCAAGTGCTTCAGTTGCTTTTTCAAAGTAGCACAGTACAGTATATATCTACCAAGAAAAAAGAAAAAAGCCTTCATAAACAAGCAGAAGTAACAATCTTTTCAAATCACAGTGTCAGGAGTAGAGACCTGAACACCCGTCTCGGATGTGCCCAAGTTCCCACAACAAATTGTGAAAAATGACTTAATTTCTTCCTGTTTCTGTCACCTAAGCTACAAATTAAAGGATAACAGTCAAGCTTTCTCTTCAGACCAGCAGGCTGCTTAACATTTGTTAGCCCATCAGTCCAGAGTAGTCTGAATAACTGATTTAAGACAGTGATTTAAACCATTAATTTGAAGCCCCTGGTCCTGCAAATATTTAAGTGTATTAACAGATCTGCTGCCATCAACAGGATTACTCTCATGCAGAAGTATTTCCAATATCAAAGATAACACTGTATTTCTATTTAAATAAACAATTTTTTGTGACTTGAAAGTAAGGTTGCTTAAGTATTAGTAATAAAAACCATCAGGACTTCCGGCAGATTAGCAGCTACTGTAAACTCAATTTATTTGTATTTAACTTGTCAGCACTGAAAAAAATAGGAGAAGCTAAGACCCGTCACTCATCTCTCAACACCATATTTGCAAAATCCTCTCTGTGAGGTATGTCTCCTCTATGTTTGATAAGCCTGCCCTCATCTAAGAAGAAATTAGACTAAAGAGAAGAGAAGGAAATTTTACCAGTATGAGGTATGTCACTACCCACATGCTGCGGCTTCTGCCATTTAAGTGGGATATTTACACAAGTGAGCCCCCGTTCATGTCAAAACAAGCATGGATAGAAAAGTATAATTTAATTAAAACGTCACAGATTGACCATTGGCTAAACTTTTACAACCAATTTCCTAAATTCTGAATATCTGTAGCTCTCTAAGGCATACTGTGAGTGACCCCTAGGAATGCATTCTTCAGCAGAGAGGCAGTCAAAGTAGTACATTTGGTTAAAATGTTCTGAATTGCAGCATCTGAATGACAGCAGACACACTATAAGAGGAACCCTTATATGCCTGACAATTTAAAAAATAAAATAAAATAGCCTCTCTTCCCCCAGCTTTAAAAAGATGTGGGACACAGTAAACTGCCTTGTTTGAAAGCTGTATTATTTTATCAATCAACACTAAAATCTTCTACAATTATGATCCATTCAAGGCCAGTTCTATCAGCAATACAATTAATTGCCTGGCAAGACCTACTCATTTTTGTATTTTCATGAGCACACATCGTTCATGCTCATGGTTCAATATAATTCAGAAGCATAGTATTTTCTCATAGCACATTCCAGCACATTCCATGATTAGAAGTCAGGCTGCTAGGGTAATTGTCCTCTTTTTCAATAGCCATGACAATGTTTGCTTTCCTCAAAAAGTAACTCTGAAAGCACTTTAACTGCTAATTTCTATCATGCTATTCTGTGAATATTTCACATTTTGATCTAGGTGAGCAACTAACTTGTAATATAACTCTGTCTACTTCCTTTTCCAAGACAAGCATGTTTATTATTGAGGACTTGCTTTAAAAATGAGCCCTCCATTACCACAGATGGCTTATTCCACAATCATCAGCAACTTATTCACAGTTCCGAAAAGCAATTTTACTCTGGAAGAAGTGTCTACTCTCTCTTTAGTCTTTTTGGTGGCCACAGAACTTGTCATCTCTACATTAGCCATATATTAAAAATATTACATATATTGCAGTTGTCTATAAACCAGTGAGCGAAGAAGAGCTTACTTTGCACATCTTTTTGCCTGCAACTCCTGACTTTTTTTTCCTTTAGTAATCTACTCTTCCATTTTTAATCCATTTGATTTCCGCAGTCCCTAGCAAGGCCCAGAACAACCAGAATGATTTTTGAGAACAAGTCAGTAATTTAAAATTCAGTGGTACCCTCTTCACTTCTCTACAAAGGCTGATTTTCAGAGGACATTTAATTACAGGCCTGAGTTCCTATTTTCTAAGCCTAAACACAACCCCTGAAGGCTTACAAGATTTGAGTCACAGCTGGAGCTGTGGTTACTATACAGTTTAAATATCAGCCTCTTTACTGTGCAATTTGTTTCGAAAATCAAATCAGATGCTGTGTCATAAACAAGTACTAATTAAGTACTGAGCGGAAATTGGGCTTTTTTGTGCAAGAAGGGTTCTTAAATATCTGCATCTTCACTTCCATAAGAAAGGATAAATATGTCAAGAATGATAATTATAAAAGGAAACCTACTACGGTACTTCCAAGGCAGTACTGCTGCTTCTCCATTTCATGTAAGAAGAAATGAGAGGGGAAAAAAGTTGAGACCCGTACGAAATACATATGTACCAAGGATTTTATTAATCTGATCATATAACCCATAATGCTTTCTTTTCCCTCAGAGAGGACATTCACTCTGGGTTTCCATCACATAGGTTTTAAACAGGCAAGCTAAACCCATCTCTCTTCTGTCACTGCAAAGCAACAGTGAAGCTACTTATATTACCATTCCTTTAACTCATGATCTACACACAGTATTTATTTGACAATAATATTGCATTCATTAGATACAACACCTTCTTTGATAAATATCAAGAGAACAACAGGAATAATGCATTTTAATACTTTGAAGGTTGCCTCTGAGTAACAATATTCACGACTCCATTAACTAACAGGCTCTCGGCTACAAAGGCAGAATTAGATCTGTCAGTCACTGACAGGGAAGGGCATGGCCAGTTGCACTGAAGATTGTCCGGTTGAGATGACTTCCACAGCAAAGGAAAGCATCCCCTGTGGCCTAGAACTTGTAATGAGTTTGCATCCATTACAGCAATAAACTGAATTCCTATTACAGAATATACAACAGATCCCATACTCCACTGCCCAAAGCAATACTCAAAATAAGGCACTGCTGGATCTGTGGACTCCAATTCAACAAAACCAAATACAGGATTTCAAAATCTTTAACTGTTATTAGGAGAAAAAAACATGAGCTCTCTAGTCCTATGACTATGAGTTGCCAATATTTAAGTGTGTCCTTTGTGAGATTTTGTAGAAGGAATGAACGAACACTAAGTCAGCTGACTGTCAGGTCTCACAGTTTGACACAAACTCCTTCAGAAGGACACAGTGCTCTTGAACAGTAGGCTCTGACTGCCTGCAAACTTAATGAGTTCACTGCACGTGGTGAGCATGGCTACTCCAGCTCTTTAATGAATCTGTTTGAGTACGTCAACTGAGATCTGCTCAAAACCAACTCCCACTGGAGGATGTCTATTTATATTCCTTGACAGATAAACAGACACAAAGTTTTTTTATATCCTTTAAGAGCAGCAGCAACCAGGAAAACTACTTTTGTAACATGAAACACCTGGATACCTTCTTTAGGGCTCACAAGAATATTAAGCTACAGTATTGAAAACCAAATGGAGACCCATGACAGCACTCCATTAATCTTTGGACAAAGTAACAGCAAGCTCTCCAAACATGCTTACTCTAGCAGTGTAGAGATTCCCTTCATGTCCATAAGTAAAAACATGCTTGATTTCACAACCATTTGACATTTTAAGTATGAAATTTGAGTCCTGTATCCAATCTCCTTTAAGACTGCAAGATCTGTGATAAAGAAAAGAGAAGCTCCATTTCTCATGCTACTGTCTGAACTCGTACCAGGTAAGTATCCAACAAGAACAGTGGCATTCACAGTGCAAGCATTACGTATAAAACAAGCAGCTGGAAGCCTGTCTAGAGATCAATAAAATGAAGCTGCTACCTTTCAACTATCTTGTGTCGTAATTTTTTAAGTCCACAGAAAAGTCATAAAGCTCACCTGGATTCTAATTTTTCACTGAGATTCAGAGTGCCAGGAATAGAAAATTCTGTACTTAAAAAAAAAATACAGCCAAAGTAAACAAAATTAAGTCTGAAAAACGACAATCTCCATAATCAGCAAAAGGACCTACAGCGTTAACTTTCACCTTCCTGATCTCCTGCTAAATTTTAGGTAGCAGACAAAAAATTATGCAGAAGAGATGGATTACAGGTCTGTGCCAACTATCCTGGAAGGAAGTCTGCAGTTCAAACATTAAGCAGACAAATTTGTATGAGGAGTACCATTTTTTTTTCTAAAGAGAAGGAAACACTTTCAAGAGCAGACTGCAGCACTCAACCACATATTCTGCTTAGCTACTAAACTCTTGCCTTCTGAGCAGACTCCAGCACTCAAGCCAAACACTTTCCTATTCACTAAAGTAACCAAAACACTTCCTTTTTGCAGGAATGGACAATCTGTCCCAATACATTTCTCTCACAAAGCACTGTGCTACAGTTACAATGCAAGACCTTTTCACCCATCATAAGTAACTTGGAATTCATAACTAATTGCCTCAAGAACTTACCAAAATATATTAAATTTCCTTTCCTCATCTAAATGCCCTGTACTGAGTTCAGCTCTATGACAGTTCTCAAGTCCTTGAGACTGGCACAGGTTGTAAATGCTCCTTTCCTTGGCTTAGCTAGAGGAAACTCCTCCTTCAGCCAAGCACCAAAGCCTGCTGTCTTGGAGGACTATGATGAAGTGGGGGCAACAGAAGCAGCTGAAGACACCTAATGGGCAGCCCCTGGTAGCCTCCTCATGCAGAACAGCTATCAGTATGACTAGCCAGAATGAGTCTAAAACATTGCAAAAATAACTGGCAAAAAAAAGAAAAAAAAAACAAACCCAAAACACAAACAGACAAACAGTTATGTCCTCTCTCCCCAAAAAAGAAAGTCTACTGAGACTGAGTACTGATAACTATTGCCAAAATGAAACAGTCACCATGGGAGGCTAAGTAAATCTATTCCCAATTTAGAACAAATGAGAATTAGTGTTAGACTAACCCAGTCTTCTTCTTTAAGAAGATCACTGAAGTCCAGACAAATTAGAAGTAGTTAAGCACTTGATAGATGACATGTAGGAAGTTACCAGTTAAAATGGAGAGGATTACGATTAATACAACAATTGTAAGGAGGATAAGAAACTAAAAGAGTAGAGGATCACAGGTTATTTTGAAAAAGGAACCATCAAGCTGTACAGACATTGATCCTTGTTGAAATTTAATACTAATCTTGAAATTAATGTTAAATATCCTTACTAATGGCTAAAAAAACCCCAAGAATTACTAATGTGCTAATGAAATTAAAGAGACGTCATAAACATATAGGACACAGCATCTTGAAGATTTGGGTAACAGAACAAACACTAGATGCACATAAATCAGAATGTTACATTATTTCCATTATAAATTAGGAACTCAGTAACTGAGAAGAAGGGAAAGAGGTCCTGGGATATGTTACTCATTAGATAATGATGGTTCACCAATATGATGCAGCCACAATGATGGCAAATACTACTGTAGGATATTGTATAAAGGGAAGCACTCCCAGAAGAGAGATATTAGGATTACTGCTTTTGTACAAAGAATCAATAAAATATTTCCTGGAATGTTCTACATAGTTCTGGTCGTTCAAGTTTCAGGGAGACTAACCACATTCTGCAGCTGTTTAAAAAGGTCTGCTAAGATGATCAAAAGTTACAGGAAATTTCCTATGACAGAAAGACAAATAAATTAAAAAATGCTGGTTTAGCCTGATCAGATCCAGCTCAGAAGAATACGATTGCTCTCCACAAACATCTGCAGATCAACACAAGGGAACAAGGAAAGCTGTTTAAGCTCAAGGACAACACTGGCACAAGAACAAATGGAAATTAATTAGCCATGAATGGAGTTAAGCTGGAAAATAAGAACAAGGATTCTAACTTTCAAAGTAGTCAAGTTTGGAATAGCTCTACAATGGCATAGCAAAGACAATTCCACTTAGGAACTGCTTGGAGTAGTTTGGAAAAGCTCTAGAGTACACTGTCTGCCAGTATCAGACTTGAACCCATGCAACACCAGATCTGTTCCAATCCCACACAGAGATGTGTCTTCTCACTGATGGGCTCTCTATAGTGTCTGCAGAAAGTCTTATTTTTAGGTGAGTGTGATTATAGATATCCAGAAATACCTTCTTGTTAGCAAAAACCTTGCAGGACATTTATGCTTGCTTATAAACAACAGCTGTAACAAAGTACTAGAGCAACACAATTCACTGGAGTCATACCAGTCAAGAGAAGAAAAAAATTTAAAGGAAAAAAAATACAAAAAGAACAGGGAATAAAGATTTTTCTTTTCCTTTTGAACATATTAGCAACAGAAAACACCTTCACATTTGAAGGAAGTGTTAACATTGTTTGGACTTCTTCAGAAAACTGTTGAGATGCTTCCAAGACCCATCTTCTAAACAAGATCAATTCGCTTCTTGAGACTACACCCACTTCTCATTGTTCTAATTTGCAGGAGGTGAATGATAGCTGGCTGCATTTCTCAATCACGCTGAGAGTTGTGGCATGTAAGAAGGAAGGGCATTTAGCAGACCCAGTGAACAACCCCCCTGGAGAACTGCCAACCTCTTCTTAACAGACAGAATTCAAGGCCAACTATCCATAAACTAAAAACAACTCCCACATAAACAGTGCTCCATTCTGCACCGCTCTCACAATAAATTACAAACGATGTGTGTAGAGAGGGAGAGTGACTACATTGTATGACAGACTTTCATGCTAGACCATTTTTCTCTGAAACAACCAGAGACTGTTCTGGTTGCTGTACGAGCAAGCATGGAAACATTCTGACTTTCTTTTCTAGTCAGAATACAGTCCTGCCTTGATTAGTATCCAAGCAAAAACTGCCATCACCTTTTTCCACAGTGTTTAATCCATCCTCTTACATTTGGAGGAAAAAGAAACCCCCTCAAATCTGTAAGAATAACTATGACCTAAGCTGGAAATATCATGAGAGGCTACTACAAACAGAAAAATCCCATGTAGGCACACAGCCAGCTGACAAAAACCACACCAGAGTTCTGCACTGACTGGTATCATCCAAATTCCCTCTCTACCATCTTCTGCAGGTCTGTTTTGCTCCAGGTGCTTCTGAAGAAGATGGGCCCATGTAGACTAAAGTCAGAAGTACACTTATTATTGCTCTGCTAACGTACAACTGCACTTAAGAACTTCACTCCTTCATAGTAAGTGCCCATAACCTTTCCCTTCTTACCATGGGATGAAGGAAATTAAACCAGCACTAGACTTCTTGCTGCTTCTAGTCAAAACTGGTTACTCCAGTGGATTCTGCCAAGAGGTTGCATGGTTCCTGCTCACAGACTGTAAATACTTCTGTCCTTCCCTCACGAAGACTGGAAAGACCCCTTGCCGAGCTTTCCCATTCTTCCTTATTCTCTCCTTTCTGTTGCTCTCATCAAGATGAATGCACAAGACCCTGTTTCAGCAGTGGGGGAAGGGAAATTAAATCAGATGTTTCTCAATTTTTAATACAGATGAGGAA
The DNA here is from genome assembly GCF_001715985.3 of Manacus vitellinus. Lineage (NCBI taxonomy): Eukaryota > Metazoa > Chordata > Aves > Passeriformes > Pipridae > Manacus > Manacus vitellinus. The sequence continues at coordinate 11,377,696 of NW_021939122.1, forward strand.
TAGAAGCAGCTAGAGGTTACAAAATTACGATCAATCATTTGTTTCCAAGAAAAATCACTGAGGAAAAGTGAAATAATTTAAAACTAAAAGTCATCAATGTCACTTCTGAACCCTTCTGCCATCCCAGATAACAAATCTGGCTGTGCACACACGGCTGCAAGTAGGCTGAGCACCCATTGGTTAATGGAACCAAGGAACTTGCACATGAAAGAGAAAAAAATGAATTTTAATGCAGTTTTTAGAAATACTTGTCACTGTTTCAGCATTGCCATTTAGTGAATGGGACCGATTTCTCTCTCAGTAGGGGATGATATTTTAATGATGTAACAATGTACTTCCCAGAAGAAAGACAAGCCTCATGAGGCAGATTAAAACTAAGAATATTCAGATCCCATTAAAGTCAGACAGTTTCAAGCCATTTTTAAAATTAATTTTGTTTAATGATAAAATGTGTTATCTTAACAGGTGGCTAGCCAATTGTAAAATTAACCAAAACATGGTCAGAAGCACAAGGCTAGCTATTAGAAGAACTGGTTTCTTTGTATTCTGCTTTCTTTTATCAGTGTACCATAAGACCCTACACAAATTCCTCCAGTCCATGACCCCTGGCAAATTTCTGAGCTTCAGCTTTCTCTTTCTGCAAGCAGCGGTAGTATTTGTCCAAGACCAGAGTTCCTTAGGACCTCAGAAAAAGAGACATTAGAAAGCCCTAATGTTGAATAAGCAGGAAATATTTAGTGAAGTTCCCAGGACGCTTATTGTCAACCATTTCTGTGGTATCAAGAAGTTTTTCTCAGCACTGATCAGCATCTTGTCAAGGAAGCAGCATCATGTTGGACTGCTTATTCATTGTATTTTGAGCACTTTCTCTTCAGCTGCAGCCACTGGACTCTGCTATGCTACAACTCATTTTCAGTTTCCACAGCTGAACACACAGTGGATTCAGCCCTTATGTGCAAAATCACTTAAAATATATAAAGAATATGGCCTGCTGAGCATCTCCTGAATGGTAAGGAGGAAATGAGGAAGACTGAAGAAAATATTCAGTATTTGAAACACTAGTTAAGCTTGCCACTGAGAATAAGTTAAATATTACACAAATCTCACCAGCATACGTGGAGTTTGAAATGACACAATGTAAGCAGACAAGGAAGTGAGGAAACGGTTTGTTCCGTCAGCATGGATGAATTTAGTATGAAAATTTTCATACAACAAAATCGAGTTGCTCAGCTTGCTGGTTTTACTGGTCTTACACGTGATCTGATCATTTATACCCTAAATACTGTTGCAGCAACCACTAGGAAAATGAATATGACAAGAATATATGACAATTATGCAGATGAAAAAAGGTCCGTGGAATCCCTTCACTCAAGTCTTAGGGAAAATTCCCAATTTCCAGGTATAGATGATGCTCTTTGTAAAAGAAAATAAATACTTTTCATGAACACGTTTTATGCTACAAACAAACTACCAACACAGTAAAATCCAGAGAAAACAAAATAATGGATGAACACATTCACTTGACAAGCATATCCACTCAATATCTGTATGTCAGGAAATACTTTCTGATCCCCACTTCAAATATTTTTAGTGTGAATTTTAAACGAGACCAGACCATGAAGTTTCCTTTGCCATTTAACTTTGTCTGAAGCCATTCTTTCTGCTACCTCTGTAGTTGCTAGCACTAAAAATAAATAATAAAACAATGGAAGTTTATATTTTCATCCCATTTACGGCCCAGAGACCAGAGCTTGGTTGGCCACCAGAAATACTCCAAAGATGACCATTTATTTTTTTCTTCATTAGATACCTCTTAGAGGGACAGTCTCTGAACACTGTACATTCCTACCTTACCTCTAGAGATGACACACAGGTATGGAATAATTTTATTTTCTTCCTCTAAAATCCTCATTACCTTTTTCTGTATCACAAACCTCTATAGGATACTGAGAATGTTGAGGCCAACGCACATCTTCTGTCTAAGGATTATTTAAGAAACCCTTCGCCAAACCAAACTTGTGGTTAGAACAGTCTGCTTTATCTTACTAATGAGAATGATAATTTAGTACCAAATACTCATGAGGAATTACAGCTCTGCTGACTGGCAAATAATTTGCCAAGGCAGATTAGTTTAGCTGCATAAAATAAATATCCACCTGCACATACTAGCACTAATCAGGGCGTGAAATTAAACTTTTTATTCAGTGGGAAATAACTGCTGCAAGGCGGCGATTTAGTCTGAGAAGCAAATATTAAGGTCAGCCTATTCTCTCTGATGTTTATAGTATATATTACAGTGTGGAGAGCATGGTGCAACAAATTTGGCTTTTTAAGTCTATGAAACTAAATACTTCAGTGATGCGATAGCAAATTTGCCATTTGCTTTTCTAATTGCATACATTTAATGGAGCAAAGTGGCTGAAATGAAACATTACCAGAGAAGTGAGGGTGAAGTTCCTGAAGTACCAGAGGCCTGCACCAAGTGCAGAAAAATCTACAGCACAAAGTTTGGGATGGAAGAAAATAAATCAACATTTTCTTTGCAATACACTAGTCTCAACAAATTTCCAACTAAGAGGATGCTATTTCAGCTAAGCACACGTTTAATATTCAAACAGGACTTGCAAGCCCACATTTAGGAGGCAACATTCTTGCTCTCCCAGCTCACAGAATTGTTCTCACTGCTTTCATGACACCCTTGCTTTGGATACTCAGGATTCTCTGCCACAATGTCCACAACATAAATACGTTCTTAGGAAGTCCGCAAGGTTCTCCAAGAAGACTTTCTTAAAACAAAGCTAACAAATCATAGGTCTTAAAAATCCCAGTCCTACTGACACCATAAATCATTCACTGCAAATAGAATGTCTTTTAAAGTATAAGCCTTTGTCCATCTGTTCCATATATATACACACACAAACAGAAAAAAAATTCCAACTTTATTACCCTTCAGCCTGCAGTCACACTGACTATTCTTCACTGTATTACCTGGCAGTTGTGTGGAAACTCCTACAAACATGAGAGTATAAAAATTAATCAACTTCACACTTTTCCCTAATTAAAAAAAAACCCGAACCAAAACAAAAACACACACAAAACCCTTAAAAAACTGGCAATGACCAAAAAACCCCCAAAACCCAATGCACAGATGCATCTTAAAAGACAACCAAAAGGTTCTGCTTCTCCTGTGAAAGTGGAAGGTCCATCAGCACCTCCTAGAATCGTATCCAAAAAGAAAAGGAAAATGGTAATTTAGGGATAAAACAGAAAAAAAGACACTCATGGAGAACGCTAGGATTGACATCTTTCTATTCACGGGCCAAGAAATTAAATAAATTATTGCAAATTGATTAATTTGTAAAAACTGAGAAAGTGAAACTTCATTAAATATCAAGCTTTTGCCTCTCCAGCCATCCTATATGGGATCCCAAACTGGTCAGGTACTGTTCCAAGCACTGCTAATTAAATACAACCGAAGTTGTCACTAGTCCATTCAAGAAAACAGATGTCGCTTCATAGAGCTTTGATATTTTTCTTAAATACCTTTCAAAATGAGGAACAAAAAATATGAACTCTTATAAAAAGGGCTTTATTGTATTTTTATAGCATATTACATACCTTGTAACAATCATTCTGTTAAGTGTGAATGTCAGTTTTATTTTCTGTCCTTTTTTCCTGGCTATTTACAAGCTTTGTAAGAATTGTTCCTTAATTAAGTCTAAACATAGTTTTATATAAATGGATTCCTGGAATTAAAAACGTTCAGACTTAAGAAATGATTGTTACAGAGACTGTAACAGGCCGTAAAAAAGAATGCCACTTTAAACAAAGATTTCTCATTTTAATTAAAAAGATAATCATCAGAACATTCGTATACTTAACAGAACCATTTGAAGCTAGTTTGAAAAAATATCTACTATTCTATGCAGGCTTATGTAGTTTACTTTATATGACATTTAATCAAAGTCTCAGTTGAGCCTATCACACTCATACTTTAAATACTGTATCTACAGTTTCAAACACTTATTCAAACATGAAAGTTACTTATCCAGCACCTCAATTTCTTGTTCCTTTGTAAACAGTTATGACAATGGAAATTCCATTTCTTGAAGGCATAAAAGCAGAGCTCTGTAAGGCAAGGGGGTTGGGGCAGGGCTTTTGTGAGCATTTTTTTAAGTTAATGGGCATGTTCAGCTTGTGCATCAGTCTCTTACACACTGCACTTTATAAAGAGTGTACTTCTATCTGTAGCATTGTACAAACACGAAAAAGGGCTGAAGTGAACTAAGATAGGTTCCACTCTGGTAAAATCCTTGCTGTAGCTGCAGAAAACTGGACTATATAATTTAAAAGATCATATTTTTAATCTATGAACCGTCTTTCATTCGAAATAAACAAACAAACAAACAAACAACTTGATGACATGTAGAACACATGATAGAAAACACTCATTCACCAGCAAAAAATCTTCCCTGGTGAGCAGCTGCTTTGTATTGCACAGTGTTAATACACAGTAATTTAATATGAGAAATAAATTAGGCCTTATTAAAATGTAGAGTAAGGAAACAAAGTTAAATAAATGATTTAAACTTTAAACTATTAGATTATACGTATTGTAACTGACCATGGATAACTAGGAATCTGGTAGCAGCTATTAGTTAAATGTAATACTGCTTCACTGGCAAGTAATCAAGCCAGTATCAGCCACTGAGAAGGCAGCTGCCTTCTACTCCCATCGAAATGTTGCACAGACATAAGCATACAGCAAAACAACAGAGTACAATCTGCCTTTCAAAGCATTAAATATAGATGCCTTAAAGCAAAATAGTTTCATTCATAATATTAGCACTGGATGAAGTTTCCACATGACATTTTTCTATTAGAGTTGGACATTAAAATGAAAAACAAATCACCAGGTCCATCTTGCCTGATATCTTGTGACTCAAGAGAGCTGCTCAAAGTCAATGTCAAAAACTAGGTACTGACATATTTAAGTGGAAAAAAGTATTATCTTCTAGAGAAGCACAAAAAGACTACCCCCTACAGGGTTGCTTTTCAATATGAAATGAAATCTACCCCAAACACACATCAAAACCAAAACTATCTCTCCAGTTTTTGATAATAGGCCTCGTGTCTCCAAAATGTATTTGAGTATTTACCTACGATGCTGCCTGGGAAGCTCTGAGAAAATCAATAATTAATAGCAAAGCCCCCCTCAACCCAAACTGTGAGCCACCAAACAAGGAAGACGAACACGAAGCGTGTCCCACACTCGGATGGACAAGGTGAATGATTCAGCATTAGCTGAGAGGATGCACGAGCTACCTCTGTGCAGATAGCTGCACCAGTGCCATTACTGCAGTGCCCAAGCACTTCCTGAGTGCTAAAAGGCAGAAACAGGAAGACTTTTCCTAGGAGGGCCAAGATGATACTTGCAACTTATACTTTGCGTATCTAAACAACCGACCTGTGCCACCCCTCCGTGAACACCAGAAGACCCCTAGTCTGACAGAACTTTACTACACCAGCATAATTAAAGTAAGAGCCACATCCTAGACAGAAACGCACTAAAGCAAAAGCCTGAGATGTGTTAAACCAAAGCTTTTCTCACTCTCCTCTCAACCTGTAAGCAAAAATACCCCCAAAAAGTTCAGAGTGGACAGAGGAAAGCCACATCTTTCATTGCACATTTTACAAGCATTTTGCATACAAGAGGCATTCTAATAAAACATAGAAGAACTTAGGTTAGCTTTTAGCTCTCAGTGCAGCCTGATCTTGGTAATTCCTCCCTTTATCTGGTGCTCTGAACAGACACATCTCCCATAAGATCAGCTCTCTCAGGCTCCAGCCTCTTCCCAATGTCAAGGAGCTCTATTGTTTGCTCTATTGTTCGAGTGGGACACAGCCCAGCTGCAAGATGGATGGGGGATTCCCTCAGCCTCCAGGCCTGATCTTACAGATGATCTCAAAAGGCCTGGACTAAGTCCTTGGAAGGGAACCTCAGTACAGGAGGCAAAAAAGGCAGCATATGAGAAGAGAGGGCAGCACCTACACAGTCCTGTCTGGCAGCAGACAACAATGTTTCACAAGAAACTTTTTGGGATGTGAAACTCACTATCTAGAGGCAGGTTGTAATTACCAAGCTTGGCCAAACACAAGTGCAGCAGGATCTGGGACACTCCTTTGGCCGTCGACGCACCAAAGAGGACCATTCATTATTACTAATTGCTACCTTGTCTATTTAGGTGTCCATGGCATTTTCTCACTTCACTGAGCTGAGACTCCATAAATCTGAGAAACTTGAAGACTACTAGCAAAAGGGTCAAAAAGTCTCAGGAGAAACAAGTTCTTCCAGATCAAAAAACAAAAGCCAAACAAGTGGTTTCAAAGCTCAATTAAAAATTAAAATTTGCAAATAGTGTTTCCTCAATTTCATTTTGGGCATATGTTTTGAAGGTTTAATAGAATTCCTTCTTCCTGATGAGCCTAAATTTAATTCTGTGCCACTGGAAGCACTAATTCAAAACAAACTTTTAGCAAGTGTTGCCAGTCATTTAAATTATATCCTTAGGGAAAAAACAGTTTGGGGCATGTGAAATTTACACGCAGTTTGGTTGGCAGCAGTTTGTTTTCATTTCTAAAATCTTACATTTCTGGCCAAAACACTTAGAAATATCAACTAACGAAGAAAGAGAATGAAACTACAGTTTAAGTGCACAATGCCTCGCATCTACGTAAATTAGCCGCATCTGAAGAGTAGCTTGGATGCAAGTACCCCCAAGGCTGTTTTCCATGCCAGAGGCCAACTCACAGATCTAAACAATGTACGTGCTCTTCGCAGTCACTAGAACTGATACGCTGCTGCGGCAGCAGGTGAAACGCTTAAGTGTCAGTATTTACAGCTCTCGCGGTAGAAAATGGGAGGAAAAACAAAATTACAGAGGGATGGTGTGCCGTATGGAAGGATAGTCTGAGGTGTACAGATAAAGAGGAAAAAAACAAGAATTACATGCGCAAACCCTCCCGGTGCCTCTGGGCCCCTCTGCAAGGTCCTGCCTCTTTCCAGTTTCACTTCTTTCGCTCCCAGGTGGCACCTGGAGCTCCCTCCCCCTCCTCCCAGTGCTCCTTTTCCACGGATTTGGGGACCCTGCTCCCGGCACGCAGCCCCTCCCCGGCAGGCAGGACACCTCCCCACCCCGGGCCCCGCTCACCAGCCTCCTCTGCCCGCCAGCCCGGCGCCCCGGTCCGGCCCGGCCCGGCCCAGCCCAGCCCGAGGCCCGGCCTCCTCCCGGGTCCCCTTCCCCATTGCCCCCGCTCCATCTCGCCACCCTCCACCACCCCACGCCCATCCCCCAGCCCCTCCACACGCACAGGTGCCACATCCGCCGCCGCCGCGGCCCCTCACCATGAACTTGAGCGCCTTCTCCTGCAGGACGGCCTCGGCCGGGTCCATGGTCCCGCGGGGCCGGGCCGGGGCCCGCCCCCCCGCTCGGTGAAGGCCGCAGCCACGCAGACGGGAACTGCGCTGCCCCGCCGCCCCCCCACCGCGCCCGCTGCCCGCGCGGCGCATGCCGCCGCCCCGCAGGCCACGGGAAATGGAGTCCCCGGCCGTGGGGCCGGCAAGGGCCCATACCGCAGACTGGAACTACAAATCCCGGCAAGCCTCGGGGGCGTGGGCACGTCGGGAGGTGGCTGGCGCATGCGTCGCCCGTCATAGAGGGGACCGACGGGAGATGTAGTACTGTGGGGCCGTGACGGTGTGAGGGGCGGGCAGGGGTGAGCGGGGGACGGACCGAGTGACTGAAGGAGGGTCGTCCACAGCCTCAGACCTTACCCGTAGGGCGTACGGCTGGCTCTCGAGTCACAGCCCCCGCTCTCTGCAGTTAGCACCTCAAATCAGAGAATCACAAAATCACAGAATATGCTGAGTTGGGAGACACCCATCAGGATCATCGAGTCCAGCTCCTGGCCCTACACAGGACCATCCCCAAGAATCCCTGAAAGCATTGTCCAAACACTTGAACTCTGCCAGGCTTGGTGCTGTGACCACTTCCCTGGGGAGCCTGTTCCAGTGCCCAAGTCTGGGTGAAGAACCTATTCCTGATACTCAAACTAAACCTCCCCTTACTCAGCTTCGTGCCGTTTCTTCGCGTCCTGTCACTGGCCATGAGAGTGAACAGGTCGGCGCCTGCCCCTCCGCTTCCCCAGGAGGGCTCTGCTGCTCCCACATTTTGCTCCAGGTGCACTCCGTGCAGTGTTCATCTCGACTGTTGCTCATAAACCTAAAATGAACCTCCTACTCCTGCACGTGGGGGTACCATAATAGGTGACTGCCATCCAGAGAGAAAGTTGGTCTGAAGGTCTGCAGGGCATGTGAAACAGGAAAACTTGCATCTCTGGAATGGGTCAAGTAGGCTGATGTTCTTGAGGGATGTTTGTTCAAAGCCATCCTGTACACTCCTCACATAAACATCCTCCTGTGGTGCTTTGGTGCCCTTACACTTTGCTTTTTTTCTAATAGTGTTTCTAAATCAATTTTCCCTGAAAATTGGGCCAAGTTCCCTTTGCTGTACCAAGAAGCAAAATAAAAAAATTATTGATCAACATCCCTTGAATATCAGCTGCACATAGACTGGAGGGTTTTCTTTCCGTTGCACATCCTAAAAGACCAGCTCACTCTATGGCAGTCATCACTTCTACTTCTCTTGCATTTATTAAATTTGCTTCATCTCTTTTCAGTTTTCCTGAGTTTTTCACAGTGTGCCCAAAAGCTGAAGCCACCTCCCATATAGCAACAGAGAGGAATTACTTCTTGTGTCTTTAGCACTAACTGTAAGACCCTGATAAGTTTTTACTTCTCTACAGCAGACATTGATTTATAGGCAGTTTGTCATCTGGTAAAACAGGTTCCTTTCCTTACTGCATTTATATATATTTGACTCTGCATCTTAAGTGAGATACCCTGGATTTCTTCCTATTCAGATGCAAAGAAGCCAGCCACAGACATCAGCACTTGCTTGCCCACATACAGCTTAAACACATTCTTTTGATTTGTGTTTGACACAGGAACAAAAGTGAAGCTTCCAGCTGCAGGTACAAAACCAGCACCTCCTGAGCACCAACCCCTTCCCTCATTTTCTCTAAACACCTCATCTCCTCCAGATTTTTAGACAAGATGATCAGAGAGAAAACAAAGGACAGAGAGAATGTACCCATTACTGGATTCCTTGCAGGGACATGTGACCCACGTGGTGCCTCATGATCCAGGAGTGTCTCCTGCAGCCAATGACAGCAAGGTGACAGGGAATGTCAGCCCATGCAGGGTGTGATGCTCCCAGAGCAGTGGCCTGAGAGAAGGAGGCAGGGATAACCTTATGTCCTCCTCTACAATCCCAAGGCATAGGAACCTTCCAAACAAAGCTTTCGGGTCACCAGGACATAGGCTGCTATTCCTGGGCTGGCCCAACCATGCTCTTGGCCATCATAATTTAAGCCCAGACTCTTAGCAGTGAAACACCTGAAACGCTTGGCTGTAGTGGGGCTGGGCATTTTCCAGACTGCTGACAGCACTGAAAACACTCACCACAATTATATAAATAACAGTAATTATAATGAGGGAGTCCTATAATTACAAAGGGGTGGCTCCTGTAACCGTACGAGGGGTTGCTGGTGCTTGAGGCATGGCTCTCCCATGTCTCCTCCCTCTGGGCATCCTGCAGTTGGCTGGGATGTAAATGGATCCTCTTCGCAGCAGCGTGACAGGATGAAGGCTTTGATTGCATGGTTTATTTGTCAATAATATCTGATGCTGGCCTAATTGTAGGAAAATTGAAAAATGTAATGCTTCAGCACTAGACACCAGTGTCCCAAAGCCCTCCAGGCTGATTGATCTGTCTGGACTGTAATTTATAGGGGATTAATGTCTGAGGGTCATAAAAAGCATGAACTATGTGGAGCCAAAACTAATTAGTATTTAGGTGCTGGACTGAAAACTTGGTGGAAGAAGGTAGTGGCTGGGTTATTCTTCCATACTGGCAGCAGGATCCCACAATGCAGGACGACTGCAGAGAGACAGGGCAAGGACCTCCACCATAGTAGAGAAACTGAGGAAGGATTCAGAAATGCAGCACTTGGCCCAGCAGCACTGAGCATGGAATAACACCTTGCCATGTGAACTTTCCTGCATCTGCAGCCCAGCCTTGTGGTTCCTTCCCACTGCAGGATGCTCATTGCAGCTGGATGGCCAGCTCTACACCCAGAAGCTTGCTATGTCCACTGTAACCAGGAAGAGAATGGGCAGCACATCAAGCCGTGACACCCACTGGATCTGTGGTGCAGCCCTGTGCCATCGGGATGTCACATCACACACCAGGAGGAGAGGCGTTGGAGAGGACTGTGATGCATAAGGCAGGGGGAAGGCACACTTCGAGTTCAGCAGATTTACAACCAATTAAGCAATGATTTGTTTGGACTGCAGGAACCAGACGTGTGGTCAATGCTGTCTCTGCCACAGTAGAGCTGCCCTGACCAGCTCCTCTTTACTTTCCCCTGAAACAGCAACTATACACTCCCTCCCTGCCCTCCGCCCCCTCACTGCAGAGCACGTTGCATGAAGTGAGCCACATAGCGCTCAGGGACTTCAGCATCCTTCCAGATGAAGGATGCTACCTAACGGTAAAGATATTACTGTGATTATTTTTGCAATAGCATATTGCTCTGTGCATTCCGGACTCTGCGGACCACATCCACGCCTGGTGTAGCGCCATGTTAATTTGCTGTGGCAATCATTAATTGGGTAAGGAACAGCTGGTGCTTTGCTTCAAGTGAAGCTGATTGGGTCAGTAAGTAACTGGTTAAGTGATCTACAGCAGGTACAGCCCTACTTTTCTCTACAGTCCAGAGGGGTTTCACTTCTTGTCCCTGTGACCTTTGGTGGAAGCAGCAAGATTTTGCCATGAAACATTAGGGAGCTTTAATCAGTGCAGCTCCTTTGGGCATTATTGCTTGAATTTTAATATTTTGAATAATAAAGGATGATTTTAAATTAAATTTGTGAAGTCACCATCTGTGTGTGCTTGGCCTTGTTTTCCTCTGCTTTGGCAGTGCCTTGACTTTGTTCTTTCCAAGTTGGAGCAAAAAGGAAGGGAAGTAAAAAGAAGAGACCACTCCAGTGGAAGAACCTTTTGTTATTCCCTTTGTCCTGCAAGAACTTGGCAGCAGCAGCAGCTGTTATTGAGGGTGTGTTTCAGTGGTGAGCACACAGGCAATGTCTGATAGCATAAGAACTTGTGAGAAGGCAACAGGGCCCCCTGCACTCAGAAATATCCCAGCTCAGCCTCTCCATCCCAGCTCATTCATGATGGTGGCATGTTTCACACAGGGGACTGGCATCTCAGCTAAAGGGGCTTGGTGTGCAGTGGCCTGGGGAAACTGGGGGCAGGATGGGGTAAAAGGGGTTTTTTAGGACAAAGGGACTTTGCTACTCAGTCATGCAAGAGCAAAAGGAGAGAGTCCAAGCCCACGTGGTATGAATTACATTCACTGAACAGGACAGTACCCATTACCTGGTAAAAGGAGAAGTGCAAGGCAGCACGAATGGAGGAGATGACCAGAAAGAAAGGCTTCTCTGCAGAGAAACCACAGTGGTCAGGCTGTGGGTTGACATTACAGGCTGAGCTGATTGTACCCCTTGTGCTGCTGAAAAGGGGAGCTACATCCCCTCTCCTGTCTCTGCCAGCCATGTGCTTCCTCCTCTCATCTTCTGCCTGCTCCCAAACTTGTTTGCTAGCACGGTGAGCTGGTTTTGTTCACTGTAGTGTCAGGAAAATGATACCAAGGAAATATAAAAAAATGCTTCTTTACTGGCCAGTCAAAGTGACCTTTTTTGCCATCAGACAAATGGCAGAGTTACTGCAAGGGTAGGTGGGAATTGTGCTCCAGGGTAGGGAAGGATGAGACTGGTCCCTTCAGTTATGGGGAGCTGCTAATTCAGTGGATACTGGGTGAAAAACCTCTTGTCTTCACACTTGTCAGGGTCTTTTGTGGGGGCTAAGGGCCCTCCCTGCAGGAACAGCATCATCACTGCCGCTGGAGGCTCTGTATGGCCAAGGCAGAGTGGGGGAAAGTCTCAGAAAGGTCAGATCCTGAGAGCTGGGCATCCTCACGGGGATTCTGAGCAGGTAAACCTGAGCTCATTTCCCAGTTTCCCATCTTACCACTGTGGCTGCATAGTGCTGTTCTCCCACCAGATCCACTTGGCCACGTGGAAGCAGGAGATGCTGAAGCCTTGGTCCTAGTCCTTTCCATAGACTATGCAGTGCTTTGTTTAAAATATGGATTAAAAGGAATCAGGGTGACAACAACCTTCTTGAACAGGGACTATAGCCATTGTCAGCAGCCTTCCCAGTTTCACCCACAGACTTGCCAGAGGCCCTGGTGTTGAACACCCAGTTGAGGAACATACAGAAACATGCACCCCGACTCCCAGCCAGCCAGGTGCCCCAGCACAGATCTGGAAGGACCTCTTTACCCTAAATGCAGCTCCTTCACTCTCTGAGGCCTGGCCACCTCCCCAGGATGCATCCTCTGGTGTTTGCAGCACTTTTCATCAGCCTGTCCTTGAGACAGCAGCAATGACAAATTCATCAGTCCTTCAGCAAGCACGAGTCCAGAGGATCATTGCCAAGAGCTCAGTGTTGCTGTCTGAAGGGTGGCAAAGGGGAAAGTAAGATTTCTTCTTACAAGGATGAAAAACAAACCCAAACCACCAAACCTGACCCGATAGAACAAAAACAACCCCAACAAGTACCTTGTAGTCAGAACAGCCTTTTAAAGCCTCATGAATATTTAGCTTGTCCTCATGTAAAATATATGACTTTGTGTAAGGATCAGGCAAAGGAGGTGCATGATTTTTTTCTGATTTATGGGCCCGGCAACGGATTATTCATAGCAGAGCAGCTGTGTGGAAAGATTCATCCACTGCAAAATGTGATTGTACATCAGGCAGTGTGAGGGAACAGAGCTATGACTAATGGCTACTTTACATATAAATGAGAAGGTTTGCGCTAGGAACTGTAAAAAAAATACAATCATTCAGCTGACGGCCAGGCCTCTTTATCGCAAGCACTGCACAGGGGCCATGGAAAGCCGGGAACAAGCCTGCCTGAAGGCGCTGCCTTCCCTCACATCCTCCAACATACAATAAAGGAGGCAGCAGCAGTCAACACTTCCAAGGGCCAGATTTGTTGCTGGTATCAATCTGCAGTGGGGGAAGGCAGATGTGTCTCCTCCTGCCTCGGATGCCCCTGGAAGTCCCTCCTCACTGGGCTGGAGCATCATGCTCAAAAGCAGAAGGGCAGCATGAGCCAGGGTGCTTGGCACAAGCCTCAGCACAAGCCCTTTGCTTCCCCTCCCCACTGTGATCACAGCCTCCCCCACCCTCCCTCTTCTAGCCGAGACGGGTTGTCTAGACATTGCAGATGTGGACAGATGTTGGGGCTGTAATTTATAGCAATGGCCTCCAGAAGGCAATTCCAATTTGTTTCGCTAAAGCTTTAAGTTACAGGCAGCAAGATCTCCTGTAAATACTCTTGACTTACATAGTAAGTACATAAGAGACTTTGCCTGGCAAAAGCCCACTTGCTGCAGCGACTATGGCTTTCCCCATATCGTGGAGGGATGTTACAATTCGTAGATCTGAAAGGAAATGCCCTCTGCCAGGGACCCAACGAGTCCAGAAGCCCCAGCCTGAGTTCCAGGAGCTGACACACATGCAGTTCAGAGGTTGCTTCTCCAGCATCATTCACTGCTCAGGGATGGAGTTTGGGATCCTGCCTGCAGAGCTAACTCCCACACCCTATGTGCACCCCATTCCTCATGGGGCATTTCCCTGCCATTTGGTGCCTGAAGGACAACTCAGAAAAGGAAATTTTCCCAGCCCTTTAAAAGATTCCCTAGAGGGAAACCTCTCCTGAAAGCAAAAAGGCCCTCAGAAGGAAATTTTCCCTTTAGGGAAAGCTTTTAAACCCAAAGAGAAAAGAAGCACAGTCTTGTCTCTGCCCAGGTTCCTAGCAGCCCTGTTCAGAGCAGCCCAGAGTAGGCATCACAGGATCTTCTCCATCAGACACCACCCAATATCCCAAACGCTCCTTTTGCTGCTCTAACCCTCTTGTTAAAGACAACCATGGTCCCAGTTTTGCAAATCTGCAGCAGATACCATCACAAGTGAAGGACACAGAGTGGTGAGCCTGCAGCCATGGGAGAAGAGGGCACTAAAAAGGGTATGGTCACAACCAACCCAGCATTTCTGTCGTGCGAAGCCTGCCAACCAAGGTTTGAACAAGAGAGGGAGTATTCCTTCAGCACCATTTTGTAGCACCTACAGTTCTTCTGCTTGCAGAGTCCAAGGGGAAAGAATAGGAGCCCTTTAGCAATTATTTGCTCCTACAACTGTGTTTGTGCAGGTTGTTCCTAGGTGGAACAGCACAGACTTTGTCACAGGGCACTGAGGTGCTCTGCAGTGGGTGTATTGGTGCATAGGTGCCTGAGTACCTAGGGAGGCACAGGCTAAGTGGAAGCCCCTCCAGCAGTCCCTGATAAATTACAAAAGCTGGTACTGACATGCCGCAGCCAGACAGGTCCCAGAGATCCCACCATGTAGCTCTCTCTCATGCTGGGTGCAGTACACAGCAGATCACTGCCCAGAGAACTAGCAAACTCATTCACTTCAATCTACATATATTTCCGCCTGTGAAAGTCTGTCTGTCCCATTCATCTCTGTCTCTTGGCCATCATACTAGTGAGAACCTGTAGAAGACTTCTGCATGTATGAGACCACCAGAAAACAGAGACATGAGATTATATCTTGTATTCATCAGAGGTGAAGACCACATTTGGAGACTGGGATATAGCATATGGCTGAAACCCCACCTTCAGAAGTCCCAGGACAGGACATCAACCAAGAGGAAGTTAAATATATATATGTAAAACAAAGAGAATACACAGAGCTGGAACACAGCCACTATAGCAGTTTCATCCACAAAGCAAGGTTGTGGAAAAACAAGACCCTGCAAACTCTGAGACACAAAGTGATTCAATTAAAGCTTGTTCCTGTGAGGCTTGGTTGGGATTAGAGATGTGCTCCCTTTGAATTTGCGGCTGAAAGTCTGCAGCCACATATCACCCTGGGAGACTCAGAATGAGAAACCCACTGATGTCCCAGAGGAGTGGGAGCAGCAACCAAAACAGCACAAGGGTGCTTTGTAAAATTTGTGTCACTTTTGTTCCAGAGTTTGCAATTAAAGCAATGGAAAATGGCAGTTTTCATGTTTTCAGCCAAATTAAAAAGTCTTACTTTCCCCAGCCCCCAAAAGTTTAATCTCAGATTTAATGAAACATTTAATTTGAAGCAATATATCTTAATTTGTGGGGAAGCAATTTATTGAATTAAAGTAAATAAAGTAATAAATTATTTATTGTTCTTTAATTTTGAATTTTTCAGCAGAGCGATCAGCTGAATTCAAAGCAAAAGAAATGTCTGAGCCCCCATTTACCTTCATCTGCAAGGAAAATATTTGATGCCTCTTTCAACTGTGTGGGACAGGAGAAGGTCTTGGAGAGAGGCTTTTCTAGGAGGGAATCAGACTTCTGGCACTCAGCTACTTTTGCAGCCACAAAGGTACATTTCCATACTGCTTTGCATGCCTGTGAGTATCAGTGCAGGAGAGGCACAAAGGTGCTGCAGCTCATACTGCAGGCAGTGTCCAGGCCAGCCCAAGGTGGGCAGATGTTTTCGTCCACGGGAATCTAACTTGGAGACTTTTCTGTGCCCCGAAGGACAGTGTGGGGCTTAGGATCCAAAAGTGGATTTGCTTCACGTTTACTTTAAAATGGGAAAGCAGAGCAGGCCTTTCAAGTTTTCATATCCCAATTGCAAATTACATATCTAATACCTGCACCCCAGCCAACTGCTGCTGAGTCCCAGCCTGGAGCTGTGCTGCCCCTGCCGAGGGAGAAAATCCAGATTTTCATGGAGGGGACTGGGTAGCACAGGAGGGATAGGAGTCACACCTCACTTACACACTTTCTGCCCTCAACCAGCTTCCAAAGTAAAATATGGACCCAAATACTGCCTTTCCCCGGACGCTTCTGAGCTGCATCCCTCCTGATCCAGCATTTCCAGAACCCATGTAGGATCCTACTGATGGAGTAGGAAGCCAGGGTTGAGGTGCACAAATGACCCTAAGGAAGCAAACAAGCCAGACTCTGAAGCTTCCCCAGCAGTCAAGGGGATAAGGTGGCCCTGAGACCAGTCAGCTCCATGGTCATGGAGCCTGGAGCCAGCACTGCCATTTCCAGAGAGCTAGACTGGACAGCTCCCTCCCCTGTTTGCTCAAGCACTTCCAATTAAACCCAATGGAATTCAATCTCTTACTCTTAATAAATTTCCCTGTTTCCTTGCCAACTCCCCTCCGGACACTAAGACGCTATTACTCCAAACACAACAGGAAAGGGCTATTTTTTTCTGCAAACTTTCTGACTGAAGAGGCAAGCATGATCCCCCCTAGCAGGATCCAAGCCATTAGGATCCATGAAAATTAACTGCAAATAAACATTTAGGGAGGGGAGGGAGGTAACGGGGCTGCTGAACGACAGCAGAAGGGTTATGCACACGCTTCCCAAGGCAGGCAACACCTGCAGTTGCTGACTGGTGTGCACCTGCATGTGGGACCCAATATGGAATTTCCGAACTTATGTTCTGCTGTGAGCACATAGATCTCCAAGGATGCTTCCCCTTTATTTTCACACCACTGCAAGTCCCTTCTCATGCATCCCAGGCATGCAGTTCTGGGGGCGGGGAAGATCTAACAGCCCCTTCCTTGTCACTGTCACCACTTAGTACAGTGTGCACATGCAAGGGAGCTCTACAGCCCCCCTCCTCCAGCCTAGAGTCCTCATCCCCACATGCTACATCTCCATTGCACAGACCCAGAAGATTAATGCAGCCATCTCCCCTTTCCCAAAGCCCTTGTCGCAGCTTTGCAAGGCAGGAGCCTCCTTCTCCGCTCTCCTCTCCCTGACAGATGCCTCAGAGCCCGGGGCCGCAGTTAAGGTGACAAGATTCAGCAATTCTTTATGAACATTTCATTCCCGCTCGCTACACGACGTAAATTAGATGGTGTGTTACATTCGGGCAAGAAGCACGATATGTCACTGTGGCGCCGGCCCATTGGATGGAGAGGCTAATCCTGCCGTGAATTTCATTACTGCTTTTATGCCGTCGGAATTAGCTCAGTGACAGTGAGCCTGATTGTCTTTCACTAGGGGTTTGCCAGGGCGCAGGAAGGCTTCCTCCCTGATGGGAGCACTACCGAGTGACCCCACTCTGTGGCCACTCATTGTGCCTTCACTGAGGCAGGGAGGGAGTGGTGTCCAGCCCATGGGGAGCTCTGATATCCCTCCTCCCCAGTGCTCACATAAATGAGATTGAAGGATCCCCTTGCACAGGTGGGTGGCCAGGATGGTGATAACCCTCCTCCCTGTAACAGGAAAGCATTGTATCCCTTCCCCTCAACTTTACATGCACATGGGCAGTTGTCCTGAGGATGTTGTTCTTGCTATGGTGGATTCCTCATTCTCCCAGCACTCACGTGTCAGGTACCAGCACTCGAAAGCCTGGAGCCTGAGAACCAGGGACAGACTGTGATCTATGCTGCAGCTGGGCCAAGCTCAGGTCTTGTATCAGTGTCCACTTTTAGGTTTCATGGCCTTGCCCAGCATAAGAGGAGATGAATGAGATGCACAGAGCCATTTCCATGACTGCCCTTAGGGTGCTGATGCTCAGATCCGTTTAGCCAAGTTTCCTCCTGAAGCACCCTCATGAAGAATATCAGCAGCATGGGTGACTCAGCAGCTGCTGACTTTAGGGAATGAAGCTGGACAACTTGAACCCATCCTGTGTCTATCCCTACATCTCTCCTGTTATAGAGCTGCTACTAATCAGGGAGCAAAGCCAGGAACACACAAAAAACCATCTCCAAACAGCCAGCACTTACCTAGGTGATGTCGCTAAAAGGTCAGACACCAAAAGGGTGGCTCCCAGTAAGAAGTGGCAGAAAGAAATCTGGGAACCTGGAGAACCCAAGTGAAACAAAGGTAAGGCTGGCTTCATGCACATGCTGTATCCACTTAGCAAGTTATACTTTCCCCAGTGAAACAATCTCAGAAGCATGCCATAAGCTGTCCCCTGATGCCACCCCCAGGCCCAGCCATCAGGAGTTCCCTGAACCCCAGCACCCACATTTCATAGACAGCATGGCTTTACTTCTCCAAACTAGCTTCTGGAAATCCTTTCTCTCTCCTCAGAAAGGCCCATGATAGCCTCAGCTCACTCCTCTCCATTTTTCTGTCCTCTCCCATCCACTCTGCCCACCCCTGTTTTGCATCAAGCTACCTTGCTACCTCTCTCCCAAGATTAGATTGAGAGCAAACCAGCAAACCCCCACGTGCAGACCCATGCCTGACCACATCTTACTGAAGCACTTGACTTTTCTCCTGGTACCTCTGAGCGCTGCTGCCATTTACAAGGTTTAAATGTCAGTGTGATGCCCTCCAGGGGTCCAGAGGATTGAGCTGCAAAACACTTGAAGGTTGCAGATGACATTGCTGATGGTTGTCAGGCTGATCCAATTGGTTCTGCAACCCAGCACAGGTTCAGAAACTGAATTGTGGGAAGATGGACAGCTAAACAAATTGATCATCACTGCCAATCATCCCAGTGCATCCCTGAAGTTCAGGTTGTGTGGTTCTGCACAGTTCCAGCCTCAAACTCTCCTCCAGTGGTGAGTGCAGCCTCTGGAAATTGCAGAGGAGGCTTCAAAGCCAAAGAACCATCAGGAAAAAAAAACTCTAATGACATTCCAGTGCTCTGTGCTACCAGACAGGCCCCACCCCTCCTGCTTTCCTTCTGGCTGTCCCAGTGTCTCATCTCAGGGCAGCTTTTGGTGATCCAGTTTTCAAAGGACTGATGCAGGAACTTTAGAACATCCCCTGGGGGACTGAAGGAGCCCTCCTGGGCTGGGTGCTGTACAAACATGGCATGAGGAAAAAAACCACTTTCCCCTAAGCAGGAAAACTGGTATCTGTAACTGGCAAAGGAGCACATTGCATTTACTGGAAGTCAAATCCACCTGGCTGGGGTGTTACCAAAGGCCAGCTTAGATCTAAAACCCATCCATAGGGGTGAATCTGAGAGCAGTAATGGTCCAACTGTGTAGCACAATCTGGATATGTGGAGAGAGCCAATGATTCTGGTGATACTGATACGTGTAGCTCTGCTTCATACTCTTGGTCCCCTCCTCCCTCTCTCAGGACAAGAGGATGAGAGGATGCACAGCTTTAATGTGCATCTATTAGTCAAAGTGCTGTCCTCTTAGGTAAGCACTTTGGGAAGCCTGCTTAGTCCCTCACAGTAATACTCCATTAGGCCTTCACTCTAATTAGTGGGAGGAGTGAGAGGGGACGGGGAAGAGTGGGAGGAAGTTAACACACCGATTTGGGATGATGAACTACACAAGAGATTTGTCAAAGACAGGAAAAAGAACAAGAGCAGTCAAACCTCAAATGTTTGCAGGACAAGTGCCTGAAGGTACAAAGGAACCAGGTTTAGTAGAAAAGGGTCCCTAGCTATTCCCAAAGAAGGGGACAGGATGCAGCCTTTCCCCTGGCATTTGGGATTTGGAGGCAGGCAGTACCCAGAGCTTGGATGGGGATGGCAACCTACTACCAGCAGTTCTGTGGGTTTGTGTTGTTGGTTTAATTGGGATGAAAAAAAGTAAAATATTAAAATGAGGAGAGACTCTGATATTGTGTCCATAGCCTTCTTGACAGAGACTTCCTCTTCTCTGTCACCAAGTCAAATACAAACATGCCCACAAAGAGCAGGGCCAAGGCAGGGGAGCTCAGTGGCCAGAGGAAATCACAATGGCTTTGTGGCATGCCACGAGAGGTGGCACTTGAACCTCAGAAGACAGAGGGGGCCCTATTTCTGGAGATCACTGGAGTACCACTGTCAGAGCAATGCCAGTCACTGTTCTTCACAGCTTGGGAGTCCTCTCTGAACCTGGAGGTACTCAAACCTGGAAGAAACTTAGCTGTGATAGGGGACAGGCTCTAATTAGGTCCAGCAGGAATAAGTCACTGGAGAAAGAAACTGTTTGGGCACCATATCACATGACTGTCCCTCAGCCCAGCTCTGTCACCGGCTCACAAAGTGCCCCAGCGACAGCAGCAAGTGCAGGAGAGCTGGGTCACGTCCAGCCCCCAGCCCAAAACCTGGACCAGCCCCACTAGCACTCTGAGCATCACTTCCCTCCCCTTCAAACCTCTCCTCTTTCACTGTGCCAATTGCCCAGGCTTTAGGCAGAGCTGTTTCATACACAGCTCTCCCAGCAGCCAAGAGCAGTCTCGGCTGGATTTGCCCCAGACGCAAGGAAACCTCGGACAGATAATTCATTGTGCAGCCCACTGCAGCAGAGACAAGGCCAGAAGCTGTACAGAGCAAAAATAAAAAAGTCACTGGGACTCTCCATATCATATATATATCAGCCAGCAACAGCTCCATTGGGAACAAAGGTATTCAAGCATTGGAAAGAGAGTGCTTAGCAGTAAAATAGGTCCTGGAAGCCCTCGGGCACTATTTACTGGGGAATGAATCTACCTTGGTGACTGATTGCAGCCTTTTAACCTGGATAAATCAGATGACAGATAAGAGCGTCTCCCAGGTAGCCCTGCCGGCAGGTACCTCCATTACAGCCCCATCCATTTCAGCCAGCTCTGTCACCCACCAGGGGACATGTTCCCCACTGTGTGAGGTGAGCCCTGTGGGGGGATCAGTGGGCACAGGTTTCTACTAGTTTTTGTAGCACCTCTGCTCTTCTCTTTATGTCAGGGTAGGCAAGGGAGCTTTTTCCAGCTGGAGAGGCCACCAAAGCAGCTGCAATGCTGAGGACTCATTGCTGCCTGGTTCTGAAATCCCAAAGCATCCCATATCCAAGACCACTGCGGGAGGTGGGGAAAGGGCATGCAGTGGATCCCAGCATGGGTTTCTGGGGTACACAAGCCCAGCATACTTCTCTCATCTGCAGAGGGCACTTTCCAGACTGCTTGCAGCAGGACTCACTGCAGTTTCTCAATCACCCTATATCACACCTGAGAGATGGCAGGGACAGAGCCACCTCCAAAGCCACCTATACTGAAGGGACAACCACCAGCTGGGAAAGAGGCTTGATTTATATAAGGACACTTACAAGCTGTGAGTGCTCCCAGGCAGGAGCGAACAGGCAGCCTGCCCCAGCCTTTCATTTTGAGATGCCCTGTCTGCCACCCCAAAGTGCATATTAACCAGGATGCAAGTGTCTGTAATATGCAGCTGCCCTGCTTATCCTGTCCCAGAGACAGGCTGCAAGGACCGAGTCTTCCATCTCCCCGTGTGGCTCTCCAGCAAAGCAGTCAGGAGCTGTGGCAATGCTGCACAGCACAGCAGTGCCATGAACGTAGCAGCCCCTGGCCTTGTGCTTTCAGGCTCAGAGCTGGTTTTTCGTGCACCATCCTGGCACCACCAGGTCAGTCATGGCCCATTGAGGAATTGTCACAGGTTAGCAGCAACGTGATTTGCCTGTGCAGTCTGTCACCCCTTCTGCACAGCAAGAAACCTGTAGCACAAATTAGGATGTTGCCAAACCTTTGTTTTCTTGCCTGCTTTTCCCCTTTGAGCACTCAGAACTTGCAAGCACAGAAGACAACACATATCCACAATTTCAGTTGCTGCAAAGTCTAGGCACCATCCTGTCCCATTTTTGCTCCTAATGCCTTTTATTGCTGCTTCAGACAGCCTTTGGAGGACCCCAGTAACTCAACACTCACCCTGCAGCTCTCCTGACACAGCAAGGAGTGCTGGTCAGGAACACTGTCATTTCAACAGCCGCTGGAGCAATTAGTACTCAATGCATCTCTCTATCTTGCAAAAAGAACCAGTCCCTTCCACACTGCTGCTTGCCTACAGGCCCCTTTCTGTGGCAGAGCAGGCACAAATCCTGTCTCCTTCTGTCCCTTTCTTTATAGATTTAAGGGAGAAAACAAGAAGCACAAACAGGTGTTCTTGCATCTTACAACCTAGTCCTGTGCTCTGCCACTCTCTCCAGCAGAGCTCCCACCCAGGGCCAGCTGCTGATATTCAAGAGAATTAATTATCCACCTGAGATAATAACCCAAACCAAAGCACTTGGTTGAGAGGAGTTAAAGGAATCGTGCTTGTCTCTAGTATGGAGCCTGGGGTTAGAGAACCTCACAGTACTCCAAGTCACCTCTCTTGCCAAGCAAGAGAGGTCTGAAAACTTTGGAGGCAGAGAATAAATGTGGGGAAGACGTGAGGGAATTGAACTTTGTCTTTGCACGTCGGATCAGCATGGTCTGGAAAGGGCAAAATTGTTCCTGGTTTTCTGTGCCTTGGCATGGCAGTTTCTGGAGTGAGAATGGGAAACAAAAGCAAACCGACATCTCTTGTTTGAGTCCCTGCATACGGGAGTGCTTCTCTCCATGTCATCCCCATGCCAGTTGGGTGCCAGCTTCAGCCAGAGGCATGCAGAGCAGGCACGGCGTGTTTGCTGGGGTTGGATGCAGAGCAGGGCATGTAGTACAGAGCACAGTGGAGCCCCAGTTACACCAAAACATGCACAGTGATGCTCAGTCTGCCAGGAATCACCAAAATCGGTCATGAACCCTTTCTGGCTGATTTAAACTCATCAGGCGGCAACTCTGGAGCTGCCGAAATGAGCAGGAACCTCTGGTCGGGGTCATTCCCTAAGAGCTTACAAAAGGGGTTTCTCCTCTGCAGTAACTGTAAATGACACAGGCAGTGCTGGGACTCAAAAGAGGATGGGTCTAATCCTGCAAGTTGCTTATCAGAAGGAAAATCCAGTCAATTCCCTGCAACAGTGCTGCTTCATGTAGCAGTTTGGATCAGGTACCTGATCCTTATGGGAATTGCTCGGGTTTTTTGGTGATAGGGTTGTTTTCAGCCAGATTGCTTCCCTGATCTGGCCTCCATACATCCTCAGGGACAGCAGACCTGAACGGGGTTAGACAAACAGCTTGGCTGAGCAGCGGGGGGGTGAGGGTGCCCTGGGGCAGGATTAATCCCAGCTTGACACATTTCCCACACACCAGAGCATTTGAGCTGAGATGGAGATGCTCCAGGGAGCCAAGCAGGGGCTGGTAGGCTTCAGGGACCAAGACTCCTCCTCTACCCAGCCACACAAACTGCAGTGTGTCCCTGCCCCGCTCCAGGTGCATGATGCAGATGGGACAAGGAGCCAGCTACTGCCTGTCTATTCAGCCAGGTCTGTCAGTCCAGTCAGGTTCAAGATATCCAGGAGGGTCAAAGAGAGATGAAAGTGTATGTGTGAGGACTGGAGAGCAGCGGGGATCCACCCAGAGGCTGACCTCCTTCTCCATCAGAGATCACACCCTGGAAGCCATATTCAGCCATCATTAGTATGCAAAGACTGTGATCCGAGAAAGGGGGAGAGAGAAAGGGAGAGGGAGGGAGGGAGGGGGGAGAGAGGGAAGGGAGAGAGAAAGAGAGAAAAAGCCAGTTGTTTTATTCATGGCTGGTGATATTATAGACTGAGTGAAAATCACATTATCGTAATGGGAAAGTTAGAGTTGCCGTGATGATGCCCTGAAGCTTGTGTGCTGATTGGGGTGTGATTGCTATCTGTATTTATATGTAGAAAGCAAAGTTCACTGCCAGTTCAAGATGGTGGAGCCTGCTTCTTCATGCTACATAATTCTTCAGTAGGGAGAAACTAAGAGCAGCCGGGGCTTCTGAGCAGGCATGGGGGCTCCCGTAGTGTGGGGCCGTGGGCAGAGATGGTTTGTGCTGCCCACCTGACTCCCAGCACAGCACGGGCTGCTGGGCTGGGAGCGGGGTGGGGGCAGTGGGTGTGAGTGGGATGGGGGCAGTGGATGTGAGCACCTGGGTGTGTTTGCATGTGAGTCAGTCTCACAGCCCTGGTTGTTGGTGACGCTAGGGGAAACTGGGCTGCAGTTCCAGTTTTGAGGATACAATATGATGGAGGGCACAGAGCAGCAAGAGGAGGGGATCAGTGTAAATGTTGCAATGCTGTTTGCAGACTGCAAGGACTTTGGGAGTGTGAGTTATTGATGCCTGCTGGTATTTTCTCTTAGGTGGAATGTGACAACCTATGGACTCCGTCTCATCCGTTAGCCAACTTTCCCCCTCAGCTCCCAAAGTCTTCTTGAGGGAAGGTGCAACCTTGGACCTTCCTACTCCAAACTCCAGCTTTAGCTGCTAAGACTGGGATGGTGCTGGGCTTCTATGCAGCAGCAGGTGGTGGGAAATGTAGGTGAATCCCTTCAAAATAAATCCACCCACAGAAAAGGCTAATGCTTAAGGAACTCTTAAACTTCCAACCTCACTCTTTTTCTGCCAGCCCTGGCACTCATGTCTGGCTGCTGAAGGTCCTATCCCGCACCCTGCCCCAGGCATCCCAGGGAACCTGTAAGCCCACAAGTAGGCTCCAATCCAGGAGCTGCTATGCTTCATATACCAGCACTTGGGATACTTCCTGCGGGATGAGGACATGCCACAGTCACTGGCTCCCCCAGGCAGTCACACAGAGGAGATCCACAGGTGGAAAGCTGCTGCTCTGCTTGGGACTCAAGCAAGTGCCCTGATGCTGCAGCACAAGGGGACTTCCACTCACCAGTTTATGTTTTTACATCCCAAAGTGGCACACATTAAAAAGACAGACCATGAACTGTGCATCTGTCAGCAGTAATGCTGAGGTTATACTGGCATCCTGGTGTCCATGCTGTCTCCTCCCAAGGACATACCTTTCAGCAGGCTCTTGCATCTGCAGAGATATGTTGGCATTCAAGGGGTGCATTTACCTTCCATTTTTGGGTACAGTTTCAGAGAATAATAAAAATTAAAGTTTGAGGAAAACAGAGGGTGAATTATTAAACCACAGAAGAGGAAAATAAAAATAGCCAGTGTTGCAGAGGGAAAGTGAGGCAGATATTTGAGAAGTCAGAAGAGCAGAGGCTAAATCCTGTTCTTTATTTGTTTGCTTTCAGTAGGCTTTATAGCAAGCCACTAAATGTGCTCCATTCCCCCTGGAGAGCCTTCTCCTTAGTCAGCTCAGTCATGTGCCTCCCAGCTTGCTGTTGCATTTCCCTTTCAACCCCCCATGAGGACCTGCAGCACTGTGATGGGAATTTCTTGTGCCTCTCCTGACTCCTCACCCTTTGCCGTGCTATACAGTTGTTTGTAAACATACCTCAGGTGTATGAAATGCTCTTCCACCCACATTTTGCATTGATGCAAATGGCACAAGGTGCAGGGCCTCGAACAGTGTCCCCCAGATCTGCTGTCACAGTTGGAGCAAGACACAGCCTGGGAAGAGACAGGCAAAGGCTAGATTGTACCCAGCCTATGTAGAGAGCTGCTGCAGAGTAGAGAGACTGAGGGATGAGGTTGCTCCACAGGGACTGCTCAGCCCAAGGTCAGAGGGAAGGACAAGTTTTCCACTCCAGGGAGAGTTCAGACCTGGCCCTTCCATGACAAGTGGTGGCAGAGCCAGCTCCTGGGTGCCAAACCCCCCGTGCCCTCAATGCACCAGATGGATACTCATGTTCCCGAAAGAGCAGCCATTACCTCTCCCGCCTCCCTCCCACTGAGGGAGTCAAATGTGGCTCCAAAATGTGCCATGCTGCAGAGCAGAAACTGCCTGTGACCCCACCTGTCCCCTCCACCAGCCGTCACAGTGTGGCTGCCAGCCAGGACGCCCTGTGTATCAGACACAGGGTAGGCTGGGACCAAAGAACACTAAGCTGGGACGGGTAGGAGGCAGCAAGGGGCTGCCTGGATACACTCAGAAATGGGAGAGCCTGAAGGCTGCTGGCTGGACTTGAAGGCAGGAGGAGATGTGGCTGCAGGGCACCGTGGAACTGGGGACAGAGACAGCAGAGGCAGAGTGAAGGTCAGGCCATGAGCACAGGCAGCTAGGGAGCATCCCTGGGAGAAAATGCAGCCTGGGATACCTCATGATGCCCATGCTGACAGCCAGTGGGAACTGCCTAAATAGCTGCTCATGAGCTGCAGCATCAGGTCCCCATGTCCCAGCTCCCCATCCCTGGGCATGGCAGCGCCAGCCATGCCTGGGGCTGGCTCCAGGCTGACCTCTCTCCCATTTCCCAGCTGCAGGAGAGGCTGTGCAAGGGGTACAAGGGGAGAGGGACTGCTTTGAGCTGCCTTTGTGCCATGCAGGCTCTGCCATGGCCAACAGCCAGAGACCACAGACCACCCACCTCCTTCCTCAGGAGCCTGTGTACAGGCATTTGGGTGAACACATGTGGGGCAAACACATGTTCCCTGCACACATGCACTTGTCAGCAGGGAGAACAAGCACACACACATGCATGCAAGAAGCAGGATCCTAAGCTCCAAAAATGTCATTTGCCAGCACTTAAGACAAGGCATCCCTACTCATCACTGTTGCTGGTGCGTGCAAGCAAATAAAGAAAATGACATCTCACAGACAGACATCAGCAAACACCTACATGAAGCTCGAAATCTCCTCCCACCAAACACACACACAGGGCTCTGTCGCACACAGGACTACACTGTCATCCCAACACACCCACGTGGGATCATTGCAGCCTGTGCCCACTGCTACACAAACATCTCAGCCCAAACCTATGTGGGGTTTGCTCTGCGTACAGAGGTATCACCCAAGCACTCAGGCATTCCCAACCCATGTGTGAACAGGTAGTGGGAGCCTGGCAGACCCAGGCTGTGCACCCAGCAGTGACCAAAGAGTTATAAACGTCTGGATATTCCCATATGCACATGGATGTGCACACACACACACACAGATGTTTTGTTACCACAGCTGCCTGGGCAAGGACACTCGTGGCTCCCTGCTTCCCATGGCACTGCCTCTCTTCTCTCCCTATCTTATCTGTTTTTCACAGTTTAACCAGAATCAGCAACTTCTGTCACCTGCTGCTACCTGGCATGTCCCTTCCCACGCTGGCTAAATCTGTTTGAACCCACAGATGTGTGATTAAACACGGCGAGCGTTAGTAGCGAAGCACTGCTGCGTGCTCCCCGTATGGCTGATGAGTGTGCAGCTGGAGCAGAGCTCCCTGGGGTACCCTGCTGCTCGCTCAACACGCGCCAGGTCGGGGGGAGGAAGGTGTCAACATGGCAGGGAGGGTATTTAAGCATTAAGCCATTTCTTTTCCCTGCAAGGATCTGGAAACTGCAGCTTTTCCTGCCTAGGTATGTCTGGCTGAGCCTTTGACGAGGAGATTGGAAAGGCTTTCTTTGTAGGAGAGCAGCAGAGAAGAGGGAAGGGATGAATGTGAAGGGAGAGGAGAAAACTGTACAAAATACCAGAGGGAGTTGCTATGTCTTCTCCCAGCTCTGTCACAAAAAATTCAAGGGGCTTCCAGGGGAGCCAAACAGCAGGGTACGTGGGGGTGCCACACAAGAAGCTTGACTCTATACCTTACTGCCAGGTGATGATGGTGGGACCAGACAATAACATAACCAGCCCGTATGTTTCTGAAGGGGAAACTTTGCTCCACAGGCTCCAGCAAGTAGGCCACCCTCTAGCTTCTCTAAGCACGTGTTCCCTGGATCCTGGGGGGGGGTTGGCTTCCAGAGGACTCCCCTGGCTTATGTAGCCTATCAACCAGGAGCAGTCAGGCTGGCACACACGTGACCTGTGCTGCAAGGGAAAGAGAAAGTCGAAGGGAAAGGTGCCTTGATCCAAAGCACTAGAAAAAAGTCTGTTGGTGACTTACCCAAACAGAGCAAATCATGAGCTCAGTGCAGGGCACCTGGTCCCTGTTCCAATCTCATCATTGTAAAGCATTTTGGGTCAGGTTTCAGATGCATCAAGAGGCATCTGAGGATAGATCCCAGAGGAAAAGAACAGAAATGTTTCACATTTGTCTCAAATAAATAACAACTCGGGTTTCTTGCAAGGCTGATCCAGGGTGCAGAAACACAGAGACGCACTTGGGTAATGCAGTAAAAACCTCTCAGAGCACAGGACTGATCCGCTGTGTTCTCACTGGTCCCTGCCAGGGTCCCTACCAGGGTCCCTGCCACCAGACCCTACCTAGCTCCTCCACCACCCTCCCTAACTGGGCACAGCATCAGGGCAGCCTCCCAGTGGGACAGGGACCCCTCTCGGTTCAGGATGCTGTCTGGCTCATTCCTGATGGGAGTGACATGTGGCTTGTCTTCAGCATGTCAGCCACTATTGCCCACAGTGGCCCCAGGGGTGTGAAGGGGGACTTAGTATGGACACACCACTCTGGGGTGTGCTCCCTTGTCATTTTCCTGCTGAAACCAGGGTTTGCCCTGGAAAGGGGAGACAGCTGGAAAAACACTGTGGGGCTGAGGAACAGCGTGGGACAGAGCAGCCTGCCAGGCTGGGGAGATAGCAGTGCTCCTCACTTCCAAGGGCTGTGGACGCTGGGTCTTGCTGCCTCTCTTATTACTTCTCCCAGCTCCATCTTTCCCTGGAGGACCTTTCAAGACACCCGTGCACAGCATGAGCCCATCTGCTCCAATCACTGCAGCTGCCGACTCTTCACTCCTCTCCCTCTTGCTTATTTCCCTGCAAAGAGCCATTATTTCTCCTATCCTCACCTCTCCCCACTGGGTATCTTCTAGCAACCTGCATCTAACCCCTGCCTCTCTGCTCCCCTCTCTGCTCTGCTTGCTCCAGTTCTTGCTGGCCTCACCACCAGTCTCCTGTGTCACCGTGTCCTAATTTAATGGGGACCAGACTGGGTGCAATGCTCCTCTTCAAGCAGGTCCCACACTATGAAAATGCTGAGGTGGCTGTTCTGCTACACACAAACTAATGCAGAAAGGGCAACCAGAAAGCCTGTAAAACCATGGAGCATCATTCCTGGGGAATTAGTACCGATACAAATTGACACTGCGCTCTGCAGCTGGTTTCCTCTGTGCAATGCCTTGTGCCAACAATTACTGCAGACAGGAAGAGGAAGATAAACGGATGAATGGGTGGTTCACGGAAGATCTACGGATGGAGGGATGGATGAAGGACAGCCCAGATGGGTGGTGGGTCCAGTCAAGGTTCCGGTCTAAATTCCCAAATTCCTTATATTATTAATTTACTTTCCCATCTGCTGTAGTGAAATCAAACACCCCAAACTTTTCCTTATTCCACAGTTTTCCCACTTTCTGACATCAATTTGATGCCATTCTGTTGGTGCTTTGCTCGCCAATCCCTTTCTCTATGGCATGGATTGCTGTAGTGAAGTAGCCAGGATCAGCATCCTTCCCACAAGTGCATTGTCCCCTCAAGGCCAGAAACAGGATACTCCTGAGTCTGTATTTTCCCCTGTCTCACTTGTGTCACTGTGTAGTCTGATCAGCCATTGAGACCTCTGCACTGATCATCTGCACCCCAGAATTACACTCCTATCCTTGTTCAAGGATAGGTTGAATGAGGCCTTGAGCAACCTGGTCTAGTGGGTGGCATCCGTGCCCTTGGCACAGGAACAGGAACTAGATGACCTTTAAGGTCCCTTCCAACCCAAGTCATTCCATGGTTCTATGAAACAGGTATGAACAATAAGGACTCAGGGAAACAGAGAAGACTGCTAGTCCCTGTCTCCCCCAAACACCGTGTGATTTGCACACTATCAGAAAAGTCTGTAGACTTCTGTGGTGTGAAGATAATTTTTCTGTACTGGTCAGCAGCACAGCTGTGTCTCAGGGACACAGATCATGGGCACAAGACAGCAACAGTCTCCTTCTTTACTAGGTTTCAACTCCTTGGCTCTCTACATCTCTGCTGCTTGCTGTGGGAACCAAGCTGGTTAGAGGGCACGCAGAGATCCTGGAAGGGTGGTGTTTTGCATTCTGTGAGTGGTTTTGGGGCAAGGAACAAGGTGTTATTTGGACAAAGTCGGTGGAGTCATAGCCTTATTTCCTTGTGAGATGAGAGGTAACATAGCTGGTGACACTAATGACTTAGCAGGGAAGGTCAAAGGATAATGCTGCTCCTGAGCTCTGCACATCTGCAGCAAATGATGATGGAACTAGGTGAAATTTTGGACAAAACATTTCTTAAAACAGACCATGCCCCCTGGAGAAACTTTTCGCTTCAGTAGAAGTGCCCTTCTCATTTATTTGTTCATAATTCTGCAAAGCCCTTGTGTCCAGTTTGGGTCTCCACAAGGCAAAATAAACAACAACAACAAAAAAAGACAACCAGGGGTTTGTTCTGATTTTTGGAAAGCCCAGAATATTTTATAAAATCTGGCTTTGAAAACTGATTTTGGAAGAGAGGGAGGATGGGTTGCTTTCAGCCACTCATCCATAAGGAAAGAAAAAAAAGGAGAAAAAGTGAAGCCATTGGCAGTTGAACACAAACTCGGAGAGGCAGAAGGAAAATGTCAGTGCTATGTCACAACTCTAGCTGGTACAAGACAGCTCTTAAACAGAGATGTGAAAGGGCTGTTTGGGATCATGTACCTTCCATTCCATAAATTACAGCTGAGTAGAGGGGGGTAGAGCAATGCTGGGCTGGTCAGTGGTTTTCGGAAGACGTCCCAGATGGTTTCTATTTCATCCAAAGTGGGTCACCTGCCTCTGCTCCTGTTCCGTCTTGATTTCAGAGTTGGCATCCTCTAGCAAAAGTCTTTTGGTGGTGGTGGGCACATAACTGTGGCCCTTTGGTCCTGCCCCAAACCAGTTTTGAGCTCTCCCCCTTGCCTTTCTGAGCCCTTCCTCCTCAGGACCCATTTGTGGGGTGGGTACAGCCAGGGAGATGAAGACAGCTGCCTCCCTTTTCCCCCATCGCTCAGGATCCCACGGCATTGACTCCTTGTGAACCAAACAAGCACTGGCACGATGCAGCCTGGCAGGCTGTCCTGAGGGCTGTAAATCATGCCTGCACATTCCTCCAGTGGCGTCTCACTTCAGACACATTTCCCCCCCCCAAAAGTATAGCAAGCCTGCACCCCTCCACCACCTCCCCACTCCTGCCCAGCCAAGCTCCAGCAGCCCCCACCCTAGGGAACAACACTCAGCCCCTCCTTGTAATTTTTGAGCATGAAGAAGCATTAAATTGTAATCTACCTCCTTGGCACTCTTTTTCCTTCCCTCCTTGTTCTCCTTCATCCCCAGTCTCCTCGTCCTTCTGGGTCCATAAATCTTAATTTTGTCTGTGACTTGGATTTTCATTCCCCTTCTCTCTTGCTCTCTTTCTGTCTTGATCTTTCTTTTTTTCACGATGTTAATTAATCATGTTTAGGCCAGCAAAGCAAGCAGGGTTGGACATCAAAGACCTGGACTGTATACCCCAGCTGATATGTGAGCGTGGCTAAGGCACAGATTCAACTGGCTTCCAGCCATGGCCAGCTGGTGTTGGCTTCCAGAACTTCCACAAATGCTTGCCTCTTGTGCCTGGTGTTTTATTGCTCCCCAGCAGTGTGCCAGCCCATCACACCAGGGATCACATGGGCCAGCAATGTGAAAAGCCCATGAGCTTGCCCCTCTCTTGCCTCTCATGCCAGGTGTGCTTCACAGCACACAGTCCAGCTCCTCGTTCAGCCTGTTTATGGGTCCCAGGCTCCTTCCAACCATTGCCTGAAAGAGCACATCTCATTTCTTAAAGCTCCTGGTTCTCTGGAAGCTGTCTTAAAGCTCCTTCTTTGCCTCCCTTCCCTGCTGCCTGTCCTTCTAAATTATACCCTATCATTCCCCCAGGACTGGCTCCTAGTGCTAATACCCCTCAGATATTTGCAAGCTATCATCATGTCCTCAGTGAGTCATCATTAGACTAAGCTCTTGCAGTTAGCTCCTTTAATCGTTCCTTGTAAATCTTTCCCTTTACACCTCTTCTTGTTTTCATAGCTTTTTCCTGAGTGTCTTCCAATCATACCAGTGGCCTTAGGGTCATAGGCCTGGAAATGACCCTTGTAACTCTACTTGGGCCAAAGGCAAAGTTGCTCAGGGGTTTTCCAGCCTGATCCTTCCCTCTGTGCATCTGTGATCAGTCCCACGTCATATCAGTATCTTTCCCACGACAATCTCCTCTTTATTGACTGCCCAAGTGTTCCAACACCAGCTGAACCAATGTAGACTGGGGAAAAAAAGAATAAAATTCCATTCTGCTTATTCCATTTGAAAAAAAAGACAGACTTAAAGCTCACAAGGGAACTCACATGAAAATTGGAGCAGGTGAAAAAGGACCAGGATTGTTTCCCCAATGAAAAGCCAAGCCATCAATGGGTATTTTGGGTTTGGATCTGGAATGAAGCTGATGGGGCCCATCTGTTACTTTTCCCTTTGCAGATCAGCTGTGTTTTCCCAAGTTGACCTTCATCTGCTATTTCAAACCCCAGGTCAGCATTCCCATGGGCTCCATCCAGCTCCCACTGGGAAGGAAACTGGGTGCTAAATGTTTCGGTGTCATTTCACTATCTGTTCCTGCCTTTACTACCACCTACAGGCTTCAGGAATGAAGCAGCCTCTTCCCAGATCATTAACAGGGAGCTTAATTAAAAGCTGTCACAACACCGGCATCATTGCTGGAAAATGGTAGCCCACTTTGCAGCTGGGTGACAGGGTCATGCTGTTGTCATTTCCCGGTCGAGTACATGCTTTCTTTATCACTGACTCCAGGACTCCTGGTGGCTCCAACTTATTTTATCAACTTGTCCTTCCTGCAACCTTTTCTGCCTTTCTTGAAGTTCTGACCAATTTTTAAAAGGAAAATGCCCCTTTGAAATGAAGAATGCAAGACTGGCAATACAAAATGTTTCAGGTTGTTTCAGTCCCATCCCTATCTTCTCTGGACAAGTTACCATGGTGAGATATTTTTGACTTTTAAAGTGATATTCCCATTAGAGGGTTTGGGGAAGGGATGAAGTGGTTTCCTAATAGCCATGAATAAACTTCCTTAGACTTGGCAGTCAGCCAGCGATGCCAAGCACAGCCAGGCTAGAAAGTTCTGGATCTTTTGTAAAGAAAGGGCTCAAAGCATGCTTTACTCTTGACCAAGGCCATTTGGATACCAAAAGACCCATCTCATGGTAAGCCTACATTCAGAGAACTGCCCACCCAGAAGGGAGGTGAGAAAAATCAATGGGTACGTTTTCATTCATTAGGAACAAAAATTGCTGACAGGGGCCTATGCAAGATATTTTGGGGTTTACCTGGTTGCTGCACCTTTCCTGCTCTGTGCTAGCCCCCCTTTGCAGATTTTCATACTTCATTTTTCTAGGATTTTGCAGTCTGTGAAAGCAGTCATGTCCCTGTCCCCACTGACATGAAGAGATGAGCCTCTGTCCACGTGAAACCTAATCCTACCCAACTCTCTGCACCCTGTAAGTGGGTAAAAGTCTTCACAGAGATTGGTTTATGTCCTGCCTCTTGCTGTTTTCAAAGCTAAGCCCCACCGGGACCCCAACTCATACAGATATTGGAGCACACACTCATACCATGAACACATGAGATCTGCCACTGCTCCCAGAGGACTTCAAAGGGTCAGGCTCACGTGCTTAAAACTGAACAGGTGTTAAATAAGCTGCTGGATCAGGGCATCAGTCATCGGCAAGGCAGGGGGCACTGGATATATCTTGCGATAATAGACCTCTTTGCTACATTTGCACAGGCCTTTGCAACAGCCAATAAATCAGGCAAAACAGCTGCTGCTAAACTATGCAGAGACTTTGCCCTTCAATGCAAATTTTCTGAAAGGATCAGCCACGATCTGGGCTGGGGGAATTTGAAGCTGGGCTCCTGTACACCCTGATGCCAGACTAGGGATGGTCAGGGTAGCCCACCCTGCAACCCCACTGACTAAAGGGCAGCTGGAGAACAGGACTTGTGGCCCCATGCATCCAACCAGCTGGACTGAGCACTGTGCCACTTGCAGCATGGGAAGCCCAGTCTAGCCATTCCTCTAAGACCACCAAGCCATCCAACAGCTAAAGCAGTCATGTAGCTGGAGAGGTTATACCCCCAGCCCTGCTGTTGGGTCTCCTCTGATCTCCTGACTCTGTTAAAACAGGCAGCAACATCAGAATTGGTTCTAAAAACATTTTGGGACCTGCTGAGGATGGGAACAGCAGGAACCTGGAGCACAGGTCCTCAGTCTGACTCCATTGGCTGCTCCTCAAATCCTGTGATTTCAGCCGTTCACTCACTTCCCTCCTTTGTTAAATGATCCTCTCCAATTCAACCAGCAATTTACTGGGCACAGTTCCCCAGGGTGTGCTCTGTTTGGGCTTTATCACCTGCTACTGTGAAACATGAGTGAAAGAAACCCCCAGCAGCCAATGGGACCCCAGTGACTCACTGTCATAGACACAGCAAGAAACAGCTTCTGGTGCAGGTAACAATGAATGAAAAAGGCAGAGTGATAAAAAGCTGAGTACAGATTGAATAGAAAGAGGAAAAGGGGAGAAAGACCCAATTTGAGAGAAAGCCCCAAATGAAGAAAGTCTACAAAGCTGCTTGGAGCCCACCAAGGGGAGAAGGGCTACTCTTGCTTTCCATCAGCATTTTCCTCCGATCCTAGAGGCTCATTTCTGCTAATAAAGAGCAATTTGGGTTGGCCAGGATTCCCAAGGTGATGCTGGCTTCCATCTTGCTCCTACACACACCAGACATTTCAAGGCATTGCAAGTCTGGAATCAATCCATTGTGGCTCGACTGCGAGCAAGGCGCTGGGGGGGCTGACAGAGCACTGGGCCAAGCACATCCCATGGTGGTTGATGCCAGCATGTTGTGTTTCACAGAAAATCTCTGCTAGGTTTTCCAGGGATGGGTAACTTCAGAGCCGCCAAAATTGTTCTCAACAAAATGGGGAAAGGGATTTTCTCTGCAGGGAGGAAGTACCACTTCCCTGTGTCACTCCTTGGGGGTAGTCAACCCAGGGCCCTCAGCTTTGAAGGACAATCTTTAGTCTGTAAAAGACCCAGCAGCTGATGTGTGGGATAAACCCACCAGCAGTTAGAGAACACGCTGCATTATACCAATCTGTCAGGCAACAAGTTTACGCTGTACTGGACTCACTGCTTTCAACCTGGGCAAATACATCCAAGCTGGAGAAGGCAGATGTGAGAAGCTCATTTGTGCCTCTTGCAAAGCCAGGGATGCCGAATGTCTCCGGGAAAGCTCCTTCTGACCTTCGTCTTTTTTTCCTGCTGTTTTTCTGCCTCTGTCTTCCCCCCCAAAATGAAAAAAAAAACACAATCTGTGAATCACTCCTACTTCTCCTTCAAAAAAAGTGTAGGGAAGGGGATTTTCCTCCACTGCACACCCACGTTTTCACAACCATGGGTTAGAGCAAAGTTTTGCTCATGGACATGAGTCTTGATGTTATGGCAGGGCTTGCTTGGGAATAGAGTGCTATAGGCTTAGTGTTGTTTGTTAAAAGGCATAGCTGGGCAAGCTACAAAGTGTTACTATCTCACTTTGCTGACTCTACCGGACATGGAACGGACAAGCATTGGGCTCGTTTATAATCCAGGCAAAGTGGCAGGAGCACCACTACACCTGAGGCCATTGTTTTCAGTTTGTCTGCACTGAGCTCAAAGTTTATGCAGCACGAAGCCAAACCTGGAGGTGCAACTGACCGTCAAGATCAAGTGCTGGCTGACTGGCTACACTGTATATTAAAGGGCTTGTTTGTCTAATGTTTACTGCTGATCATGCCCGATATATTCATTTTAGTGTGAGATCCTAGAAAACTATTCAGGAACTCAGCATCTATCTGTGTTTTTGGTAGACTCTGACCCTTATTTTTCTATGTCTCAAGTAACCCAATACACCTGTGCTCCATTTTTAAATGTGTTCCTGCCAAAACACCTAGTCCCATTTCTCTCTCTTTCCAGTAATCCATCCATGAGCAGCCCCACACAGTATCTCCCTCTCTAAAGCCACAAATCCATCCTTATCCACCTGTCTGTCTCTCCAACAAGGGAACAAAGGACAATGTGTTTGGTTAAGTTGGCATCAGATGGCAAAACCCATTGGCACTCTGTCCAGTTGCCTATTCTTACAAAAGGAAAAGCAGTGACATTGGGGCAAGAAACCCCATGAGACAGTTTGGAAAGAAAAGAGAGCAGGAACAAAATTTGAGCAAGATAAAAGGTGATAAATGTCTGTCTCTTCACCAAACTTTTCTTCTTAGCCTCTTGCTGAACCCAATTACCCTAACTAAAATGAATGTGCTGTAATATGACAGACTTTTGTCTTTGATTAAAGACTTCCAGGCCTCTTGCAGGTGATGCACTCTATAACTCATTGTAAAGATGGCTGCATTTTATAACCAATGAGTTGCGTGGAGTTTAGGGGGGTTTTTTCTTTCTCCCTCCTCTTCCCCGTTTCCTTGCTCTCCAGTTCAGACCGAACTGGGTTTAACTAGGCCTGAATAATTTAATAGAGTCATTATGCTCCTGTGTTTTTCCCTTACTGTCAACTGTAAAATCCATACAGTAGCTTCGGGAAATGGGGCTAATTTGAATTGATAATAGGAGACTCTGGAAAAAGTCATCTATTGCCGTGCAATGGTGGAGCAGATGCATGCTAAATCTTGTATAATGAAAGAATATGCTGGTGTCAATTATGTAAGAAAACGACTTTACAGTGGTTTGAGGCAATGGGTTAGCATTCTGCTTGATATTATCACATAAAGAAACACCCATCAAAACTTCTCATAAATATGGAACGGCAAGTAAGATTACATTATAAATTTGAATGTTATGAATGTGTATGAGAGAGACAGATCGAAGCAGGATACCCACCTCTCATAACTAGAAGTACAAAAGAGCAATATTTCAACATTTACACGACACTGTCATCAGGAGAGCGGACCAGGAGAGGGGCTGGGGCTGTGTCCCTCCCTTGCCTGCCCCAGAGCCACTGTCACAGCATTTGCTGGGGAAAAGACTACTACTGGGTGTTGGTCTCTTAGTCATGTGCCTGAGTGAAACAGTGATTTGTCATCAGGCAAGGTGGCTGGGAAGGCAATGCTGCTGCTGCAGGTGTAGGAGTGGCTTTCACTTCAGGAGATGTTTGCACAAGGATCTGAACTTCACCGCAGTCATCAAGCTCTGGGGAAGCACCTCTCTCAGCTTTCAAGGTTTGCTACCTGGGAACTTTTTGGGAGAGGAGTGTTATGGATTCCAATTACAGTTACAGCTACCACCAGGCAAAACCAGTATCAGGGTCTGGTTAAGAGAGGACAGCACATTGCTGAGAGTGACTGCAGAAGGCTGCAGCAGCTTCTGTTAAGCAGGTTGCTGGGGAAGGGTCTGCTCCCAAGAAGGGATAGCGGTATCAGGGTAGGGTGGGGTGGAGTGAGACAAGAAAGGATTAGTGGATATCAGAGGGGATTTGCTTCAGAGCAGATTCCCAGCACATCGTGAACAGAGGAGGCACTTGGGGTGAGGGAATTCCAGGGCACAGAGTCAATGAATCACATAACTGAATTCAATTCCTCATAAAACATGAGCTGCACTGGGCGTAGAGGAGAAAAGGGACGTCTGGCCCAAGCCGATAGTGGGAACTGGGGGAGCTCCATGGACAGTCACATCTAGCCTGGGGCAAAGTAGGTCACCCAGCACAAACCTGCTGAGCTTGCACTGCCCATTTCAAATCCCCATGAGACCCAAACACTGCCTGAGTAGCTCACGTCACAGGGCCTCCAGCAGAGCTGTCAGTTATCCCAGCTCTGGGACTGGACAAAAACTGGACCAGATCCAGGTTCCTTTTGCC
Source organism: Manacus vitellinus (assembly GCF_001715985.3). Classification (NCBI taxonomy): domain Eukaryota; kingdom Metazoa; phylum Chordata; class Aves; order Passeriformes; family Pipridae; genus Manacus; species Manacus vitellinus. The sequence goes on from NW_021939122.1 coordinate 11,415,563, forward strand.
CAGCTGATGGCTGAAACCTGTCAGTTTGCTCTCCCTGGGCTCCAGCTGGCTGGCTGCAGCCCGAACCTGTCAGGCTCTGTCAGCATGGTGCATTCGAGCTCCCAGCACAAATGGGAGGCATGTGTGGTACATCAATTTGCAGCCATTCCCTCATGCTCCCCCAGATGTTGCTGCCCTTTGCAGCCTGGACAGCTGAACACATCCAGCCCAGAGCCATTCTGATCCACCACAAGCTTCTAGACACCGCTGCATCAGCACAGGGGGAAATCAGCAGACAGTGTTGATGACGGGTTTTAGGCTGTGGCACTTTGGGAGCAAATATACAGCCACTCAGATGCTGCGGGGCAAAGGCAGCTTTGGGGCTGAGGCCAGTCAGAGGGTGAGGGGTACAGCATGTCTGACCTTGGCCTGAAGCACTTGGGCTGTCCCTCGCTCTCCCTTGCTGGCTGCCCTGCCCTTCTGATGGACGTTGCCACTCCTGGAGCCGAAAGGGCCTTCACTGATACATCCAAATCATGAGTCTGCAGATCCATATTCAGCAGCAGGTTATGCTGTTAGTGCCTTCTGCTGACCACTCCAGGGGTGGTCTCTCCAGCAGAGACAGGGAGGGCGGCAGGGATAGCATTGCTGTGGCTCAGCTCACCCAAGTTTGTCTGTACTAAATGATACCTCAATGTGCTCCTGCTAGCACAGAGAAGGGGTACAGCTTAAGTTATGTCTTGGATGGGTTGGACCTGGTATAGAAAACTGAACATTCCTCTGCCCTTTGGAGCCTGGAAGATGGAGCACATCCCAATAGAGAAGCTGGCCCACCTGGTTGAGAAAGGGGGACTCCCAGTGCCAGCACCTTCATTGAGAGACACAAGTTAGAGAAAGGTGACTCTTGACTTGCACATAAAACATTGCTGGGGCTGGGGAGTATTGCTTTGTGTGCATCCAGCACAGCAGCCCCTTCATGGACTGAGTAGGCTCTGTCTTACACAAGCATTGACTTCGGCCCACTCTGGCCCTGTGGGATGCCTATTCCAGCCTCTCTTTGCCCTGATGGTTACAAATCTGTTGCTAATTTCCAGTCTACATTTCTTTTCCTTCTGCTTTAGCCCTGTTTGCTCCAGTGCCAGTGTCCTCTTTTAGCTTCAGTGGCTCTTCCCTGCTGTTAGCCCTGTTGACGTATTTATGGCCAGCAATCAGATCCCCTCTCAGCGGGTGTCATGCTGGGCTAAACAAGCCGAGCTCGTTCAGCCTCCTCCTTCCAGAAATGATAAGGCCATCATGCACTGAGGTATGCAGCTGCTTTGCTTCTGCAGCCAGGTGGGAGCGCAGCTGGGCCATATTCATACCACCCCAGCCCCCATGCCTCACTTGCTGCCATAGCCTTGATAGGAGTGGGGATAAATGCTGTGCTTCACCTGTCCCTTCCAGAACAGAGATGTATGTCCAGGAGTCACCCTAAGCAAGACAGGCACTTCCACGGTCTTCTCTAAAGACAGTCTGAAGCCTTGCTTACTCTTGGAGACGCTTAGTAGGGAAATAGGGAATAACTGGACAAGCTAGTGTCTATCCACCCAACACATGTGAGGAGGGTCTCTTTTCTAGCTTTGTGGAGGGGCTTCTTGCAGTCCTTCTCTTTCATACCTTCCCTGTTCCTCACCTTAGCTTTTCAAAGAGACCCAGGCAACACCCTGATTGAGGTCAAATGAGTCAATCAATGTGTTTCATCTCAACTGTTTTTTCATGTTTTCCATTACTGAAAGACTTCTTGGTTAATTCTTTAGGGCAATTATCTGGCTGTTATGGTTTATTTCTCCTTATAAATAACATTGTTTTCCACTACATAAGATTATTTTTTTATATTTACTAAAGTAAAACTTTACAAGAGTAATAAAATAATGCTTAAAACCCCACAATTTCTATGACTGTTGAAAGAAGGCTCCTTCCTCCTACTCTGACACCTTGGTCCCCTGAACTTCAAGGAGAAGGGCAGAGTGGTGCCTGATTTTACCAGGATTTTCGTTTGAAAGAAAATACAAATGAAAAGTTCAGTCAGTGTTTAAAGACCTCACTTCGGTATTTTCAAAAATTACTATGCTTGATTTAGACTTTTTGTTTTAATGACTGTTTTATTTTAACATTTTAAAGGTATGATGCTTTTAAACCTTGACATTAAAATGAAATTAATTAATCTGATCTGAAAAGAGTGTTCCTTGAGGACTTTCCTTTTCAGATAATTTTGAAATCAGTGAAAGGAGAGATGGACATTTCTAATTAAGTGTTAAACATCTGGAACTCTCAGCATTCCTTTTTCCCCTCTGGATTTTGCAAACTTCTGCACTTTGTGGCGCTCTGGCCAGCTCTTTATTGTGCTCGATCCTATATGAGCATTTAAAAATGGTAGCCCCAAAGCATTTAAAAATGTCAGTCCAAATTCCAAAGCTTCAGTTCTTATGTAACCAAATGTTTTTCATTTATAAACATGGATTTTCTCCTAGAAAGTTGTTTCTTGCTATATCTTTGCGTGGCATCCATTGCACTTTAGTCTGCCACTCCCTAGTTTCCTCCAAACACCCCCTTGATCTGTCCTAGGCCTCTTGGATAATCCACCAATTCCTTGCCTGTAAAATCAAGATACCTTGCATAAGCAGAATAATCACTTATTATTTTTATCCCTTGATTTGCTGAAACTAAACTATTCAATGGGCTGATTTAGACATGTTTCCTATTTTATTTAAAAAAAAAATAGACATTTTGAAACAGTTTACAGACTCTACAATGAAAAAAGTAGCTGTTTTCTGCTTAAAATGAGCTTTTACATTTAAATTGTAAAGTAATTTGAAGAAATGTTGAAAACTGAAACCCAATAGTTCAAAGTGGTACATACAAAAATATTCATACAGACTTCTGACCACATGGTTCTGGGCATGGAAAGGGGGCTGCTGGGACTGTTGGTGGATTTTGTCCTGACTTGCAGATGGGACACTTCTGCAATTCTCAGAAAAAAAGCAAGACTTTCTAATCTTAATTTGAACCGTGTTTCAAGGCCTCAGACTGTAAAATTCTTAAAGATATAGATTTTTATCCCAACTTTGCCCCTACCCCAGCTGGACCAGCCTAAAACCCTGGAGTGAGAAGACCCAGCCAGGTGGTTTCCTTGCAGTCTTTTGCCTCTTTTGCCTTGGCTTTTAAGCCAAGAATGGGCAAACAACCTCCCCAGCCGGCCAGAAAGCTCTCCCAGGGGTTTGATGGCAGGGCCCAGTGTGTGTGTAGGATGGATCTCATGCTGCCTGCAGTCCCTGGGAGCCTTGCCCACATGCTGTTCTCATCTACAGGGGGTTATTTATAGCCACTGATGCCAGGAATTCGACAGGGACGCTGCCGGGGAGGATAACAAGTTTCTCTTTAGGAGGAATGTTCCACCCCGACCGGAGGAGCAAAGAACAATAAAAGATGATTGATTTCCTCGCAGCCGCCTTGGAGCTCAGCGCTGTACCCATGCCAAGCATCCCAGTGTGCAGGGCTCCCTTTCCTTAGCTGATGTGTGCCTTGTCCAGCCACAGGATAACACCAGTGGGCAGTCAGGGACCACAACCCAGTATCCACGTTCTCTCACTGAACTGGACATCTCCCATCACCTTCACCTAAGATGAGTGAGAAGAGGAGAAAAGGGAGGGAGAGCTTATAAGACCATCCCTCTGGGCCTTCAGGCACTTTCTATTTATGTTCTTTGGAGTGAATTACCGAGCCTTAGATATTTACAGGGAAATCGCTTTGATTCTTAAACTATATGAATGAAGCTGCAGATGGAGAGAGTAATGGCTTAAATTTATTAGTGTGCATAAAATTGTTGATGCTAATTTTCAGCTGTACACCAAGCAAACAGTCGATGGGATTAAACTGGATCCCTTATTTAAACAAACTCGCAAAATGTAATTTACATCTAGTTATTGTTTCCGACTCTTCCCAGACCCCTTCCCAAAGCTCCCTCTAATGTTGCCAGGTTTGTATTGCACCCTCTCCCTTCTGCTCTTCCATCACCTCAGGACAGCATTGCGACTGCTGTGGGACCTTCACGGAAAGAGATATATATTTAGACAGAGCAGTACTCTCCGAGCTTTCTTTTCCAGAGGAACTGGCCTGGATTTTTTCTGCTCTAGAGATGCCAGATTTTCCACTAGAGATGCCACTTAAGGATGTTTTTTTCCATTACCAATGCCAGTTACGAACCTTTTCACCTCTTTTGGTTTAAGCGTTCACCAGTGGGCTCTCACAATGAAGGGAAATCTCTCTTATAGGGCAGTGCCAAGCTGTCATGCCTCAAGGATTAAGTGTACAGCCTTGTCTCCTGCTCTGCAGCCAGTCTGAATATCACTTGTTCACAGCACCAAGTGTCTCCCCTGCTTTTTGACCCCTACTACTTTTGCAGCTATGCCTAACATGCAGCATCCTGGATCAGGAGGAAGATCCAGGATCTGTGGGCATGCTGGGGGCATACAGCAGGGAAACAAAACTCATGGAGACCATGGGAGATGGTGTACATGCCAGCAGCAGCCTCGTGCCTTGCTCCATGCTCCATCATCTGATCTGACATCACCTGCATCTTGTTGTGTGCTGTCTTCTCCCCTGGGAAGGAAAAGTTCAGAAGCTGCCCCTGAGCCAAAAGAGAAGACCAGACAGTCAAAAGTGTTTCTTCTGCCTGTAAAACTCTGCAAGTCTAGTCAAGATTCACTGATTAGGTGCAGGGTGCCTGACCTCAGTGGGGTCCATAGGTGCTGCAGGGATGTGAACTAATTAGATGGAAAAAATCTGACCAGCTTCAGCTCTGACTAGTCACACAAAATAATCTCATAAATTTATTCCCTGCTCTCTGGTGCCTCCCTATGAGGGGAATCTGTGTTACAGAATGTCTGGATGTTGCCGGAGGGTGGGAAAGCTACAGAGGAATAACAGGGCTGACAGAGCATGTGATAATGCAGGAATACCACAGGAGCTGCTATCCTACTCCCTATGGCTGTTAGGACCCTGCCAACAAGACCTGTATGTGGACATCCTATGTCTGGCAACAGCAGTGGGGGTTACAAACGTTGACCCAATGTGGAGCACAGGAGTCATCCAGAAATGCCTGCCAAGAGAGCTGGCTGGGAGCAGGAAGAAGGAGGGCAGGGTGGAGTGATTACAGGGAGATGTTGGAGACACCTGTGTATGGTGAAAAAGCTTTCCATTGTGGCACAGTTCTTTCTTTGGTGTCCAGAGGTAGTGGTAGGGTCCCACCATGTTTCTGTGTGCCTTGTGGGGGAAAAATGACCGTGGTAGAACTGACCCACGGTGAGGAAGAGATGATCAAAATCAGTGATGCTCACACCTTCAGCATAGGGCTGCATTCAGAGATTTCCCTCCCTAACGGCCAGGCAACACCTATCCTCAAGCACCCTCAAGCTCTGTCCCCTGTGCTGGGGTGTGCAGTGGTTAATCTGCTTGTGGAAACTGAGCTGTTTAAGGTAAGACTGGCTCCTGTGTCCCTGAAGTGGAGCAGACACAGGGATGAAAGCAGGGGCAGTTTTGTGGTGCAAATCATTCCTCCTCTTTTGAGCAATGCTGAAGCCTTAGCCCAGGTTGCAAGGATAGAAAAGAGACAGGGATCTGCAGAGTCCACTCCCATCAAATTGTCACATCTGTGCTTGAACAGCATCTACTTGCTCCCAGCATGCCCTGCACCTCCAGCTCCTAGAAACACGTCACTGGGAGTGTCTCTGCTTAGGACACAGAGAAGAGGTTGGAGGGACAAATCCTGCCCTTCTAGAGAGAAAAGAGGTAAGGCCTGAAAGGTGGGTGGCAGGTATAGCAGCTGCTATGCCTCCAGCATGAGGACAAGTTTCTGGGCTTGGATAGTAACTGGACAGGAGACCAAGGACAGAGATGGAAAACCACTTCAGCATCTCCCCTCCCACCATACCACTGAGAGCTGATCAACCTCGTGTCACCTTACAAGCCACTTAATCCCTTCCGTCATGCTTCTCAAGGAAGGGGGTGTGCGGGCCAAGGTTTAGCTGCCACCAGCTGCCCCAAAGTCCTGTGCTGATCGTCTGCAGGACCATGTGCAGCGGGACATGACTGACACCTTGCCAGTCCCCCGCACCTGGGAATTGCCCAGCCCTGCAACCCCAGACCCAGCTGGCCCTTTGATCTCTGTGGGGGCTGAAACCAGTTACCCTCTGCTCCAGCTTTGGAGAGGATCATTCTGATTTTGTCTGGACATCTCATATCCTGGCAGGTGTCAGTCTTGACTTCCAAGACGCCTTGGAGGGGGAGGTGGGAAATGGGAGGATTGTAAAAATAAATAAAGTGTTGAAAACCCACGTCTGTGCCTACCCTTCCTCTCAGTCCATGTGTTGGGGCCTTGGTAATCTAAGGAATGGCCCTCTACTCTCCACTAGTGCCATCAGCCTCCATGAGAGCAGCTATGCACTTTCTCATGCAGGAAACATCACTCCCAATTTTTTTTGAGCACCATGCAAGTGGACATGTGTGTAGATGGAGGAACTGGAGACAACCTGTGCCTCAGCACTGGACACGGTTATCCATGATCTCTACTAAGGAAGAAACTAGATAGACCACCAGGCACATGTGGGACTGGAGGGCAGAGCAAAAACTCATGTTCTGCTCAGCTGCCCTGCTCTGGGTCCCACCAGCTGCTGCTCACACCACCTGAGCTGTGTGATGAATCAGTCTACACTGTTCCATGGAAAGAGGTGCTGTAGAAGTAAACCATTTTCAAACCAGGGCCCTCTAAAGCCTTGAGTGCCCTCTACCTGCAGCAGGCATCTTCCAAACCATGCCAGAAGGACTTTAGTAATATTAAGAGGCTTCTCCTGCTCTTGAGTACTCCAGCCCCAAACCTGGTAGTAGTGACAAAGGATGAGAGTTCCCTCACAATGCTAGGTCTTTCTGTCTATTCAGGCTTAAATCACACACACAAAAGCCATGGTTGCTGACAGCTTCAGCCCAATGCAGATGGGCCAAGACACTGCTTTGCTTTGGACCTTGCCTTTCCGGGATGCTTGCTTGACCTTTGCTCCAGACTGTAAATTGATCTCACATCTGGCTGAGACGGGATGTGTGAAATCTTACTATAAACTGCCTTAAGTCCAGGGGCAGAGACATAAAGGAAGCTGTGGCCACACAGGGCTGCAAGGCACGTCACCACCCCCACACACACAGCGTCCCATATCAACTCAACGTGCACTTTTAGCTGAGTTTTAAAGTTTACAGTGTATTATGCTAGAGAACAAACCTAAATAGTCCTCAATAGGACCAATACTGGTCTGTCTCTGTGTGAGTTTCTGCAAGACTCACTGATGCCTTCTTTTTCTCTCTTTCATCTTTCTCAGGTCTTCTCTCTTCAGCTATTGAGAGACTCTAGATGATCGAGTCAGCCAAGGTGCCTTTCTGACAGCTGATGTTGAACCCATTTTTTAGCAAGGCCTGTTGTTCACTAAAGTGAACAGTATTCTGGGGTGCTCAACACAGGCATAGTATGAGCCAGAATAAGAGAAGGTCTGGGTCAGGTTGTATCTGAGGTCCATGCAGCCCTGCACCACATCTGAGAGGATACCTAATGTCAAGAAGGGGGGCAATATGCTGTTATGTTTCTTCGAAATAGTTTCCCAGTCTTCAGCGATCTTTGATGGGGGACTTCCTTAGCCAAACATTGTGGCTTTGTATTTAACAGCAGCTGTTCTGGATTTTTTCCCATTAATTTTTTTAGGTCCTTCTTGAATTCCTTTAAACTGGTAGCATCCATGTATCCCAAGGCAAGGAGTCTCTCAGGTTAGTTGTACACAGCACAAAGAAATTTCCTTTCCATTTGTTCTCCTATTGCTTTCACTTGGCAGCCCTGGTTCTTGTATTGAAAGAAACAGTGAGCATTCATTCCTTATTTACCTGTTCAATAACATTCACCTCTGTCACCTAGCCTGCCTCTAACCTTTCACCAGCTGAAGAGTCCCAGCTCACACTTGGTAGTGAAAGTCCTCTGACCATCCTTGCAGCCCTTCTCTGTTTTTCATGAAGTCCTGCTGATGCCTGGTGAGGGGAAAGACCAGAAGTGCACCCTGGAGCTGACTATTCCTCTTTGCTCACAGCAAGTGGAACATCCAGAGTGCTGTGCGCCATTCTTCGCATCACACTGTAACGAAGATAAATGCTTTGGAAAATCTGACCTTGGAAGGAAAATTGTCCAAAAAAATGGAAGGACCAGAAGGTAGCAAGTAAAATATATTTCTATATGTAAGGTTTCTGTGCAAGGATAAGGATGAGTTGCTCTCCATATTCAGCATGGGGACAAGATAAGGAGAGCAAGGCTCTATTTGCAGCAGAGATGATTTAGGTCAGATGTTAAGAAACTTCTTCAGCTCTAAGCACACACAAACCCTGGAACAAGCTGTCAGGCAGGAATGGAGCCTCTTTCACTGGCAGTATTTACAAGCAGGTTGGACACCCATCTGTTGGGAGGGTTTGGGGAGAGCTGTCTTGCAAGACCATCTATCAGGGTCCCTCCAGCCTCACATTTCTCCCTTCATGTTCCCACTGTCGAACCACTCGGCTAGGACAGACCATGCCATCCGGGGGCTGAAGACACTCTGCCAAAGGCCCTGAGGGGATGAGCAGCACTAAGAGGAAATCTGTGCAAATCTATTATCTGTACTCTCTGCTGAAGGCCGGGAGGGTCTCCGTATCAGCCACATCGCCAGTGGGAACTGCCTTCTCACCTCCCTCTGCTCCCCCAAAATGCAACTGCTCTAATTACAGAGGACATCAAGAAGAAAAACTTGCCAGGGGCAATGTGGATTTTGGTCATTTGCTGCCCCACTGGCTCTTCTTTCTCACTTTTCAGGGCTGTTTTGGAAACCCATGGACCACAGGCTGGAAGATGTTGGTGACAATTACGTGTCATGGCTTCATGTCCCTCCGAGGGTCACAGTACCTGGAGCCAAGCTGAGAGACCCCTATCCTTCTTATCTGCATTGGGGCAGAGGTGCTTGCTCCCAGCTGTGAGCCAGGCCATGTAAAAATGTCTCCAGTTTTGCTGCTTACCAGAGAGAGCACTGCTGCTGTTAAGGCATCGAGGGAAAGATGGGGTGGACAAGCAATGAACCTCCAACTGCCCACTGGGTGTTACTGAGGACATTATTTGAAATCTAAGAGTTTACACCAAAGGAGTCTGTGATGGTTGCTTCTTTCTCTGTGAGAGCAGGGTAAGTTGCCTACCCATGTGTGCTGTGATAGAGATGTGGTAAAGAGGTGCATTAGCTAGGCCAGATGTGCACGGGCCACCCAAGAGCATGGTGTTCCAGGCAGTCCCTGTGAACAGTCACACTTTGGCTGAAGGTACCACTGAAGTGCTCTCTGTCAACACTGCATTCATTATGTGAATCTTCATAAGTGACTGAGCTTAATTAATGTGTCCTCCATGGGCTGTCAGGACATGTGTTAATGGTGAAGGATCATTCAGGTTGGAGCAGCAATTCAGAGATAATGCTCAGCTCCATCAGCATCTGCTGCTGCCCAGCTCCCTCTCCAGACTTGTCTGTGTGGCCGATGCCTCACAGTCACTGTTGCATGCTCTTATTTCCCTCTCTTCTAGCTCATGCAAGGCATGGCCACAAAGCAACCCATCTTTTTGTACTTGTAAATGCATTTTACAGAGTTGTAAATGCTCTTATTGATTCCTCAGCCTTATTATCCTCACTGTTCAGCCAAGAACCAACTACCATTTGAGGATAAATTATTAATCAGACTTCTTCAGGTCTATTTCATAATCATTTCCACCATTCTGGCTGTCACATAAGAAGGATTTGCATATTTATTCTGCCACTTTTCCCCAGAACAATACGTGGCAGCCCATGTTTACCTGCAGACTCTTAAATCACTTTCTCTACCTTATAAAAGCTTTGCTTTTAGACATAGCAGGCCTTGCACAGTTTACTCCATGTCCTTCTGACTCATTTGCCTTGCAGCGTATTTTTGTAGGCAAATACTTTCCCTTTTCACTTCTCTGCTTTTTCATTGCTTATTTATGATACCCTCTGGGGTAAAACTGTGTGGTTTCTTCAACAACCCTTAATAAAAATGCAGAAGCTTCCAGCCTGGTACCAACTGTCTTTGGTCCCTGGCCCAGCTTGCACAGGAGAGTGTGTTGAGTGGGTATTTTGGCTTTCAGCACTGGGGTTTTTCTTTTCCCCAACAGTCAGAGATGAGCAGCCCACATGCCCCATTCAAGGTATGGCTGTGTTTCTGTGACAAAGGAGTGCTGCTCAATGGGAATTGTTTTGGGAACAGTTTGGGGAGGAGCAGGGATGGGAGCATGGTGAACCTAATGGCATCTGTCTAGGAAGAGAAAATGTTTGCAGTCACAGTAAGTCAAATGGAGGGGACTGACCCACACCAAGGGCTAGTGTATTAGAAAGCAGCAGGAAAATTGAGGTACAGACCAAACCAGTGCCTTATGCCAGGTTGTGGAGCAGAATGGTGTCAGAGTCAAGGAAACACTCAGTAATTGCAGTTTTTAAACTACACTAGGAGAGAGCCATGGGTGTCCCAGTCCCTCCGAGCACAGAGTGGGAAGGCAGAGAGCAGCAGATTCACCCCAGCGCTGCCTTCGTCCTTGTGCCATCCCTGTTATGGCTCCCAACAGTCTCCATGTGGCAGGCAAGCGCACAGGCCGATTCCTTCCACCAGGTGGTAGCAGGAGTATACAAGGGGATGGGCATCCGCTTTGGGCCCCCCAGCTGGACACTGCAACGGTGCTCTTCACATCCAGGGAGAATGGCTGCCAAGCAAGCAGCACCCCAGAGCCAAGGTGCCATGGGGTGCTACAGCCCTTCCTTATTGACCAGGCCATGGGCAGCATGATTTTAATGAAGGACTCACCAGTACCACACGAATTCAGTTTCGGAATGGCAGGAGGATGTGCTTGTAGACTTTGCAGCCGGTTGGGGTGGGTTAGCCACGATGATGCCATGGCACAGGCCAAGATGGTGGCCATGGCACCGGGCAGGATGGCAGCCATGGCTTGGGTCAAGACAACTGTCACAGCACTGGGCAGGAACTGATTTACAGCCCCCTTGTTCCCAGCTTGCATTTGGACTGTGGTTCATCCCTCTCAGGCGTTACAACCCTCTTCTCTCAGGGATGACATGATGGCACGTGTCGTCCCTTCCCACAGCTCTTCAGGTTTACTCCAGTTGCTCTTCCCATTTCCTTCCTTCATTTTTCCTCCTCCCCCACATACATTTCCAGATCTCCTGATTTATTGCTAGTCATGATGACTCTCTGCAGGCCTTCAAATTCCAAATTCTTAATACCAGGACAGTGCAGCAAAATTTCTCTTCTTTATTTTTTTGGTAGAGAAAGTTTGAAAATGTGATATGAGTGCAAGGAGAAGAGCAGAGACCAGTCAATAGAAATTTAAAGGAGTCCTTAAACATGCAGTTGAACACAAGGACCTGGATGGTTGAGATATATGTGGTACCTTGATCTGTTTCTCAAGTGTGGACAAAAAAGATTCTTTACACAACCTGAGACGAGAGCAAAGTGGGGAGACCCACCAGGAGGATGAACAGGAGGACAGACAGGGAGCTACCAATACTAAAGGATGTGGTTGGCAGTGGAGCAGAGTGAATACCAGCAGTGTCAGCTGGGTGCACTAATGATCAGGGTTGGATTGGACATGCTTGCCCAGCCAACCTCTTAGCACCCAGGCTAGCACACCGTGGTGTCCACAACCCCACTGTGTCATGGTGGGGCAAGCAGGGGTGAAACAAGGAGGGTAGATCAAGAGTGTTGCTCTGTGTGACATTTGACAGGTCTGCAACATATGTTGCATCCCACTGCAGGCTGAAGCTGCCCTCCAAATCAGCTTCCAGCCTTTCTCAGTGTGAGGTTAAATCTTTGCTCAGGAGAAAGAAAGTAGAGAAGCAGCAGATGGAACCAATCAATTTGCTATCTGAAAACTGATCGATTTGTGGGGACCCCTTCCCATCCAAAGGCAGGGTGGGAACAGGGTCCAGCCACTGCATGCATGCAGGAAAGATCAGTGGGCAGCCCATAATAAACCCTGAATGTATTTCCAGCCATAAAATGCTTGACATGCCTTCAGAGAGGCTGTTGAAATCCCTGATTTGCAGCTGGCACTCATTTTCCATCGCAGGTAATAAAAAGACTCGACCAGAGTGCTCAGATATTTCATTGTCGGGGTCCATTGCCATCCCCCAGCCTAACGACCAGATCACCAGGACTCGCACACCTCCTCCTCTTCCTTCTCAGGGCTCTCCTTTCCCTTCAAATGGTATCCGGACTGTGCAGGTGATGGGAGGGCGAGATAACAAGCTGGAGTGGTGATTTCAGGAAGTGGTTGGGACTTGTAAATCCTCACAGGGGCTTCCTCTGTCAGAGGAGCTATCCGGGCAGTGGGGCATGTGCTGGCTGGAGTCATGCCTGTTAGGGAGGTATTTGTTCTTCTGGCCCCCGCGGCCTAGGCGGGTTGTCGTAACATCCCTCGAGCCAGGATCTGGTTGCAGCAATAAAGTTGAGCGGGTTGGGTTCCTGGCTGGACAGGAAAGCGTTATTGATCAATGCCATGAATCCTTCCCACCTTCCTCCTGCCCACGGGTACATACCAAGAGAAGTGAGAAGGAAAGGAAAGCAAAGCTCAAAAGATGCTGTTTAGGAGTGAAGGGTGGCATGGCCAGGGCAAAGACATGGGGAAAGGTTAAACATCGTCTGAGCAAAGCACAGGACCTTTTAAAGGTCTCCAGATGAGGGCTGGAAGCAATTTGGAGACAGTTCTTTATGCCCTGGGGCTGGAGAGACAGGTGGAACCCTGATTCAGGGTGGAGGTCCCAGCACAGTAGTATAATACCAGAGAAAACTAATTCTAAAGGAACAACATGCTTGTGTCTTGCATTGTACAAGATCTTATTTCCTTATTTCTTACTGTACAAGATCTTATTTCCTCCCCTAAAGTGAGGCTGGGCTTGTTGGTGGACAATCACTCTGTGCCCACGAGGGAAATGTGGCCTGAGACCCAGCATTTCAGTCAGGTAGTCAAGCTTCATAATTTTTGATCCTGACCAGATATTATATCTATAATAAGATTGATATTAGTAATACCGCTAACAATTGTGGTAATGTTAATAAAATAATATTGGACTCCTCCATCCAAGGAGCTCAAAGCTTTTAAAGGAGATTAAGTCTCATGGCATCCATCCCACTTTAGGAAAGCTTATTTAGACGGCAGCAAACCCTTCTACCCACTTCTGTGGCATGTAGTCTCCTCCAAGGTGGAACACAGCAGCTATTTATGAGTATGCAATAACAGTCCAGCAATCTAGGCCAAGTAATGAAAGCAAATACCATATTCAGGACAATTAGAAGGGTTATAGAGGAGACAATGTATCAGGACACTCAGCTCAACCACCAGGCTTTTAGATGTATTAGGGGACTTTTTGTGGTGTTCAGAACCTACTGTAGTCAATCACAAAGACCTTCAGCAGCAGTGTGGTCTCTCACCCTGCCCTGGGCACTCTTATGCTCCTGATTTGGAAAGCCTTGCTGGCTTCTCTGTGTGACTCAACACAGCCCGACTCTGGCACTCCATTGGAAGCATTTCTTTTTTATGTGCTAACTTGGGATTGTCCACTAAGACCGGCAGCTTGGAGATGGAAAGCTCATTGGCTTTTTAAAGCCATGTTCCCCTTCCAGAACTGTGTACAAGCCTGTCAGAAACCAGCAATTCCCAGGAGTAAATCATGCCAACAAGAGCAAGTTCTTGATGACTATGAAGCTTCTTCAAGCCACCCTCTTTTCTTCTGTGTCCTTGAAGTCACAGACACCATTAGCCCCACAAGGTGTTAGTAGAGAAAAATGTGAGGCATTTTTGCTCATCAGCACACGGTGTGCTACTCTCCACTCCTGCAGGATTTGATGAATGCAGAACTAGTTAGCAGCACTGGTGTGAGTGGGTCCAAGAGGTCATGCTGAAAAATGGCACTTTGTCAAAAATGTCATTTCAGCAGCATTTCATTGCCTTTTTCTTTAAATGAAAAAATTCAGAAGGAAAGGAAGCCAATGTGTTATTTCACTGGGATTTGAAATTTTGTGCTGCTGTTCTTTTTAAAACTTCTTCCTCTTGCCTGGACTTCTCACCTTCTTTCAGTCTATCATTTGCAGCAAAAACCAGATTTTTGTCGTTCTTCAGAGGATGCAGTTTTGGGTCACATCACTCAGTATTTCCCTTACTTGAAAAGACGAAAATCTTACCCACAGGCTCAATTCTGTTTATGCCTTTTTTTTTTTTTTCAAATGAACCATTTCCAGAGAGCTTGACCATCTCTTTCTACTGATGACTATGCTTTGGGGTCCCATTGCAGGAGGCCATACCTTTTCTCATGGCCACCAGTGGAAACCCAGAGCTGATGCAGGAGGAAGGCAAACACAAAGCCTTACTTGACCTGGACCTCCTCTCCCCCCACAACCTGCCAGCCTAGTGCTGGGAGATTTCAGCTAAAACTCAGCCACATCACTTGTGCTTGGCTTTCCAGAAAACATCCCTCCCAGATTCAGGTATCTTGAGGAATATAACAGTCACCCCTGCTTTAGGTTTGGGTTCCAGCAGCTCATCTCTTCTTTCACTTGAAAATGTGGATTTTGTTGCTCATTCAAAGCTATCTGGCTTCATCTCCAGCCTTGCATTCACTGCCAGAATAGGCAATAAGCTGTGGGGGCCCCTTGGCTTCCAGTATCACAAGGAGAAGAGGTGTGAGGGGTGGGGGAACCTGTCCTAGCCCTCCTCACTGCCCTCCCCCATCTCTGCTTTCTCACTGAGTGGGGAAGAGAGAGCAGGACCTTACCTAGGACCCTGGAGACAGACTTTCAGCAAGGAAGAGTCTGCCACTCTGCACGTCAGGAGTGATTTGATCAGTGAGAGAGATGAGCACCTCTAGCACTGACATCAGGGGACAGACAGAGGAGAGTGCGAAAAAGCTGGTGATGGACAGCAGGACTGCAGCACATGGCAGGGTGTGGAGACCCAGGACTGTGGAGGAGCACCCATGGAGTGGGCACGGATCTCTCCTGGGGACAGCAGAGGGGCTGAAGAACTGCCTAATGCTGTGCTGAATTTCTTCTCCTGCAAAACCAGCCCTGCTGTTTCCATCTGGGGTAACAGTTTAAGAGAGTTACTAGTGCAAAGGTGTACCCCTATGCATCCTGCACAGGCTGGAACTAAAACCAATTGGATTGTGCAAGGGCAGTTTGCTCTGATCCAGGTGCTCGAGTATTTACCCATGTGTGCAAACACCCCGCATGTTATATATTACCTGTGAAAAAGTAATATAAAACACAAATAGATGGGTGAATTCCCTGAGTGGGGAATGAGCTTTTCCCAAACTCTTCCTGGCAGACCCTACTTTAGTCTCTCTTTCTTGAGAAAGTGGTCCATGATCAGGTACATCCGCTGAACCTTTCCAAGGCCCACCCCACAGCCTTCCTGTGTGGTCACTGAGCAGCAGTAGGATCATGACACATGACCCAGACTCCTCTAGAGAAAAACTGTCTCAGCCACCAAGCTTGCCAAGACACTGAGAGAAACCCTTTCCATTTTTTTCTCTTTAAAATTTTATTTAAAAGTTAATTCAGCTGATGAAAGGTGATGTACTGACAGCCATGGACAGTGACATATCTTGAGTTATAAGGGTACTACAGCAGTTACAATAATGTCCTGTTGTTTGCAAGGCCAAATCTTCAGCAAGAAAATTCCCATGAAGGTTTCCAAGCAGAGACCAAATGCACACCACACACATGTGCATCTACACAGGTGCTCCAGACTGCACAGTGCTCCTGTCACACCAAATTGTCAAGGACATCAAGACCCTCAAAGTCCTTTTCTGGCCTCCCCGGCTCAGCAGTTTCTGAGGGCAAGAATACCAGCTGTAAATTGCTTTCAAGGGCTGGATTGCCACCAAACACAGCCCAAAGCCTGGCATTGCAGTGCATCCTAAAGGACCATGGGTACATTTTTGCCTCTCATATAGCCACACACTTCAATGCCTAATGCTCTTCAAAGATGCTTACAAGGAGTAGGCCTTTGGGTATTATTCCCTCCCCAGGAGCAATTTCTCTCCTTTAAGAGCAGGACAGTTTACAGAGCTCTTTTAATGCATCTTGCTCCCATCTGCCCTCTCATCTTCAGAGCATTTTTCTATCTTTTTGCCTTTCTTTCCTTTGGGAATAACTCTCTTTTATTTTAAGGTTCCAGGGGCAAAATGTAGCCAGGTAGCTGTGGGTGGGGGTAGCCTCTCTCAGCCTCCACGTTAAAAAAATTCCCATCAAAGCATGGAATAAAACCCAAACAAACCTCAAAACAAATTGAGATCAGAAATTCTGTAGAGGACCACTGCATTGTATTGCCACCACATATACAACCAAGCCCCCCTGTCAAAACCCCATTCTACCCCTCTGCATGTGATTCTCACCCATACAGTCTGCTGGCGTCTCCTTGCCTCTGTTTATACTAAAGCCCTTGCAGAATAAAACATCCATGTAAAATCCAATTTCCTCTGAATCTCTCTCAGAGAAGAGGCCTTGAGATTGAGTAGATAACCTCTGCAGTAATTGCCTGAACCACTCCTGTTTGCTGGAAAGGTGAGATCCATTTTTCAATTATCTATCTGCAGTGACAGCAGCGAGCAACGGAGCTAAGAGGAAGGAGAGAGAGAGAGAGAGAGAAAGAGAGAGGAAATCCAGCCAACAAGAGCCGTCTGTGTCAATCCTGGCAAACGGGAGGTACGATAGATGTGGTCACAGTTCCTGCCATCAATATCCTCTAATATAAATGTCAGCGATGCCATTTTACCCACAGTCATTTCCCACAATGCTGATTACATTATCGTATAATAGAGGGGCGCCAGCCGCACCGCTTTCTCTCCTAACCCTCCTTGCGGTAATGTGTCAATAGCCTGCCTCCATGAAACAAGTCAATTTTCTGCAGGCTTGGCAGCGGAATAAATCTGCCGACTATCTAGAGAGCTGGAGATATTTATACACACCATGTCCTCTCTCTCTCTCTCTCACTCTCTCTCTCTCTTTCCCTCTCTTTTGCCCTCCCCCCTCCCACCTTCCCTCCCTGTGTGTGCAAGCATAGATGTGTGTCCTCAGCAGAATTGAGTGATTTTCAGCCCAGACTCAATAAGAAGAGAATTTAGGGCAGTCCTACAGCTTGGCTTCCAGTAACAGCCCTACACGTTTATTTTCTTTAGCTTAACAGGAAAGAGAGAATTATGTTTAGATTTATATGACAAGGGCAGTTCTACCAAAACACTTGTGATAAGCACTGTGGAAGGGGGAGGAAGGTGTGTGCTTGTGTGACAAAAAACAGGCAGGCCAGTGGCAGAGAGGGATTGCAACACCTTGCAGGTCACATCAGGGGGGTCCTCTGGGAGCTAGAAAAGCAGCTCTTATTTTAACCGACAGCTCCTTTTTTAGTGCGTGTCTGAATCAAATGCCAGTGGAAGAAGGAGGAGGGAGGCCATGGGCTTCTCCATCCCTGCTGACAGTGAAGGCATTTGGCTCCACTCTCTCGACTCTTTCAGGTAAAGAGGCTTCCAAGGACAAGATGCTCCGGCCATTGCAGGGTTGCTTCTTCTCCTGGGGACATCCTCAGGGTACCCTGTGGTCCACTGCCCCACACACCCCTGCTATGACTTCTGCCTTTCCCCAGCTCAGACAGGAATCAACCTCCCTGAAAGCTCTAGTGGCTCCCTCTGCCAGCCAGTGAGGGCTGCTTGGGCCATCCTGGACTCTCAGAGCACAGGCTAAAATGGCAGACACTACTCATGTTCCCAAAGGTAAGGCTTTGTCACCTTACTGAGGCACAGCAACAACTCGCAGTGCTCTGGAGAGTCTGCTTTCTCTGGATGCTGGGCAGAGAGACAGACTCTCAGTAGGCAATCTCCATTCCCTCTTGGACTAAGCCAAGAAATCAGGAAGGGTTTCTCCTTCCTCTCATCTCTGCACAACAAAGAGGACTTCATACTTAATTCTCAGTGGGGGAATTTTTTGGTGATGAAAAATTTTGTCAACTGGGGTTTTTTTACCAAGAGGGAAAAACAAAGACTGAAAAGACTAATAGCAAATACAAGATTGCTTTCAAATTTTTGGGTTTGTTTTTTCTTTTTAATAAAAATCTGCAAATGCTCCATCTGTTTTCATCAAAATTTTGTGCAAGAGGCAAATAATGCTTGGATCATTGCTTTTGGCTTGGTTTCTCCATCCTCCTGCTCCAGAACGTAGCAGTTTCTGGGCAGGGAGCTGGTGTGTCCTCCACTAGCCCTGGGAGGAGTGAATCCACCACCTCCCATGGTGATGGGGAAGGCTCCACCCTAAGAGCCACCAAAGCTTGGGCTCTGGTTTCTCTCTGCAGAGGGAAGATATCCAACTCCCCACCCATTGCTCTGCTTCTGTACATGCCTTCACAATGATGCCAGCAGTGTTCTTTTGCCCTGGCAGCTGCGTCAGAGATTGACAAGAGCTTTATAATATTGGTAGGGAAGCGGGGCTCTGTGTCTTAATAAAAGCTTGATTTGGAAATCAATGAAATCCACAGCTCCTTCAAACAAACTCCAGTCCTTCTACCCTTTTCAGCCCTGTCTGACTGGGCTGCAAGTCATCTGCACCTGCCAGAAAGAGAGGCCCATTCTGGAGGTACCTAAGACAAAACAGGCACCATGCACCCAGAGGAACCTCAAATTCTTTCCATGCTATCTAGAAAAGACCCTTCGTCTGGGAGAAGGCTTGTATTGGGTCTTTGCTGGGAAAGGTTCTCCTCACATCTGGAAGGGACAGATCTGTCCACAATAGAGAACAGAAGTCAGAGATAGGTGGGGCTGCCTTATCCAAGAGCCATCAGAGCCAGTGGGAGCCTTCCTGTTGACACAACCAGCCTTCAGATGAGTCCAAAATCTGGACACATGCCCTGGACCACAGCCTTTAGAGGTATTGGGGCTGTTTCACTGCCGAGCCCCAAGACAAACTGCAAAGGAAGGATACGGCGTTAGGATACATTTCTCCAAAGTGAGAAAGTGGGGAGTGACTCTGGAGTTCTGATTCAGATCCTTGTCTGCATACATGGTATGTCATTAAGGGAGAAAAGCTGGCAGCAAGCTTCAGTTGCTTACTACTACACTGGCAGGAAGACAAATGCAGAGCGTAAGATAAATGAGGCACTTCCAAGTGCAAGAAAGTCAATACTGTAGAGACCTTCAAACTGGAGTCTGGGGAGCAGCTTGCAATTCAGCTCTCTGGTACAGGCAGGAAGACATCTCTGTGTGCTGAGAGCTTAGCAACACATAGGACTGGTACATCCCAGTGAGGTGACAAGACAGGCGGCCACATGGGACTGGACTGCACAAATCCTTGCAGAGGCCCACTGAGAGGGATTGCTCGTGCACCATCTGTGTTATGGGAACTCTTGAAGGAAATAGGAGCCCTGCTGTGCATCATAATGTTCCAGTAAAAGAAGATCAAGTCCTGGTTCAAGACAGATCTCAGGTTCAAGTCTCAGGTGTGACCAGGTAAATTGCAAGAGGGAACAGAAAAGAGACTCATCCAAAATCTCATTAAAAAGCCATGCTTATCTCCATGAGGCTACTCTTCAAAGTGCTCAAAGTCACCCAGAAACACTGGGCACCCAAAACACTGCCATCCATGTCAGATACCATTCCCCCTTTCCTGCTGTGGTGCGCAGAGTGGATGCACCTTCTCCATGGCACATCAATGCTGGGCCATGCTGGGCATCAGCTTGCTCTGCTGTGCAGCATTACAGCATGGCTGTGTGCAAGACTGGATTAAACATGGCTCTGGGTGCATATGCACATGCTCAGTCTGACAGTTCAAGGAAATGCAAACCGATCCACCAAGGAAAGAAAGGAAGAAGCTGCCCTTCTTTTTTCAATTATATCCAGGTCCAAGGTCAGCAACCTCTTCTCTCATGCTCTGTGGTATCTTGTCACACAAAACCCAGAGAGAAAGAGAATGTGATAAAGATGAAAGTGATGTGGCAGACTCGTATGTGAAAACAATCACCCTTCAATTAAGTGTGATTGATT
Organism: Manacus vitellinus; assembly: GCF_001715985.3. NCBI lineage: Eukaryota > Metazoa > Chordata > Aves > Passeriformes > Pipridae > Manacus > Manacus vitellinus. The sequence continues at coordinate 11,435,719 of NW_021939122.1, forward strand.
TCCCAAATCAGAGATGCATTCAGCTTCCAACAGATAGATATGGGTGAAGGCCAGATGCTGGGGAATTCAGCACATGTGCTGGGTCTAGGACATCACAAGGAAACAAAATGGAGATGCTATAAAGAACCAGGTGCTTTGAGATGAATCTGAGATGGGCATAAAGCTGAGCCAGGAAAATTTTCCCCCTCAAAGTAAAGCATAGTGCTGAGAAACAAAATGCAGAAAAAGGTGGTGTTTTTCCAAACAGTGAAACTATAGCTTTGTAGAAGATTTTTTTTCTTATCAGACCAGCAACCAAGGACAGCCCAAAAGAGAGTGAGGATTTTGCACATATACAGAAGAAACTCACTGACATAAAGCTGTTTCTGTACAGGACAGACAAGGGACACAGCCTGTCTCACGGGGGAGCTGGATGCAGCATGGGCCAAGACACTTTAGTGACATCTCACTCATGTGGCTCTAAAGCCTTTGACAAACAACTGTGAGGTTCAGAAACTCCATTTGGTTCTTCTAATGTCAGCTGTGTCCCTTTTCTCATTCAGATTCACATGGAGCCCTTCCAGCTGTTTTACAGACCCCTGATGCTTTGTGAAGCAAACCTGCCCACCCACCACGTCCACACTGCCACTGCTGCGGCAAAGCAACTCGAGGTGTTTCACAGCAGGCTGACAGTGGCATAGAGGGGGACATCAGAGAAGCCACTTTGCCAAAAGGGAAGAGAATTCTCCTGTAAATGTCTGCAGCAAGCCCCACTCTTCACTGAAGCATTGAGGTGTGGCAGAGGAGCAGCATCCTGATAACCAACCTCCATTGACATGGCCATGCATATCAGAGCTGGCTAAAATATATGCTATGCTTTAGGGGAAGATTGGGTACTCCAATGCTGGTTGCCAAAACTGCTCTAGCTAGCACCCCTCATCTGCATTTTTTTAACCATGCAAGGGAATCTTGTCACCCTCTCAGAAATTAATGCCCTCAGTTACTATATGAGCACCCATCATTGCAGCCATCACACCATTCTTCAGAGCCCCACGTGCTCTTCCTGCATTTATCAGCAATGAGCAAGGGCAAAACTGGCATCCCCAGCGAGGTGTTTGGATAGGGAGAAAGGAAGGCAGCACTGCAGATTTAGCACAGTTCATGGCAGGAGAGTAGCTCCTGTAGGTTAGTCTGGGCTGTTGTCCCATTTCCCCTATCACGATCAGCCTCATCCATCTCCCCCTCTCTCCGCCTTGTCCCTTTCAGGGATTTCAAATAAAAGATCTGCACTTGACCCCCCCCCCCTCCTCCCTGCAGGGAGAGGGGAAGGCCGTGAATAGAGAGACCCTCATGTTTGCAGAAGTGATTTTCACATTAATGGCAGCATATGTTTGCATTGATTCCAACCTGCGGGGCTGCGCCCAGCGCGTGTGTGTGCCTGCGCACGCCGCGGGCGGGGGGCGGCCGGCGGCTCCGCGCGTGGGGCACCAGGTGCTCGCTGTCAGGCCGAACAAAAAGAAGTGTCAGCACTCTGCGCCGGGAGGCTGCGCTGGCAGCTCCCCCCCGCCTTCAGTCCTGCGCTCAGATCATCCTGCCTCTGACTCACAGCAGCATCCTCTTGTGTCAGCTCCCGAGCTGCGAGAAGCAGCTCTCCCCAAGGAGAAGAACTTTCCCCAGATTGCATGGCACAGCGCTCCTTGACACTGCTCTGTCTGCTGTCCCCCATCCTCACTCCCCAAAGGCTCAGATGGTGACTTCGGATGGGCAGCGGTCGTGCAGAGGACGCGGAATATACTCTGGAACCTGCTCTGACCTCCTGCCAGACTGGTACCTCTCACAACCCATGTAACCTCCTGCTACACCCAAAACCAGATCAGCAAGGTCACTTGCTGAATTCATATCTCCAGCTCATGGCTGATGCAGCCTGCTGCCTCCTTTCACCCCTTCTCTGAGACACCACTGGGCTGGCAGACCAACAAGCACTCCAGGCCATCCTGGCTGGCATCCCCATGTTTCTTTCTGGGGGAGTAGAGCTTCCCTGTCCCCTGCACCCCCCAATCACAGTGCACCCTCCAACCAGCACCAGCAAACCCCCAGCTCTGCCCTCCCCAGGGCAACAGCGAAGCCAGAGTTGCAGATTAAGAGCAGTGGAGACCAAAAGCATTTTGTACATATCAGTGCCCATCCAGGATGTACTGAACCCAGATATTTCCCCCATGACAATGAAATCAGGGATTGTAAAGGAGGAGGCTTGACCCTGCTGCCTGGTTCACTCACACCCAGGGCATTTGCCAGCTCATGGATACACTCAAACTTTCATCAGCAAAACTTTCTGGAGAAGCCCGGGCCTTAATCTTTTTTTCTGCTCCATTTCTCCTGCCTCTGAAACGGGAGTCATGGTGTTTCTTTTTGCTGCACTGTGCATCCATCTTGTCTGCTTAGATCCTGACCTGTCTGGTGCCCTGGAGATATTCAGTGGTTCCAGTAGGAGGACCAGCATCTCCCCAGGGTTCTCCAGGAACTGCTGCAATCACAGTAAATTCATGAAGAATAAGAATTAGGTGTGATCCTATGTGGACCATGAGGACCCTCAGAGCTATGGCTGGAGCGAACAGACGGAGCAAGCGTGTAGGCAGTGCTGATGCTCAGAGCATGATGATAAGAAGTCTCTTCCCAGGTGAGCCTATGCCCTGTGGGAGAGCTGCCTTGTGCTCCCAGGTGAGCTCAGCTGCTGAAGGATCCCATCCTGAGAACAGCAGAAAGTACTCACCTGACCTCCAGTGTGGATGTTGCAGACCTATTTTACTGCCTGATGAACAGTACATTTCTTCCTTCCATGCTTTAATCTCCATTGTGGGTGGCACTTGAACAGTGATGCTTGTGGGGTTTGCAATCTGGAAATTGTTCATCTTCCGCAGGACAGCACTGTGCCTTTGCAACAAAACATTCTGCAGGCAGAGCTCCCAGGGAGAGCTGTGTGGTACCTGCACGCACTCACAGAGCTCACTTGGGACAGTCAGGACCCTCCAGGCAGCCAGCACCAAGAATCAACATTCATACACAGTTTCCAAACCAAGACATTTTGCCTGGAACTTGGAGCAACTTTTCTTAATCCTCTGGCTTGTCAGCCTGGTAGTGCAGGAAAAGGAACAGAAACTTTTACTTGCCAGAAATCTTGGTGTTTCCGAGTCATTCTCAGTGGGGAATCATAAAGAAAAGTTGAAATGTCAGAAAGCAAAGGAAAACAATCTCCAAACAGCAGATTGCAGCTAAACCATGAATCTAGAAAGTGAAAACACTAGCAAGAAAAATCTCTCTTTTGCCACTGGAAACGTAACTTGGGAAGGGGGAAGTTCTTGTCATATTTTAAAATGAAGCCTGCTGCTCAGCCTGGGAATTTGAAGCTGAAATGATTTGTATTGTTGCTTTGATTCTCCTGATCAGAAAATAAAAAACTTGTACCAAAATATTTTCCTCAGAAGGATCTCGATGTTGCAATAGCCACATTTTTCTCCATAAGAAATTCTTAAGCAAAACAGATCAGCTCTGTCTACTTAGATGCATTTGGACTCTAATCTTAAATTTTTCTTTCTGCCACCTGAACTATTAACAGGTTTGTTTTTCTCAGAAAAGATAAAAACAGAGCTGCCCATGTAATCACAGAATCCAGGAGCCAGGGATTTGAAGAAAACACCTGATCCTATACAGGATCAGGGGCTGATCCTATACATAGCCCAGGCACCACACTACCATAGACCGGAAGACAGGGAAGAATTTGGTGGGTGCAATAGCTCGATGCCTTATTTATAGTGTGAAGCTGTGAAGCAGTGGTGGGCTGAGCTCCGGTTGCCATTTCCTTTGCTGTGCTTGCACCCAGCGAAACAAAAACATGTGAAACAGGCTAAGCTGGTGTCATCCACTCTCAGAAGGATATCTCCAAGGCAGGCTATTTTAATCTGCCTGTGCATACTCTAGCCACTGCTGTAACCACCCTGCTTCTTTTTTTTTCTTGTGCTTTACATATAAACACCTGGTGCAGATTTATGATCTTCTCCTGTATGTGCAGGCCCATATGAGTTGATTTATTTTCTCCTTTACTCTGACGGGAAGGGTTCCAAAGCTGTTCTTGATGTACAAATTCACTCAGGACAGCTTTGTAGAACTGCAATGGAAGTGCCCAGGCCAGATCTTGTTAATGAATGAAGGTTGTTTGCACCCTTCCAGACACTGAATCTGTTGACTGTGAGAAGGTCATGGGCTGTAAACAGCTTAAGCAGGAGTACTGTGTACAGCAATATTTCAAATCTTGAAGACTGTACTAGTACCCAGAAAGCAGATGATCCACCAGTGGTACATTTGGTGGACAGACTTCTTCCAAGTCAGGAGGTGGGAATCAGACAGGTGGCCTCATGGCATGGAGAGATTTCCTTCAGTTGTTTTGTGGGTTGGGAAGGATGGAAGAAAAAGCTAAAAGCATTATGCTTTCTGCCCCTATCTTTGCCTCTCCCCCCTGCAGTAGGATTGGCCATGCATGGAAATGAAGGGTCCCACTCAAATTTGAACATTAAATACTCAGATGGGGCTGGAAGCCCATGCAAAACACCCCACAGCTACTGCCCTCTGGGACCACATTGCAACACCTACTGCTCCCTTTCTCCAGGATAAGCAGGCGGTGGGAATCACGGGCTGCTGAGCAGAGGCAGGGCTGCTGTCAGTTCACAGCAGGGCAGAGTAAAGGGAAGCCCTATGCCCGCAGGGGACAGAAATCCCTTTGGCTTTTGAAAATTATATTTTTCTTTTAAGATCTCAAAGCAGCCAGCAGCCCTGATGAGCAGCCATTCCTGTCAGAGCAAAGGTGCGAGGGTGTCTCACACAAGGTCTGCAGGGCATAACCAACTTTTATCCCAGAATCCCAAATGTGTGTGGAAAATTCCCTTGCTGAGCACCTTCCCCCCAGCATTCCTGCATCGTGCTGTCAGGATCACACATTCCCAGTACATCCCTCATGCAATAGCAGGGCTGCAGGGATGAAGGCTGATGTGAGGCCTTAATTAATCAGTTAATTAATCCCAAACATTTTAACCCTCTAAATCCCTGCTGCGCTCTAGTTTGGCAATTTGTTCATTAGTACAAGTTTTTTGTTTGTGTTTGAACCTGTATCATCCAATTTTTCCCCCAAGACAGAAGCAAAATCTAATTGTTCATTAGGAGAGTGAGTGTGTTTTTGTACATATGTAGGTGTGTCTCGTCCACGAGAAGCAAGCTCTGCTTGTGACTTTTCTGTCCTGTCTCTATCCTCTCCTTGGATCCTTCTTGGCACTGGACATTGCAAGGCTAAAGTCAGGCTGCGCAGGGGTCTTAATCCTCCCTTGCCCTCTCTGCACTGGTCAAGCCACCCCAAATACTCAGGCTGTGCTGATGCAAGTACCTTTGAGTCTTTCTTGGGAAACAGTCCTGGTGGAGCTCATGCCCACATTCAGCAGGAGCAGAGCACTGACTTCCCTCCCTGGCAACATCAGGGCCACCCCACACAGCAGAGGTGTGAAACATGACTTGCAGTTTGCTGGAGGAGCAGCTGCTAGACCCACATGAAATGGAAACCTGTCCTGCTGCAGTGCTGCACTGCTTGTTTGGGGGTAATGTTATGTTTAAAGTATCAAGACACCCTATCCCATCCCCTGGCAGACTGGGACATCTATATGTATCTTATAGACTTCCAAACCCTTCTTCCACCCTTTGTTCTGCTTCCATCCCTGTCTCTTTCTGAGCTAAAGAATTGCTGCCTTACCCAGGCTGTCACCCCCACCTCTTTATTGACACTGTTTTCAGACCTTCATTTCTTTCCTGTCCTCTGCTCCCCCAAGTACACACACTCACTATCCTTTGCTGTGTCTGCAACCTCCTACCTTGAGACAAGCCAAGCAGCTGGGTTCAGGTGCCCAAGCTCCAGCCAGCACCACCCAGAAGAAGGACCTCTGGGCAAGTGAGAGGATTTACTGCTCCAGATCCTAAACATTGCATCGGTGCTGTTACTCTGCCACTTAATATCCCTTTTTCCCTGGGTTTTTACAGTGCATCTCTGTGCCACTTGGCTACAGTAATGAGGCCCCACCTAATTGCTATTCAACAAACTCCAGTTAAATTAACAGCTCCATCCAATGATCACCAACATCTGCTGTTCATCAGGCAGCCTTCCCTCTCCTCCTGCTCCCTGTGTCTCCTTAAATCCCAATGCCCCAAAATACGGTATGTTTGTGATGGGCACAAGGTAGGTGTAACTCAAACACGCTGTCTCTTAGCTGTGTTGGGCCTATAATATATGAACCCACTCACATGTGTGGGAGCACATGCATAACTGCAGTGGTGGGACTAGGTGAGATGTAACCACATGAATGCACAAGCATCCCAGTGTCTTCGTCTCACAAACACCCCCTATCTGAATCTCTGGGTCCTTTGTTGCACTGGCGATTCATTGTTCCCAACATTGCATATGGAAGAACTGGTGAAGAGGGGAGCTGACCCTGGCAGGAACACTGACTTCACAGGAGCTTCACATTCCTTTAACTCCCCATTTCTGTCTGAGGATTTAGTGTTGCATCAGCCCAACTCTGACTGAAAAACAGGTCCTAAATCTGACTTCTGTAGGTAGGTTCGGTCTGTTTATACATAGATCTGTAAAGCCTGTGTGTACATCACCATCTCCAGCAGCTCCACAGTGGCTGGGGAGAGGGAAGGTCACCTCTCTGATTCAGAGGTTAACAGGGTCATGCTTCACTTGTGGAAAAAACTCTTGCTTAAAATTAAGCCTCAGCCTTGCAGAAAGCCAGGCCAGACAAGCCATTAAAAAAAGGTCAAAGATATTATCAGCTCCTAATCCAATTAGATACTGATTATCTGTGAATTCAGCACAGCCTCACTGTTAGAACTATGCTTAGGAAAATTAGCATCTCCAAAAAAACAGCTGGAGATCGAGGGGGCTCTGAGAGCTGAGGCAGCCTTGTGAGAGATTATGCCTCTGCCTGGGGAGCACTGACTGTAGCAGGAGCCACGTCAGGTTTTCATTGCTATCTTTCTTCATATGTGTCACTCGGTGGGTGACATTACGTTGCTGGTGAAGGAGGCAGACAGGTCTGTAACCATCCCTACTCCTAAATATAAGTTTAAGAACAAAGGGAAACAAGAATTTCTAAATTCGATTAAAATCAGTGATGCAGCAGCCTGACTTGTTGGGAATTCTCCAGCAAAACATTTTTAATGGAAAATATCATTCTGGCAAAACCAACAGTTTCCATGGGGAAATAACAGTTTTACCATTTACTTGTTGGGGGTGGTGGGTGTGTATTTTTTACTTTTAGTCAGTCCAGCAAAAAGCAGCACATTTTAAGGAGGTTTCCTCTTAGTGATGTTCTGGGAAAAAAAACCTTTCAATGGGGTACAAATCTAACTGTTTTTAATGTGGGACTTGATTGCTGTATTAAAGGGATTGTGTGATACAGTCCTGAGATACCAGGAGAATGGATTTGCTCCCCTGGCAGGCGGTCTGACTTTGTGAAAAGAGAGTTTGTGTATTGAGTACTAGCTGAAAGAGTTATGGAAATAACCCCCTGTGGTTTCATCCCCCTTTTCTCTGGGCAAGAAGGTCTTTGATTTTTTATTTTTTCTTGCTGATAATAGGACTGAACCATGGCAGGTTTCTCTCCCTAAATGGAGCACTTTGTACATCTTGCTTTGGCAAACTTCCTTGTAGGTGTGAATGAATTTGGGTGGTTTCTTCTGTGAAAACAGGGAGAGGCGCTCTGGACAGGGCAAATCCTGCTGCACCAAGTCCTGAATCTGTTTTTAAGTCCTGGCTGATGCAAAGGATGGGTTTGGGTAATGCCTCTCTCTGCCCTTTGCAGCTCTCCTTTCTTGAAGGCAACATCAGCTTGGTTTATTATTTGTAAAGGCAACACATTTAAATCTCTTGCGAGGTGTTCTACAATCTCCCCTGCCTGGCTGGGCAGTGCCAGACAGCTTTGCAATATCTAGCTGAGCAGGCTCGATGGATTTCCACTGTTCTTGTGTGGCTACAATGATACCTTTTGGTTTTAGCCTCTGCCTTAGGAAAATGATACTCTTTCCAAGCAAAACTGCCCATCAGCAGAGCCACCCCTGGGCAGGGGCTCGCAGACCATGGTGGGTGGGATCACACTGGGAGAGCAGCGCTCCTGATGGGGCCAGGACTCTGTTACCACTTCCTAACCACCAGGAAAAAAAAAACCACCTTCTGATCCCGGGCTGGACCTGCTGAGGGAGTTGAACCAAACTGGAGCCGAGTGCCAACAGTGGTTCCTTGCTTCTGACACAAAGTTGCTGCTCAGCCTCGTGAAGATGGAGTTTCCCTTCCATATTTTATCTGTGAGAGCAGCTTTTTGGCCAAATAGCAGCACTCACAGAGTCTGTGCTTTGGATTTACATCTGCTGAACATCTGGGCTCGAGGGTTTAGCCATGCAGCAGTGGTCACCAGCGTGCACTTGTAAAGGGCATCTATTACGCTGCATTAACCCCACGTGGACATATGTAGGCAGGATTAAGAGGCCATAATCACATTCAGCTTGGCGGGCTTTTGAAAGAGAAATCAAATGAAGGCTGTGAACAAGGACGTCCCTGCGGGGGCTTAACACAATTTGGCTAATCCCTTTGGCGTGTAAATGGTTTTTTCAACTTCATCTTCCCTGCCAGCATGTACAGACAAGGTGGGAGTGAGTACACGTGGGCTTGAGACCCCCAGGTAAGCTGAGTCAGGTCTCCTGGGGGGGGGTCTGGCTCTGTGGTTCCCCTTAGAGAGGGGCACTTCCTTGTGAGTCTGAAACAAAGTGGGGGGAAAGTGCAATGGGCACAGCTGAGAGCAGGGCAGTTTCTCTGAATAAGTGAAAGACAGAGGAGGAGATGTTGGTAAATAGGCTATTAACACCCAGTGTCACTTCATTAATTTCATGGAATAAATCTGTCCTCTTCCTCCCATCTCTTATGGCTTGAGCTGGAGGCTGTTTGCTGGACTGGAAGGGAGTACCCAACACAAAACCAGGGCTGTTCTTGGTTCAACTCCCCTCCTAGAAACTCAGCCAGCTCTAGCACCAGCACTGTCCCATTGATATGAGAAAGGTGGACAGCAATGGCAAATGTTCCTTCCATGAAGAAAGTTGGAATTTAGTGGTATTTTCTGTCTTCTTCCGTCCCCTGGAAAGGCAAGCGGATGCCTTCCAGAAAGTACCTGTACAGCTATGCCCATCCTGCCAAGAGGGTACCTCTCCCTCCACATATGCATCTCCCCAACAAGGATGAAGCCCACAGAGCATGGTAAGAGCTGCTGAGGCTCTGAGACAAAGTCTTTGCTGATAGAGAGCTAAGACTCAAGCAGACAAGTGTGGAGGTTCCCTGGGCTGAGCTGCCAGGGGAAGGCCAGGGGAAGAGCTGCAGCCAGACCCCACTGGAGCAGCTTGCCTTACAGAATCACAGAATATGCTGAGTTGGAAGGGACCCACGAGGATCATCAAGTCCAACTCCTGGCCCTGCACAGGACCATCCCCAAGAGTCACACTGTGTGCTTGAGAGTATCATCCAAATGCTTCTTGCAGTCTGTCGAGCTTGGTGCTGTGACCACTTCTCTGGGGAGCCTGTTCCAGTGCTCAGCCACCCTCTGGGTGAAGAACCTCCCTTGATACAACTTCAGGCCATTCTCTCACGTCCTGTCACTGGTCACCACAGAGAAGAGATCAGTGTATGCCCCCCCCTCTTCCTCTCACAAGGAGGTTACACCCAGGGCCTACTGCACTGAAGCCCAAGGTGCTGACACCTGGTTAAAAAAGCAGCTCTACTGGTACATCAAATAAGTTAGGGGATTTTCTTCTTTATGTGCCACTCTTGGAGCCACAGCCACTATACTGCAAGACTGTCATCCATGCAGGAGACATTGGTGAGGCATCCAGAGCCCGTAGCTGTTCCACTCCACCTTTCTACTGCAATAGTTCATGCTATCAGTAGCTACAGAGACCACCAGAACTTGGGCTGTTGTGCCAGGTATTTCTCGGGCAATCAGTGCAGTCAAAGCAAAGAAAGTGAGCATGAGCTCACCTGTATGAGCTTTGGCCATAAATGAATTCATACCTGCAAAGCACTGCCTAAAATTCCTCACAAGCTGGTATCACAATCGTGGAACAGAGTGTAACATGTAGATGCCTTCACAGCAATCCCAAGCCCTGTCTCAGGCCTTCCCAGACCACGTGCAATCGCATCCAGCCCTTACTGCCATGGATCAGTGGATATTTTCCTTGCCAGGTAGAGATCTCATTGATTTTTCTTTTTTTTTTTAAATTGATGTTGCTATGGCAGGAAAGAGTTTTGCCCTATCAGAGACTGCATGGCTGCAGGTAAAGACTGCTACAGCTTGTGTAAGGTTTAATTACAGAAGATGATTTGAGTGACCTGCCTCAGCACTGAAAAAGCCCTAATAAGACCAACCTTGCCTTAGGAAGACAGGTCAGTTTGGCAAGCGTTGTTGGGAGGGAGCTCCCCATCTCTTACCAGCTTTGCTAATCAAAGTCCACAGCAACTTCTCCTCCAGAGTAAGAAGTCTCATGACTTGCTTTTTAAATGCCTGCTGTGGTAACTACCTTTCCCCAACCCTTTGTCGATGCAGCCAGCACAGTTCTGCATGATTGGTGGCACTACTGTCTTTGCATGCCACAGGTCACCCCACAGGTCCTACTGAGGGGGAAATGAGCTGGGTGGGGATGACTGAGTTGGAGTAGAAAGACAACAGGAGGTGCTTTGGTTTCAGTCATGCCTTGTCCTGTGGGAAGGCAGGGAAAAGGTGAGAAGGGACCCCTGCTCTGTCATGTGTCCCTCACAATCCCCCTTCCCACTGACTCTTGGGCAGCTGCAAAATTCACCACTTTCCCAGCACTCACCCAGGAGGGAATAACGATAATAAAAACAAAATTAGAATTATTCCCTTTCCCAGACTGGGGGGGACAGGAAGGGAACGAGCTCTTGGGAACGTCTTGAATTTCACAGCCTCTCCTGGCAAACGTGACTTTTCAGAGAGAAAGTCGCCGCCACCGGCTTGTCTTTTGTGTCTGCAGAAATGGGGTCCTCTCTCAGCCTTTCCCTTGTCATTGGATCTGGTCGGAGGAGCTGCGGTCCTGCCACTTCCCCCATGCAAAAGAAACAGATTTGTCATCCCTGCTGTGGGCTCTGCCATTCCCAGCCTCTCTTGCCTCATTTAAAGAAAACCCCCAATCCCTCAACAATGTAGAGCTTGAAATCTTTTCTTCCTACTTGATACTTCATTACTGTGATTGCTTTTTATTGATTGACAGAGCTGCCTTTGCAAACACACAGGACCCTCGGAGAATTGCAAGCAGCCAATACAGTCCCACTCTCACACACGTGCACACACTGTCTCCCACTGAGTATGGTGGAGCTGCATCTTCCTCTGCTCCCGAAACACAGCTTCCTTGGAGGGATGGTGGGAAGACTGGGAGGTGGTTTCTCTGTCAGGTTGTGTAACACAGAGCTGTTCCATCAGGGAGACAGAGCTGGGCAAGAGGCTGCCACCAAGAGCTTTATTGATCATGGCCAAAATAGTCTTTCTCTGTGCACCAAGGCAGGCTGTGACTCTTGGGGAGTCACCACACAGAGATGCGTCACTGCATCAGTGATACACAGGTCCTGGCAAGATCTTTGGTTTCCTTCTCATCTTGAAAATCTCCCTTCTTCCTCCAAACCCACACTGTGCTCACCTCTGGCCTCACGTGAAGGGTGACTCTGGTTTTCCCATCCATGTTCAGAGCGGTGTTGCCCAGTCGCCTCAGCCACAAGAGACCAACCTCTCCTCACAGCGCTCAAACCTGTTTGTGCCCTGCCAACACTTACAGGGCAGCCAGTGCCTGCTGAACCACTCTCACTGTGGAGACCAAGCCCTGAACCCCTGTGAGAAAACTTCAGCTTCTGCTTCTTCTGGGAACTCAATAACAGATGGATGGATGGATAGCAATCCTAAATGGAAGGAAGATCCATCACTTGCTTCTGCCTTGAGACCCTATGCAGAGGTGCACTTTTGGAGTCTAGACTGAGAAAAGGAATATAGATTCTGGCTGCAAAATATGCAAGGTCTCAGCCTGTCTGTGGGGCTGGGAGAGCTCACTTTCATATGTGAGACAGACCCAGCTTGCTGTGGTGGTACAGGCACCTTGGTTCTGCTTGTGCTTGGGGAATTTAAATCCCAGAGATGTCGGGGGGGGGGGGGGGTGTCAGAGCAACGTGCTGGAGTCTTCCCAACAGCAAATTGTTTTTCCCACTCTGAACTTCTTGCTAAACATGCAAACCCTATTACATACAATGCAATGGTCAGGCCTTGTTAATATTAGGCCTTGGCTGGTTAATATTGGCCTTGGCAGCCAGGAACCTGAGTGGAGGAATGGGTGAGGCAGCAAGACCACACAGCAAAGCAAAGCTCTGGCAGCTTTCCTGTGCTCTCTTGATAGGATTTAGGAAGACAACGGCTCCCAGCAGACAGATCTCCCGAGGTGGTCTGGAGGATGCATCTGCCTGCCCTGGGTCTTCAATCAAACCTGAGGATACTTTCATCTCCTGGCTTTCTGAGGGCACATTGCTAGGAAAGTAGGAGACAAAATGCAACTGTCAGAATACAGATCTCAGCTGTGATGTATGGGGCAGCAAGATGGGCTGCTGCTTGTTATCCCCTGCCCTGTTGAGGTGACAGACAAGGGGATGACGCGAAAAGTTGTTGCCAGCCAGCAGGCAGATCACAGGGAGCCCAACCACAAGGAAAAAAATGGCCTGGAAGGATCACTTGTAAAGGTGAGGAGAGCACTAGCTATTAACCTGCTGTAGACACTGATTAAAGACACACTATCCTATAGATTACATTCTACATTCGTGGTTTTCCACCCACACTAGGAAGAGCAATAATTCTTAGCTTATGGGCTTGCAGTGCTATTTCCAAGTGTTTTAAAATTTCAAGCAGGCCTTTTCTCTCCTTCCCCCAGGCAGGAAGGTGTTGAGCTGCCCCAGCAGTGCTAAACCAGCCCTCACTTCTATTAGATCAGCGCTTCAGCACCGCTTGCAAAGATGGCTTTGCACAAGCACTCTGCCTGATCAAAGCACTTAACCGAACTGGCAACATAAAAGCTGGAGATGTGAGCTTAGCCAGCTCACCAAGCAGCCTGCTCTCACCTGCCCAAACATGTCAGGGATGCTTTTTCTTCCTACCTGCTCTGTAGCACTGAGCAGTGGGTGGAATCCCTTCCTGATGATAGACACCAACAGCAGGGGAGCTCCCTGCACGGGGTGCAGCATTTTCCAGTGTTCACACCTCCATTCCCATCCCATCCTCTCTACAGCAGTTTTCAGGCCAGGACTATAGAGCCACCTCAGAAACCCCTGCCAGATGACTTTCCCAGGGCTGTATACCTTGGCTGGGCATTTGGAGGGATCAGTAGCAGAAGAGTGCAATTATGATAGTTAATTCGGCTATCAGGTTAGTTGTAGGGGGAAGGGCTATGTTTGTTAAGTTGGCCAGGAGCCATCAGAGCCCTGTAAGAGGTAGAAGGGGTTGTAGGCCTCGTGTTAGAAGGAGAGTGCGACTATGTATGCGTTCATAGTTTGTATTAGCTAGGCAAAATAGCATGGAAGAGGTGAGTCCATGTGAGATTATTAGGATTATGGCCCCTGAAAAGGATCAGTGGGTTTGGATTATTGTTGCGGCAATGACTAGACCTATGTGACTTACTGAGGAGTAGGCGATTAATGACTTGAGGTCGATTTGGCGTAGGCAGATAGAAATAGGATTAAGACGGAGGCGGCTAGGGCTAGGACTCCCCCTAATTTGTTGGGGATTGATCGTAGGATAGCATATGCAAATAGGAAGTACCACTCAGGTTTGATGTGGGGAGGTGTTACTAGTGGGTTTGCGGGTGTAAAATTCTCTGGATCTCCTAGGAGGTTAGGTGAGAATATGGCAAGTGTTATCAGGGGAATGAGGAGGAACAAAAGGCCTAGAATATCCTTTATCGAGAAATAGGGGTGGAATGGGATTTTGTCGCAGTCTGAATAAATAATAGGGGGTTGTTTGAGCCGTTTCTATGTAAGAAAGTAAGTGGAATGAGGGTGAGATGCATTGAATGGGAGGAGGAAGTGAATGATGGCAAGACGGTGGTGTGATTTTCGACTGAGAATCCTCCTCAAGCTCATTCTACAAGTGTTTGGTCAATGTAAGGAATTGCTGAGAATAGGTTAGTAATTACTGTAGCACCTCAGAATGATATTTGGCCTCATGGGAGGACATACCCTACGAAGGCAGTTGCCATTAGAGTTAAGAGGAGAATAATTCCTGTGTTTCAGGTTTCTTTATATAGGTAGGAACCATAGTAGAAGCCTCGTCCGATGTGCAGGTAAATGCATATGAAGAAAAAGGAAGCGCCGTTTGCATGAAGGTTTCGAATTAATCAGCCGAATTGAACATTTCGGCATGTGTGGGCGACGGATGTGAATGCCAGAGTAATATCTGCTGTATAATGTATTGCTAGTAGGAGGCCAGTGGTGATTTGGATTGTTAGGCAGATGCCAAGAAGTGATCCAAAGTTTCATCAGGCGGAAATGTTTGGTGGTGTTGGGAGGTCAATTAAAGAATTGTTAACTATTTTTAGAAGGGGGTGATGTTTTCGTAAGTTAGGGGCCATTAATTCTTAGTTCTGTGTGAATAAGATTATAATAAAGATAGATAAAGCGAAAGATCCTAGATAGGTTTTGATTAGTCCGGAGTGTAGGGTAGTTGAGATTTTTGATATTTTGAGTTGAAGGGTTGCTAGCCCTTCTGTGCAGATGCAGAAGGAGGAGACCTTGGACTTGTCTGCTTCTTAAATAGTGGTACTTCAGGTTCATGGCAGCCCTCACACCTCCCCAGGGCCCAGGAGGAGGAAGATAAGAAGCAGGGGTGTGACAGCACCACCAGCCATTTTATACCCTCCCCAAGATGCCTTGGTGCTGAGTGGCAGCACCCACAGGCAGGAGAACCTGAGACAGGCATCCATTTTTCCCTGTGTCCATTGCAGGGATGTGGTGATAACCCAGGCAGGAGGGTCTCCAACTCCCTCCTCACACGCCAGGGGTCTGTGCTGGTAGGGAAGGACCAGGATAGCTCTCTGAGGGAGCTCTGCTTTCCCTTGCCTCCCCCAGCCCCTGGCCCTGATCATCGGCTTAGACCTTCCCAGACAACTCATCTGGGGTATTTGTGTCTCAGAACAGATTCCTGAAAGAGCTGAGCCACCTCTCTCCATGGGATCATGGTGCCTCCAAGGGTCAGCCCTGAGCCCAGCAGCCCTGGGGAAGTAAAGGAGCAAACACAAACCATCGTGCTTTTATAACCACTGCTCTGAATCCACAAAGACACCAAAAAAGGTAGTGCAGCCATGCTCCTACCTTTTGTGGTGTTTCTTCAGCAGGTTATCTTTTTTCTGGGATAATTTTTGAATGCGAACAACAAGTCTTTCCATGGCTACAGTGTGCTGCTTGGTCCTAGCATACAACCCTCCGTCCCCAAATCTGCTTTGACATGGGACCTCTCTGAGCCTCCCTGGTATATATTTCAGCAGAGGGAAACACTGGCATGAGGACATGACCAGGTTACAGCAATACCTTGTGTGATGCTACTGATGGACATTAGCACCCTACTTTCCTCCTGGAGCCAGGGCACTCCTTGACCCCATCTGGGTGCATGGGGGAGCCCCAGGCACAGAGCGCCCATGCAAGGGGATGGAACAGCTGCCAGGCCTTTGTGTTTGGGGTGCCTGGCTGCTTTGCCTCCAGGAGGATCTTCCCTATGGTGAGAGCAGCTTTAAACGGTGCCCCAAAGCTCTGGCATCTTGGAAGGGTTTTTCTCTTTGTCTCATTTTCCTTTTTTCCAGATCTGACTTAAAACAGAGATCAGGATGACTCTCAGCAAGCAAAGATCCCATGACTGTTTCCCCAAGAGCCAGTATATTAGTCCTTGCATCCTGGCCATATTCCAGCTCGGGAAATTACCTTCTGCCTCCCTAAATCCCCCCTGCGGTTTCAATTGGATACAGGCTTCTTCGCTCTCTTGCCGAAACTGCTGCGCAGGGTTGCTGTGTGCGGTTAAGCAGCTGCTGTCAGAGGTGGGTGACAGGATTGATCCCGGGGGTGCTGGGGGTCAGCGCCGAGCGAGGGCAGGAGCGCCGCCGCCTGCCGAAATGCCGGCACAGCCGCCTCTCCCTGGGGTCACACTCGGCTCCAAGTGGGGCTCCCCTCACTGAGCTGCCCCTTTGGGCTCTGTTCTCAGGCTTAGCCCCCTCTTTTACCCACTTTGCCTTGCAGAACCATGACTAGCACACACCAAGATGGATTTTGCTTCGTTTTCCAGTACATCAGCTGCCTGGCCAGACACCAGCTGCTGGAGCATCAGCGTGCTCGTGCACCTGGAGAACACGTGCTCTTCTCACAGGCGTGTTGAGGCATGGGATCCACCTCCCCCCTGGCTAGCCCTCTTGTCTTTGCAGAATAGCTATGGACTTTTGGCCATTTCAGGACTTGTCCCTCTGGGAACAGCTGTGGGGGCCCCATGTGGGATGGTACGCCTGCAGTATGATGTTCTGAGCAGAGAGGGGTAGTGGCACAGTGTGGGACCCTGCCCAGAGGAAGGGCCCTGCTCTGCCCTCAGCCCAATACAGCCCAATACAGTAGGACCCCTTTCACAAGCCCTCATGCTGGGGAAGGCACCAACATGGTCCCATCTACAGTCACCCAATGCTGGAGCAAATCCCAGGAGTCAACAACCCTGGAACAGGAATCCCAGAGGTCTCCAGACTGAAGCTGTTCAACCTTGAGTTAAAAATGCAACACTGTCAACCAGCCAGGCTTTGCATTGTTCCTGTTGCCAGAATCTATATAAGCAAATTACTTTGCTGTCAGGAATACAACAGGAGACAGAGAGAGAAATCTCCTGCCCAGGCACTCTGGAGACAGACTCGCAATATTCTGAGTAATGCAGCCATCTCACTGACATCCCCTGACATCAGGGGAATACAAAAAAAAACAACAAACCCCTAACAGAAAACCTTTAGTCATTTAGTAGATGTGATTTGTGGATGAACTATAATATACAGTGAAAGGTGGGGACGAGGATGGCCTTTAATGAATTGTCTTGGAGGAAATCTCACATGTTTGCTTATGTGTCAAGGGGAAGCATTTATATAAATATACACACATTTACACACACATCTGTTAAACAGTCTTCCTATGTGTCCTAGGTGTGCATATAGAAATAAATACATCTGTGCACGTGCCTGTGCTGTGAGCAAGAGAGCTGCCAGGAGCAGTAAAATTTCAATCCAGCGTGCAGAAAGCGACAGGGCCTGCGGACAGGAGCTCAGCCCTCTCTTCTGCCCATGAATCACAGCCCACGGATGAGGATCAGGGCGGACGTCAACTCTGGTGCCAGCTTGCTCTTCTTCCCTGGCTCCTCTGGCTGGATTCCCTCCCCTCCTTGCCTCCCCCTCTCCCCTATTCTCTACCCCCCTTTCCTTTCCCAGCAGGATGACATTCATCCATCATCCAGCATTTTAAGTGCTGGCATGTCATTGAGGCTGTCAGCCGTCCTCTTTGCTCAGCGCAAGGAGCTCCACTTGGCGGCTTGGTGCGACCGTTTCCCTTTGGAGCCTGTAATCCTCCTGTTCGGGTTAGTTCCACTTGGTTTCACAGAGTGCAGAGTGAGGGGAACCCGGTGGGATAGCAGTAGATTATATCAAATAATAAAGAGAGCACTTGCTCTAATAACTCCAACCACGGGATACTCAGGCACTGCTGGGAGTTGAGTGCTGTAACCTGCCAGAGTAAATCCTCTATAGACTTTACCCTCTTCACTCCCTAAGCCAGAGAGACTCCAGGTCCTACCTCAGTGCTACTGGGTGTAAATCTGGAATTAACTCCCCTGACTTCAGTGGAACTACTCCAGATTTATGACTGAAACTGAGCTTGGGATCTGGCCCCAGCTCAAATCCAGTGGGTGTAAACTGAGCTCCAGCAACCTGGCCCCACAGCTGAAAAATGGATCAACATAAGGAGAAGAGGGCTGGAGACAGGGTTACTTAGGAAAGTCAGCACAGGGTGCCAGGGAAAAGTCATTTTGCTATCCCTTGCCCAGAGGGTTGGCATTCCTCAGAGGTCTGCCTGTATTTCATCTCACCAAATGAACACATCTTGATGTCAAACGTGCTTTTCGGAGAAGATGGGTTGTCCAGCAGCAGGTACCATTGTGGGGGACACCCTCTCTCATGCCCCACAATCCCACTACATTCCTAGCAGATCCCCGGTCCCCTTTGAAGCCCACACAGCCCTAACCCACGCATGCCCTTACCTCAGCTGCTCCAGGTGCCATTGCACCAAAAGACAGCCTGAGAGATGGCACAGCTGCCATCCCAACTCCGCTATGTCATGCTCGGCTACTCAGGTTTAAACTGGGAGTTAGAGGAGATGCTTATTTTAGAAGCAAGTTGTTTTTGCAGCATGCTTAGTCAAAGCAAAAGCAGGAGGGGAGGCAGAGGGATTATTTAAAGGGAAAACCCCTGAGCATGGACCCAAGCACTGGGCTAATTTTAGAAGCTAGAATATCCTGGAGTCGTGTCAAGGGTCTCAGAGGGACTTGAAGAAGCAGACAGCACACCAGAAAAAAGTGGGGTCAAGGGCTGGCTGGGTATGGACTCATGCTGAGAGCCCAGGTTGATACACTAAATCAGCCACTTTGGCTGTAGCAAGGTCTGGGCTTCAGTTTCCCCATCTCTCTGTGGGAATACAGCTTCCATGTGAGATCGCTACCCTGAGTCATGAGCCAGAGTGTACAGATGGCAACTAGAAAAGAGCAGCTTATTTCAATCTCTGAGAAAAGGTAAAAGGAAATCTGTGAGGACTGGCTTGCCTTTGCCAGTTTTTTTATGCACTTTTTGGCAAAGATGTTGGGATAAAGTTCCCAAGCAGCTCCCTGGCAGAGGTGTGCACCTTTGTAGGAAAGATGCAAGCCACAGGGACTTGACTGTATGGAGCCAGCTGACAAGTTTTCATCCACATCTGCAGACTCAAGATCAGGGTATAGCATCACTTCTGCTACTCCTGAAGCCTTGCCCCACTGCTCTAAGTACTGCAAAACCCAGGAGCAAATGTTAGCCTGCCCACAATGCCTGACTACAGCAGTGCTTTGCAGAGCAACAGTCCCAGGCCTGCAGAGCCCTGACTCACCCTCCTCTCCTTGCTGGGCATAAGCGTGCCGGGGGATGTGTGTGCGTGCATGTCTGCCTGCGCTCCTTCCCCGCACCTGCCAGCCTGCTGATCTATAAGCTAATCCTACCCCAAGCTGATCTATAACTAATTCACTTACAACACAATTGCAATATCGATTCCCAAACTCCTTTGCAGACAGTGCTAAAATGTGTGTGTGCAGCAGGGACAAGGAAGCCGGTTGACAAAAAGCCAGCGCACAGGGAGGGCTACACTCTTCACAGGGGAGATCCAAACGTGCTGCAGAGGCAGCTCCATGCTCACCCTTCCAGTCCTTCCCTTTGTCTCCACTGCTGCCAAGGGCTGTGACTAGCTGTGGAGAGGTCTGAACATGCTTTTCT
Organism: Manacus vitellinus; assembly: GCF_001715985.3. Taxonomy (NCBI): domain Eukaryota; kingdom Metazoa; phylum Chordata; class Aves; order Passeriformes; family Pipridae; genus Manacus; species Manacus vitellinus. The sequence continues at coordinate 11,455,390 of NW_021939122.1, forward strand.
GCCCAGGGCATTCTGTGGATCCTATACATCCACCATCCTTGTTGCCTGTGTGTCACTGTGGGAAGGATGGCATGTTTTTTTGTCTTGCCCCACCATCTCAGCAGAGCAAGGCCAGTCTCGCACTCTCCCATTGCTATGGAAGCCATAGCTGTGCAGGCAGCTGCGGGTGCTGGACATCCATGTCTGGAGAAGAAGCACGCGAGCAAAAAACTGCTTCTCCAGGGTCACATCTAATGGGGGACGTGAGGAAAGGGCCATGTTTCCAGCCTGCTCCGGCCCTCTCTGGAGATGGGTTGAAGCAGGAATTGTGTTTATCTGGGGAGGTAACCAGCTCCACAGCCCCTGGTCCATCTCCAGAAAACAGGGAAACTCATCCCAGCACAGCAATTGACCTGCCCTCCCCTGTATGGATCAAAGCACTTTGACGGCTGGCTTTAGCTCAGTGCCTGTGCACCTGACCTTGCTCACACCAAGCTGGTTTGGGATTAGTCTAAAGTTGTAAAATCCAGCACAACCCATGACCAAGTGGTCTTGGGACCTTCCCAGCCCCTGGGTCAAGCACATGCTATTCCAGCCTGATACCTCCTGCATTGAGCAGCATGGTAGAGCACCCAGGGGCAGCATGAAGCGTAAAACTCTCCCAACACCTGCAAGAGGCACCTAATTGCCATGCTTCTTCCCAAAGTTTACACCGTTACACCAGCAGCACATGATAACTCTGAAGCCACCAAGAAAAGCCCCCGTTTTGGTCAGTGGTCTCTGAGAGCAACTCTTTACTGCAGGAGCCACGTTTGAAAGGTTGATTTATGCAGCACAAAGTAAAGAAGACATATTTAATGACGAATGGAAATGTCATATTGATCCTATGGGCAGGCTGTGAAATATGGTCGTACATGGGCTGTCGCTGAATCCACCAAGCGAGTGGAGGCGTTCGACAGCAGGACAGTCGATACGGGGAGCAAGCTGCCCCCGCGCATCTGCCCACCCAACGAGCACCACCAAGCCGGGCTGGAAACCAGGAGAAAGCTCCAATGGAGAGAGAATACTGAAGGACTCTCCCATCCATCCAACCAACACTAATAGCATCAGTATTTCTAGGGCGTTTGCACTCGTGCATGTGCAGGGTGGCAGGGCTGCCATTGCATCTCACACAGCACAGCGGGGCACTGACTGAGGCCCTGGCAATTCCAGCATCAAGTAATGCTGACAAGAGGCAGGACTGTGCATGGTGGAAGGACAGGAGATGTGTCTCCCACCAAATACAGCACGATGGGTGATGGGGTACACAACACCTGCGAGGGAAAGACAATGTACCTAAGATTGTCAGGACTTAGACAAAATGCCTTGGATTTGAAAATGGAGAGGCAATCCTGTTGTTGAGTCTAAGAAGGGCCTGTGGCATCTTTGGAAAAGAGACCCCACAACTACACTGCCATGTAGGGTGGCCCCAAAGGGACTTTGTGGCCACGTTCATCCCTCTGCCCTGCTCACATTGCAGCCATGAGGATCTTTCACCTTGCTGTAGCAAAGACTCAGCTCAGCTGGAGGAAAGTTCCACTTGGACAGAGCACAGCAGAGGGGTAAAATGATCTTAAACTGGCAAAAATAGAGCATCAGCCTCATATAATTTCTCTGAAAACAAGATTTATTGAAGTTCTGTCTGTGGAAATCACTGTAGTGTGGAACACTCACCATATAGATTCGATCACTGACTCGTACCCTACTACATTTTTCATTAGGAAAAATATTGGCTGGGAAAGTTTGACCCCATAATCTCTGCATTTTAAACAATAACCAAGGAAAATAGAAGTGACGGGCTAAGGAAATCTCTTCCACTTCAGCACTTCCCTAGGCAGTAGCCAGGAGCTGTAAATCACTCCTCTGTTCCAGAACTGCTTGCTATGATCCTTTGTGTCCAGACCCTTCCAGACCTAATGCTCTTTGGCCACATCTACCCAAGGGATTCTGCAGTGGGCACAATGCACATCAGTACCTGGTAGAGGACTGAGCCACATCACTGTGTGCTTGGAGGGCAACATTTCAGAAAACTGGACTCTGTTCTCACCACAATTTGGGGTTCTGGTATGCCCAAGTAGAGACAGTCTTCACTGCAAGGAAAATCAAACATCTGAAACTTAACTTCTCATCTTTCTGTAATAAGATCTCCCTGGTCTGCAGCCAGCATAGGGATGAGACAGGGGACAGGCAGAGAGATTTCCAATCTGTAGAGCTGTGGTCTCCACCTTCAGTTTGGCCAATATGTCCCTGTCACCCCATCAGCATCATGCAAGCGATGGTGTCTCAGCTGCTGCTCCACAGCCCCTTTCAAATTAATTCCTGTTTTATGGTCTAAATAAATTAACCTCCATCGATTAGAGGTTCATGGTGCTTTTAATGTCAGTGTCATAATCAGATACCAGAATGGATTTGCCTTTCTAAATCATAGCTCCAAAAGGCTTTCAATCTGAAACTCTATTTTATGTGTGGTCCAATTAGAGACCACAAGGCTTTGGGCCCCAGTCACTCGCTGATATCCTGATTTACACATGCTGCTTGTTGGTGGCCTTCATGGCTGGAAGGAGACCTCACCCCATTCCTCCATGCTTCCCACCACCTTCACTCCTTGGTCCTCATCTTCTGACAGCCAGAAATGCCCCCCACTCTGCAGCAAAAGCCAAACCCAAGAAAGCCAGAAGCAGACAGTATTGCTCTGTCTTTAATTCATGCACTGGATCTACATGGGAAGAGGCCTCCAAATCATTTGTGAAGATGGACTCATCTTGGGTGACAGCTCTATCAAAGCCTTCACAATCCTATTGGGATTCTCTCTGCCAGCTCAAAGCCAAAACTCATAGGATCTGGTTATCCATGGGTGTCAGTCTCTTCTCCAAAGCAACAAGAAATAGGACAAGAGAAAACAGCCTCAGGCTGTGCCAAGGGAGGTTTAGATTAGGAAAAATTAGGAAAGAGTTGTCAAACAACGGAACAGGCTGCCAAAGGCAGCAGTTGGGTCACCATCCCTGGAAGTATTTAAAAGACATGTAGATGTAGCACTTAGGGACGTGGTTAAGTGGTGACAACAGCATTAACAATTGGACTTGGGGATCTTAAGGGTCTTATCCAACCTAAATAATTTTATGATTCTAAGATCTTAAGTAATGCATCAGGCAAAGAGCTGAAGGAGAGATCTTGGGGGACTTTGATTTCAAGCAAAACTGTGACTGAACAAAACCTTTTGTCCATGGGGAGAGGAAGGGGTACATCACAGGCAACCTATTCAGCTTGGATCTTCAAGAATAGCCATCAGCTTTCTAGACAGGGCTTCTGTCTTTTCCTTTATCTCTGCAGATCTCAGGGCCCTTTCTAAGCATCCATCTGGTACTGGGGAGGGAATTCCTCTCCACCTCTTCTGTGCTTGGCATGTCCCTTGCAACTACTTCCAAGACCCTTTGGTTTGATTTCCAAGTTCTGACATAGCCATTAGTTACAAAGAGCGATTAGTTTGGTTGTTGTCGTTAAGTCATTTTTTAAATGGCTCCAGGCGGCATCAGAGAACAAAGAAACAAAATATCCATGAAAAGAGTTAATCACAAATTACTAATTATCTCCCCCCTCCCTTTGCACTCTTTCCTCCCCAAATCATGAAATATTATCCCCATGAAGAAAGGAAAAGGTCTGTCCGTTCGTGAGCCTTTCACGGATTTTATACACCTAATTCATCAAATGAGAAACACTTCCTGATTGTCCTGGATTATTTTGAGAGGTGAGCTCCTGACCCCCGACCCCTCTGCTGAGAGCCACGGCGAAGGGCAAAGGCTCTGATTTACGTGTCCCGAGATGCGGCCCTGAGCTGCGAGGTGGGGAACAGTGGAGCCTCACTGGCTCAAGGAATGAGCCCTGATACCCCAGTGAGGGGCAGCCACTGAGCCAGGCCCTTCATGTGGAGAGATCTTGTGACTACAAGTGTTTCTGAACCCATTCGGATTTTATGGGGCTGCTGATTTCAAACAGGCCGAGCGCTTTGAACAAGGCACCGTGCATGCCATTTGGGGGGTTGTATTTATTTACCGTGAGGTCTTTTATTCCTCTTCCCAGACGAAATGTACGTGCCAGAAGACAGGTCTTATCTGAAAAGAGTGCAACCAGAGGGACAATCTGAAAGCAATGGGAGTTTGGGCTCCCACATATTTTATTCAAAAAGGAAATTTGGGAATGATGAAAGCTGATCAGTCCAAGCCATGGAGACAGCCATTGCTCCCAGGTCTAGATCCACAGGGACCTGCTTGTTAAAGGTCCTCAGTTTGCTCAGAGTCAAGGTGGCCAATCTGGAAAAAACACTATTGAAAATAATGACTCTTGCAAATGCCCAATGTCCTTCTTCTCCATTCTCCCAGTCCCACAGTACCAAGAATCCACAGTTCCACTGGAGACAGGATTTTGGCTGTGCTAGGACAGAAACTACTGCTGAGGAACCTAAATGCATAAACCCTCTGCTTCAGATGCCCATACCACTCTGTTACCCTTCCTCTTTGGTCATCAGCAAAATAAGTGTGTTCATATGCCCAAATCCACGAGAGCTTTTCTCTTGGCCCTGAGTATGTTCAGCATTCAGCTACAGGTACATGTAAATACCAAAGATGTCTTTATAAACAGGCAGCAGTAAAATCAGACATCTCAAAGAGATTCGACTTCCAAATCTGTACCAGCAGCCAACACAAAGCAGAAGGCAGCAGTAACACTGGGACCTCTCTGCAGTGGAAGGCTCGAACATACCTGCTGGTTGGCAGGTGCGTAAATCTCCACCTCCCAGTATTTTTGCAGCCTTTAGGGATGTCTCCATGAACAGAGACATTCTGAACTGCACCAACATCACTTCAACAGGCTCAGATTTTGCCCTTTGCATGGTTAAAAGCCTTTGACCTTTTCTGTATGTGTTCAGAAGCACATCTTATTTTGCGTGAAAATGAAGCTATTTGTCTAACTAAGACAAATAAATAAACCCCAGTCTCCTAGGCCAAGGAGGGGAGTCTGGGAGAACCGTGCTCCTGAAATAACTATTTTTTTTGCCGGGACAGAAAAAGCTCATCCTTTTTGCCTAAAAGCTGAAACTAATGCAAAAGGGGACCATAAGGGAGTATGAAAATGCATTTGAATCAATAGGATAAAGTTAACAGGATCAGGAATAAATAGAATGAATGAAATAAGATAAAAATGCCAGACTCAACATCTCCTCGGGGATCACTGCTAAAGAAGCAGCAGGGCCAAGTTCATCCTGGATGTAATTCCCTTGGCTGATTCCTCCTGGCATTTTAAAGCTTGGTGGATTTAGGAGCTTTGGGTGGTTGTTTTTTTTTTTTTGCTCCCTGTCAATGATGTCTCAATTCAAATAATGTGTGACATTCTTGGGTTTGCTCCACACCCGCCTGGCACAGCTTAGGTTCTGGCTTCTATAAATGGCAGCTTCCCATGACCCAGCAGCACTGCTCTGCTACCAGTGTGTTCAGAAGGGTGTCTACATATGAATTTGGGTGATGAATTTAAAGCAACCATGTTTGCAAACCAGTTTTTATGCTTATATTATTGACTTCATTCTGATTCAACAGGCATGCTGGCAGCCAGGTTTCACTCCAAATGTGTGTAAATCTCTTTGGCTTTCAAGGAGTTTATACTTGTGCTTTCAGTAAAGCAGGTGTTTTGTGGATTGAATCCTGCATCATTTTAACAGAAGCACCATCTTCCCATGATCCCCTGAAGACAACAGCGAGAAGCTTTAGAAGAGGTACTCGGGTACTTGCTGGTTATTTTTCCCAACAGCTCCCTGCTGTGCCTCACAGCAGGGCACTCCAGCAGCTCCCTGGTGTGCCTAGCTCCCACACAGCCCTTGCCACACCACCAAAAATATAAAAAGAAAGGAAATTAAAATGTGATGAAAAGCATCTTTTCTCCATGTTGGTTCCCAAGGCACCTCATGAGCAGGTGTGAGTTCTGCGTCTCAGCAAAAACATGGACCTGATTCATTTTCTGTTTTATAGAAGGAGAAAGGTGCCCCTTCAGAAACCATCAGTCCCACATAAGCCTCGTTCATTGGTGGTTGAGCAGAGGGACCCCAGCTCCTGGAGCATCCCCCCAGGTGCCTGCTGGGATCTCCGCACTAGGACACGACACTGAAGCTCACATTCCTGTCATTGCAAAAGCAGCCAGGGAAGTCTCCAGCAACAAAGCTGCATCAAACACCATGTTTGAAAGGTGATGCCCTCAGAGAGTGCAGTGCCCCATAGCCCCATGTCTGGGCACTGGGCTCATTCAGGATGCTGCTCAGGGACCAGCCCTTCATTGCACCACCTTGGCTTTCCCACCCACCTGCCAATCTCAGGATCAATTCTGCTTAGCTTAGAAGGCTTGATGATTGCACAGCCCCAGGCAAAATGGCTGCAGGCCATCGGCTAAAATAGCTGCTTGTCATCATCTCCTTTGTCTGGGCTTCCGGCTGACAGGACCTGCCTCCAATCCCTTTGAGATCCTTTTACACCCAGCCTTTGAAGGTCTGACTGACAGCAGGACCTTGATCTTTCCTTCCATCCTTTTTCCCCTGCTTCTCTCCCTTTCCTTTGCTATCTGCTCTGGTTATTTCCCCCTGTGCCTTTTTGGGGTCTTTTTCTCCATTCCATATTTGCCCTTTTCCCCCTCTATAGATACTCTCCCTACCACCCTGGGCAGCTAGTAGACTCCAGAATGGCCTTGCTGTGATTTAGGGTGTCATGCAGTCCACTACCGTGTTCACCCACCCTGGAGCAGTGGGGTGTGCTGGGGAGTGTGGGTCTCAGTCCATGGGACCGAGCTGGGACCACATCACACCCTGGAAGCAGCCAGCCTGGGCAGGGTGCTCTGCTCCAGTATCCTCCCCCAGAAGTGCCCACCTCCTCACACCATGGGGCAGGTGAGTCGTGTGAACTTCTCGGGGTCGTGTGGACCTCACGGATATCGTGTGAACCTCAAAAGTGTCATGTGGCTACACCAGAGAGGGATGATCAAAGGAGACATGTCAACCTGGCACCAGGCTGTGCCATGGACTCCCTTTGCAGCAGGATGCCCGCACAATTCCTCCCAGGTCAAGGACCTGGCACAGTGGCAGCATATCACTTAACACCCGGACGTGGATGACACAAGCTGGGGGAGGTTGACTCATCTCAGCAGCTTGGACCCCTTCTTAAGGAGCACAGAGCTCCTGAGTTCAGCCACTGCTGGGAGCAGGGTGGGGGAACACACAAAGCAGTCACTGGCCCTGGAGATGACTATGCCCTGATGCCTGGTGTGCTAGACTCTGGGACAGGAAAAGCCAGGGTGCCAGGGCTGACCCCCACCATGACCCCTGCGGGATGGTCCTCCTGATGGCAAGGTTGTTGAGCTTGCAGGAAGGAGATGTTTTCCCTGAGACAGTTACTTTAATGCTGTCTGCATCTGTAAAATCCAGACTCCATCCCTCCAGGAGTCAGATCAAGCACTGCTGCCATGAAAGGGCAGCTCATACCAGAGCAACATGCACAGCAGTGGCCTTCTGCAGATGGGTGACCCACAGCAAGGACAGCACCCAAACCTTGCTTTGCATCCTCTAAGCAGGGTTGATGTATGGCCTGCTGCCTCACTTGGCTATACCTTGTGGTGGGGAAGCCCTCTGGCCTTAATGAGTTTCTTTTCCATAAGAAACAGAGTCCAGGCATGCAAGCTCTTACAGCTGAGACACTGGGGCTGGAGGCCAGACTTGGATCCAGCCACCCACCATGGCAGCCCTCTCCAGCTGAGCTGGCTCTGAACTGTCCTGGGCTCTGAATGACAGGATACGAGCCCAGCTGACGTGGATGGGTTGAAAGAGAGGGAAGTCACTTCCTAGAGTTTTTGAAGGGGGTGTTAGACACAGGCCCATCCATCAGCTGACCCCACAGACCCACACTGCTGACCCCTCAAAACTCAATGTACAGGAACACCTCCTTTGCAGGTCTGACTGGATGTGACAGATTCAGCACACCAGAGAGTCTGGAAGGAAATCAGGGAGAGTGGTCTGTGATTACACATCAAGGACAAACAAAGCTCAAGACTTGTGCTGTTGTCTTCTCCCATGGCAGGGAGATGGACATCAGCAGACCCTATCAGTGTCATCAGGTCGCTCTCTTTCCAGTTAGAAATTAGTTGTTACACTGAAAATAATTGAACCTTAATGCCAGCTGCAAGGACCAGAGCATGCATTGCCACAAGGTTACGCTCCTTCCAATCCATCTGCTGTTCCTGTGTCGAGCTCAGATATCTCTCCTTCTCCCCCCAGCCCCCAGCTCTCCTTTCAGCTGTCAGAGCCACCCTGGCTCCTGGGATGTGCATTTCGCCTTTCCCTTCTCCCACCACATCCACTGCTCCACAAAAATGAGCAAGGTCAGGAATGGGTGATACATCACCAGCAGTCCCACTCTAATCCAGGAGGGACCTAGAAAAAGTCTTGGCTACCCAATATCCATCAGCTCCTTGGGATATTACTCATGTGACCCTCACAAAGGTGACATTCTTCTCCTTTTATCTGAGCTATGGCTCTGGTAAATGCACCAAGAGACCTGCATTTCCAGAGAGAGTTACGGACAATGATGAGGGGATGGTGCTGTACTCAACATTTTCAGGGAGGAGGCTGTGGCTCAGCAGTGTTCCCATCCTCTCCCTGACTTCCCCTTCCAGCAAAGCTGATCAGGGACATTTACAGAGAATGGGCAGTGTGAGGCCAGTCTGGCAGCACAGGGCAGGGAGCAGGCAGGTGTGCCATCCAGGCCTTTGCAGGTGCAGGGCCATGCAGGCAATGCATCTGCCATGCTCACCTTCCCCCCTCTGGGCTACCTCGTATGTTAGTCCTGTCTTCCCATGTCTCTGCTGCCTTTTTATCCTCAGCGCCTTTGCTCGATGGGAACACCCGACCGAGATGCAGGGATGCACTGCCATTTCCACCGGCACCAGTGGCACAGCAGACATAAGGCAGCCTGGCTGCCAGCACAGGGAAGGCTTCAGCCCAGTGCAGAGCATGTAGCAGGACCAGCCCCGGCCAGGGAGAAGCCTGGGGCACAGCACACTGCAAAATTGACAGTGACCTGCTACAGCAAAAGAAGGGAAAGCTGATTTATGCCCCCACTGTCTCCACACTGCTTGGCTCCAGCAGAGCTAAAGTGCTGGTTTTGCCTGTACTGGGCCCATTGCGGTGCAAGATCCTGCCAAAGCATGAGAAGGATGTGTGGTGGAAAGCGTATCAGGGGTGGAATTGTCTACACGCAAATGCTCAACTTTATGTACTTTTAACTAGAGGTGTAACAGATGGTTGCATTTCGGTCCAAGCAGCGGAGAGCCATGCCCATTCCGGCTGGAGCCAATCAATCCCGCCACTCTGGGGAAAACGGCAAGCTGGGTTTGGAAGCACGGCTGCCAGCAATCCAGAGGAAGGCTTTGCACAGGCAAACATGGGCCGCTGCCATGCGAAACCAGGGAAACAGGACTAAAAAGACGTGGAGACAGACAGCAGAGCGTGGTGCTGTGGGCTGTTCGCAGAGCAAATGGTGGGAGAGACAGCAAGCAGCCAGGGCTCAACAAATGCCCAACCCTCCAACAGGGAGGGAAAAGGGAAGGGGTTTGCTGGGAAGGAAAGTTCTGTGGGATAGAGAGGAGCCTTTTCCTGTGCAGTGGTGCCACAGTAAGGGGCTCCCCGTGATGCTCTGCCTAATCATGACGCTCTGCCCAATACCCTCATCTGTCTCCACACCCCACAGAATTGTTTCTGCATGGGATGGGGACTGCCCCCCACTGCCATGACTCCTGCTCTTCATGGCCCCACAGCCAGGGCAACATCCCTCCTCTGAGCTCAGGTACCAGTGGGGCTTGGGCATGTGGGTCTGCAAATCCCACCTGACTGTGCTCCATGGGGGAGCCCAGGGCACCACAGCTCAGGATCCAGGGGAAGGATGAGCCCTGCAGTGGAAAGATGTCCTCCCCCGGTAGGATGCACACCAGGAGAGCAATATAGATAGGGCTGAGGCAGCATCTACCCCAGGGCCCACAACAGAGATTTGCCACTCGTTTCTGGGCAGGTTTTGAACTGATGGAAAGGAATACAATAGTGTAGAGGCGTCTGAGTTGGACTATTTCAGGGGTGCAGTTTAAGTCTGGGGTATAAGGAGGTAGGTGATTGAGAAAGATTATCCACTGGTGGTTATGGGAAACTGAACTGGAAGATTACAGTGAGAAGTTTTTAACATAACAGCCTTCAAGATAACCAAGAGCAGGTGAAAGAGCACAAAAGAAAAGCCATTATCATCACCTCTGTATCTCAGGGTCCCCACTACCTAAAAAAAATGGCAGATCAACGCTCACTTGCTGGGGATAGTGCTCTACTTCCCACAAATCCCAATACAACTGATTTATCGTTATAGAATGAAGGGCTGGATAAACACGTGGGTTCTGCTACCTCTACCAGACCTGCACTGTGGGGTAAAACATCTGCACTACATTTCTGCCTCCAGAAACGCATGCATACTTTACTCTTTATCAACAAGGAGCGCTTGAAATACAGCTTTATCCCTTTCTCTAAAATATAGGTTTATACTGAGAGAGGTTAATCAGACCAACAGAGGCAAAATCTCCCTGTGCCACTCACCTTCTGCCAGTGAACCTGGAAGACTGAAGTACCATGGGAGCAGATATAGCCAGAGGCAGCTGAACCCACAGTTCATTTGTGAGGTGCTCAGCAAGCAGACAGGGTTTGGAAGGTGCCCCTTGGGATGCAGCCTGGGGAGCTATGCATTAGAGAACTGCAGATCATCAGATCAGGAACTGTAATGGGAGGTCGCAGGGAAGAAAGTGATTTTGTTTAGTGGCTTCTGGAGGCTGAGGGATTTGGGAAAATCACTAGAACTGTGGATCTTGGCAGGAAACCCGTGCTTCATTTCTGTGCTGTCAACACCAAGCAGCCAAAAAAAAAAAACGGGAAGAAGGTTCAAAATCATCAGAGAATGTTTAAACCAATGAAAAAAAAAAAGGCTTATCCTTGCTCCTTGCCCTGTGTGGTTTGTCCATAACATTTACACATCTTCAAGGGTATATCTGTCACCACAAATCTCAGGTGAGAAAACCCCCATGTGCAAATTGAATTGACCCCAAGGTTTTGACTGAAACATTAAAAACTTGCAAAAATCCAGTGAAACAATGAGACTGGATGACCTGAGGAGTCTGCCCATCAGGGCAATGGGCTAGGGCTTAAGTTCTAAAGGACTGTTTAGAGGACAACATCTGCATCAAGGACATCTTGATCCTTGCCCATCAGTGGCACCATTCAGCAGTGCAAAAGTTGCACGCATTATGACTGAGACAGAAATGCATCCCAGCAAGGTGGCAGGGAGACAGCAGGCAGCCTTCTGCAGTTAAAATGAAGTATTTCAAGCAAATCTGGGTCTTTCCTCACTCCTATCACATTGCAAAAGCTTCAGGAAGTCACCCCAGGGACTTCCTCCTCAGCCTGTCAGGGTTGGTGCCCCCAGCAGTGCGATTGAGCCTTTCACATCACCCCCAGAGGGCTGGTGGCTTTAACCTGTCTTAAACACCTGTTCTCTCTGCCCTCTGCACCTCCTCATTCTCTCTCACAGTCACGTTCCCAGGTACCTCTCAGCAGATGTTTATGGTGCTTTTGTAAAACGTTTTCACGTTCCAAGCTTACCAAACTCTCTCTGTCTCACAGGTGCTCCTGTCTAGAGTATGCAATGTCATGAAATGACTGCTGTGACAGCAGGTATGTCCTCCCCCAGCTCCTTTCCCTATCTACCAAACAGTGCCATGCCCAGGGAAAAACCTTGTGGAGGCTGAGTACACTTGTCCTTACACTTCTGATATAACTCTTATCATTCCCAAGGCATGGTAATTTCATAACGGGACCAAAAAGTCCCTTGGGTGTTTCATTTTACATCTGCAAACCCCTCCCAGACCTGTGAACGTGGGGTACACAAAGGAAACATGGGTGAGCAAAGGAACAAACCCTTTGCAGGAGCCTCGCAGCACCTGATGGGGTCAGGCTGAGGACAGTCCTTCACCCAAACAGTGCTGTCTCGGGTGCTGCCAATGGATGCTCTCCATATTTGTTCAATGCACTGATGCCCAGATTAGGTTCATCCCAAGAGAGGATGTATGAGCCCCAAGTTCCTGGTCTGCTTCTTGCTGACTCTTCAGGAAGCTCTGGAGATTTTGGCTGACTGGGATAAGCTCCCTGCCCCACTGTTTCTGTTTCAGTGCTGCAGCCCCAGCAGCCAAACCTTCATGTTGACAGCCATCTTGCATCATACATCAGCAAACCCATGCATCAGCCAGGAATCTTCCTCCAACTCATCCTGGTGGCCCAACACCTTCCTCAGGTGTTTGCTCAACCGGGGACACCACAAGCCTCCCCACTGCCCACCACACCATGAATTCCATCCTCTCTCTGAGGTGTATCTTGATTTTCCTTGGTCTTCTCCATAGACTGCTCGGTCCTGAATAACAGGAGATTCACCTCTCCCACAGTCAGCTCCATGCAGGCTGACAGGCCCTACCAAGGGACAACTGTGCTGCCAGACAGGCTGAGGAGTGGGTGAGCAGGGATTAACTGTGTGTCACCTCTTCCTGAACAAGTGCAAGCGGATGTGGAGTTATCAAATGGCAGATTCATAACAAATGAAAGGAAGATCTTATCTGCATAGCTGTAGATCAGCCATGAAACTCATTGCCCCAGGGTATCGTGGATGTCAAAAGATTATACGGGTTGAACAAGTGGTTAGATACATCCATGGAAGAACAATCTATCTGGGGCTATAAAACACAAAGGTATCACTTCTGGCTCAGGACTCTCTAAACCACAAACTGCCAGGGGCTGGGAAAGTATTCTTGGAAAGTATACCATATACTTGCTAATGGTTGTATTATAATAATATAATGTGATACTATAGTGATAGTAATATTCATAATTGTATATAATACAATTGGGTCTTTTGCTCTTTCAGGATGACCATCATCACCAAGCAGTGGAGTCCGGATACAGGGCTAGGCAGACCTTCACTAAACCCTATCTGGCCTTCTTCAGCCTCTTGTATCCAGTGACTATACAGACCTGTGCCAGGCTGACTGCCATTAGCACTCCTGCAATGTAGCACTCGCATCACTGAACTGCCCTCTCCTAAGGAGATGTGCAGGGATACAGCATCTGATTCTGAGAGGGTTCACAAACCTAGATGTGCATGTCAAACCCCTGCCTGTGCTGAGGAGATGCATCATGTTAAGCTGTGTGTTTAACTGAGCTCTGGGTCTAAAACCAAACTCTCTGAGTCGGTGTTGTCTTGGGTGTGGAGTCTGAGTCTTACCTGGGAAGTTATCAATTAGTGAAAGACCTTTCTGAGAGTTCTTTCTGAAAATAGCTTTCTGTTTCTCAGGAACAGATTCTTTTCCATTGCTCATCTCCTCTCACCTGATGCGGTAACACTGACTTTTCACCACTGTTTTGTGTGATCCCCTGAGTACACCCAGAAGCAGCACCACCTCCTGTGCCCCTGGCCCACGGAGAACCAATCCCATTCCTGGCACATCAAGATGCTGTGACACAGAGGTCTCAAACGTCCATGAGCAAGCATAGACTCTCTGCCCCTGTCCATCAGCTTGTAAAGCATAATGAGCCCGGCTCACCTTGTGCAGGCATTTCTGGGTCCAAATCAGCAGCTTTGAGGCAGGAGAGTGCCTTGGGCTTGGCACAAGCTGGTCCAGGTTCAGACAGTAACAGTAACTGTGTTCCCGTCAGTGTCCTGCCCCAATTGGGTTTACACCAACCTGCCAAAACTCCTGCTTGGGAAAGACACTTGGGGATGGAGGCCAGATTTAACCTCTCCAGTATCAGGGGAAAGTTTTGAGGAGAGAAGGAGAAAACTTATTTTCCATCAAATATAACTAATAATAAAACCAGGAAGAACAATGCTGGAAATATGCTAAGTAAGCAGAAATCTGGCTAAACAGAAGTTTTCCACAAGGCATCAGGAAATCTTTGAATTGCTATCAGTGCCTTATTTAGTGGTGTGTGTGCTTTTTGTCCACACAAGTTACAGTCACTGCAGCCATCAAACATTTTTTAATAGGAGCATTAACTTAAGAATAGCTAACAGTAATATTCCTAGCTGTGTGGAAACAGCATTTTATTAAATGCTTCACACAGATTTTGTATAATAAAGATGAATATATTATATCCTCTGCCTCCCCCAGAGTGAAACAATAATAGGAAAATAAAAAAAAAAAAGCCAATAAAGTGAAACATAAATAGAACATAATGGGACTAGTAGCAAACTGAACTGACTATATAACATCTGCTATTGTTTGCCTGGCAAACGCAAACAAGGGGAGAGACCAAGAAAAATTTGAACAGCCCTAACCTCTTTCCCCTCTGCTGCAAGGAAGCAGCACTGATATCCCAAGCAGATCAGAGCTGACAGAACAGTACAAGGCACGACTTGCAAATTTGTGCTTAAACAAATGTGTGAGATTCCCTTTGCTTCTGTGCATGGAGCAATTTTCACAAGTCTTTTGATGCCAGTCATTTTATGTGTGAAAATATTCTCAGGTCTGGCAAGTTCTCGATGTAAACATTCATTCATTTCAAAGCTCAAATTCTGGCATGAGTTTGCCCCTCACTATCCTCTGGTTTATGCAGTCCAGTCACCCCGTCACCTGAGTGGAAACAAAGCCATGGGAGCTGGGCAACAAATCCTGCCAACTCAGAGGGTACAGAAAGAACTGACATCTCTGGGCAAGGCCTCAGCTGGCTTCTGTATGTCATAACCAGGGAGCACTTGCCTGTATCCCCCACTTTTGGAGAAACTGGGATAACTAAGATATCCCACTGTAAACAGAGGGGGGAAAAAGATGGGATTTTTGCCAGGCAGCTCCTTTGCAGGTAGCAATCTGGCCAGCCCACAGGTGCAGTAAACCCAGGGCTCTGCATCTGCAAAAATCTAGTCTGAGTTTGTGACAAAACTTAAATCATAGACATCCTGGCTGAACAGAACTGGCTGGAAGCTGGGAGAAGGAAAGAAGAGCTAAATGCCTATAAAAGTCATTTTCTCTTTTATTTGTTATCTTGCTTGTAATGATCACACCATGTTTCCTATCTATTTTTACAGTAAGTTGTACACTGGTCTCAAGAGGCCCCTGGATGACTTATTATTAACGATGTCTTCTTATTATGGATGGTGATTTATTATCAGAATGATTCTATTTGTACTAGGTATGTTGTTCTGCTGCCAGCACAAAGCTGTTGCCATCTTCAGAGCAAAAGGTCATGTTCTTGCAGCACAGCGTGCCCAGCTCTGCTGGGCTGAGCCGGTGAGTTTGCGGATTATACACATGGACAGGGCAAAAGGACAAAGTCCAAAAAGAAGAGCAGCCCTGGTGCAGCCACAACATTGCAACTGCTCCATAGCCATGGGGTGCATGGGTGATCCTTCTCCCACTCCTGGACTACACTCCTCCTTACTCTCTGCCTACATTCCCTGTACGTGATGAGGTCACCATTAAAGGATCTGTATGCTTCTCAAAAAAAAAATTCAAACCTTCTATAACTTTTACCTCACAGCAGCAGTCAACAAGTGTTTATTTAACCTTGGGAAATTAGAATTGTTTTTCTGTCCTGTCTTTGGAGGCCATGTATCCAAGACTCATGGACACTCCTTTAGCTGCAATAAAGGACCATCTGGAGTTTGGCAATAGGTTCACAGTGTACAAGAGACTTTTAACACTTATTTCTTCTCTGAAACTGAAAGAAGAAGCAGGAGCAGGTTCACAGCTTTCCAAGCAGAAAATCACAGGATTTAAAATGAGGGAGAGGGGTTGCTCCTGAAAAGTTATCCTGTGCTTTGGGACAGACCAAACTAGACCCTCCACAGCTGCCCTGCCATCTCTGCAGTGACAGAACCCCCTTTCACACTCCCTGGTTGAGTAGTGAAGGACCTGATAGTGGACATGGCTGCCCTTGGTGCCCTCCCTTTAGTGGCAGCTCCCCTGCAGAGGATCCCTACAGCCCTACCACTTCCAGTCTCTCTCGAGGGTGAGGGATGCCCAAAATAGCCAGCCAGCCCCTTTGCACACCCCAGACCACATTATTTCTGCTGTCTGTAGCCTTAATACCTCCCTTTCTTGGTCTTGCTCACCCTCTCGGCTCTTACTGAGGAACATTGGTAGGTCCTCATTAAGCTGTAACACTAATCATGGCAGATGCACAGAACCTGACTGGTTTTCCCTACATGCAAGCAGAATCCAAACCCACATGTTGCTGCGCATTTGGCATTAGTGAAGACCCGCTTTCCACACCTGTAAAAAGCAGCAGAGCTAAGCAGACCCCAAGGAGATTTCAAGCAGAAAAATGGAAGAAATCTTGACGCTGTTCACTACACAGGCTTTACTCACTGCCTAGGAAAAAAAGAAAAAAAGCCCAGGCAGTACACAAATGTTCATACATCAGTTTAGAAAAAGTTCTGGGTGCCAGGCAGGAGGACATGGGGATTCGGTGCCACAAGACGTCATGAACTGAAGAAAAGAGGGGGGATGTGGACAGTACCCTAGGATACTCAGATGTGGGATCACTAAAGATGTAACATATTTGTAGTGATATTAAATCTCAGAGTTCAGAGCCTGAATCATTTCCTGAAGAGTGGGAATTAGGAAAATGCCTATCAAGAGAAATTTTTTTCACTCTAGACTCCTGCAGGAAGCTGTTTTCTCTCTCTGTCTCTCTCTCTCTCTGCCAGGCAGCACTGGAGACAAGGAGACAGCCTGATCCAACAGTGATCAGTACAGAAACACTGTAAGCTGACAGCAGCTATTATGCAGTATGGGAATTGCCATCCACCATTACAGGATGCTAAAAGTACCCATAGAAAGAGCCATGACTGATACAAGACCATCTGAGGAATGTGCCTAAGGTTCTTGGGCCAGAAAGCAGAATAAAACAAACATAGGTGTAAAGCGTCTCGTCAGAGGTGTCTGCGGGCCATGGCCAAGCTGCTGGGGAAACGTCCCTTTACAAGGCAGGTCTGAGGATGCAGCTTGGCACTGGAGAGAAGTACAGTGGATCCCTGTGTCCAGCAGCAGAGGCTGGGAGGGTTTGAGAATCATCTTGTGAACCTCTGCTGGGGACGGAGGCCACAAGAGGGCAAGAGTATAGCCACACCTTCCTGGTGTGAGGAACAGGGGAATAGAGAAGAGGAAAGCTACTGGGTCTGGGAGGATGAGTCTGCTGCTAAATGGTGTTGCAGTTTGGAAGGAAAAGAACAAGACTCATCTGAGGCCTTGCAAACTCAGCTCATGTGTGAGTTGAGAGACAAGTGAACTGCTGTTTGACCCTACCCCTAGTTGATACCCCTTCATAACAGGACCTGAGAGGGACAAGGGGAACAAACATGGCAAGCCTAACACAAAGAGATGTGTTTTAGGGAGACTTTTCTTTCTAGCAGCATTTGGCTTAGCTTAGAGAGCTCCTGTAAGGCCAAACGGGGTAGGGTGAAAAAAAGGAGGAATGAAAAACCAGGGCAACTGAAAGAAAGAAGTGAGAAGTAGGGAGGAGCAGCCTCACAGTGCTTGAAGTTGGAAGAGATCACAGTCAAAATCTAGCTCTGAATCTTGGGGATGCTTTTGCAAAGGATGGAAATATTAGTTTTTAATTAATTTTCTCACTGCATTTGTTGGAAGGGGGATCACCTTCACAAAAAGAAATACAAATAACTGCTTTAACAGGAAACTTTTGCTGCTGTAATTTATTGGAAGGCAAAATGAGCTCCGATTACATTATCCACCCGCACTGTGCCGGCAACGTGTACTTCGGATATTGCGCTATAATCCAATGACTGCTTCTGAATTATTAAAACCAAGTTGTTATTAGAAGAAGTTGCCTGCCTTATTTCCGCCATCCCCCCCCCCATTCCCTTTATTAAGTTTCAATTGATTCCCCACACCTCCTCCTGCCCCCCAAAAATGAGCCCTCGCCTCCCCGGCTCCTTCATAGCTGCCACAAATGTTACTTGCATTTGGCAGCCTGGTGAATTATTCACGCGTGCCGGGAGCAGCAGAGATATTACAGGTCTCGGAGGAGCCAGTGCGGCTCGGCTGTCACAGCCCTGGGTGGCTGTGTCGTGTCCCCCCCACAAACAAAGTTTTGCAGAGCCCCGAGTCCGCAGCGCAGTTGCGGGGCAGGGGGGTATCTTGCGGGCAGACCCTCCGTCGCTCCTCTTCCGGGGGAAGAGAGGAAGCCGGGACGAGGTGGGCATCACCTCTGGTCTTGACACCCTCAGACCAGCCTCGCGGGGCCCAGAGGCGACAATGAAACCTCCTCCGGACGCAGCTGCACGGGCCGGGCACTGTCTGCCCCCGCCTCCCCAGCACCCGTCCCCGCGGTCTCAGGATGAGCTCCACGGACCCCTCCAGCTTACTCCCCCTCCAGCCTCTTCCCTGGAGCTGAGGTGGGCTGGAGAGAAGGGCGTGGCAGCTCTCGTCCGAAAACAAGAGTGATCCAGGTGACAGACAGGCTCTGAACGGAGAGTCGGGGGTGCGCTGATACCCTCCGACGAGTCTTCTTCCCTGCTTGCACCACGGCCCGGCCTTGCCTCCTCCGGAACTGGAACGAGGCAGGGAGAGCCTGAGAACTGCTAAATCTCTGCCATCCAGAGGGGTCCTGCGAATGGCATTTATCGGAGTATTTAGGGTTTTTTAAAAAAATAAAATAATAATAATCAAGTTCTCGCCTTGTATGGAGCTAGGACGGGCACGTCCCGCCTGTTCTTCTCAGGGAGCCTGCCTCCAACTGAATTTCTTGGACTAGAAAATAAAATACTGGAATTTAAAAGATTAAATACCTTCAGATGCTCGTATTGGCCGTTCCCGCGAGGGAACCCCTGGAGCAGCTGCAGGAGGACCCTGTCCCCGGGAGGAAACCGGGGGTCTGGCTGGGACGCCATCTGCACAGACCGCCTCTCTAGCCCAAACAAACCCCGGGGATCCCCTAAAATCCACCAGGAGCAGTGACTCGAGAGGGTCTCCGGCCGTGCTGAGAGGAGAGGGGACTTGCTGGCCAACGACATTTGAAATGGGGACACCCCGTTTTTCTCCCCTGCTGTGGGAAATGCTCCCTGGGGCCCCACGTAGGACGATAAAGTGGCTGAAGGTGTTGATCCGCCCCGGGCGTTACTTTCGATTTGTGATTATAAAAGGTCTTGCGGCGGAGACGGGCTCCCCTATTTCCCTTGCACCCGCCCGAGAGCATCCCCGCTTACACTGACCAAGGGACTCGCTCAAACTGAGGCTCCTTCCCCTCCCCCGGTCCCGCGGCGTGGAGGCAGGAGCGGTGCGAGCACCTCCGTGCCAGCTACTCTATGCGGGGGCTTTGTGGGGGGAAACAAATCGGCCCCAGGGGTGGGCAAAAGGTGGACGATCCCTGTAGCTCCGCCGGTCTCGGCTCCGCTCAGTCGCCCGGGGAGTTCGTTTGCAAACGAAAAATCCCCTAGGAACGTCGGGGACCCGGGCACCGCGCTGCCAGCCCGCCCGGGTAGGGCTGCTTCCCGCATCCCGCTTCTAGTCGGGTTCCTGGGGCAGCGGGTTTCGTCCCTGGTCTGCCCCGCGCAGGTCCCGTCCCCACACCGAAGCCCTCCGAAGGAACTGCGGCTTCTCCGCCTCTCTCTGCCGGGGAAAGGCCGGGGCTTCGCGGGGCCGGTGCGCTCCAGCCGAGCCGGGCCGGGCGCGCTGGCCTTGGCCCTGGCTCCCAGGCCAGATGCGGGCACTCGGGTCACATTTATTTTTGGTGCAGCGAAGTTTTTTCCCCGCAGGGAGGTGGTTGCGAGGGGAGGAAGGATTGGGCAACAGCTATACAACGACCTCCAGAAATGGGCTCGGTGGGGGAGCTTCTGTCCGGCCCCACAGTGCCCCCCCGTCCTCCAGCGCCCCCTCTCCATCACAGATGGGAGACGGCGGCCCCCATCTCGGGGTGGTTGTTTTCCAAAGGGAGCAACGCGGAGCAGCGCCCGGCGGCGGCGGGGTCAAGGGGTACCTGTAGATACATTTTACAGCAGTTTCGGTAGAGAAGACTAGGACAGGGACCCACTGGGCACTCTCTGCCTCTCGGCACCCGGAGCCCAAAACTTGGGTGGGAGTTGCTTAAAGACAAAAATAACTGTTATTTCCTAGGTTCCCGGCTCTCCCTCCCGGCTTTTGCGAGATGCTGTGCCAGGACTAGCTGTCACCTCGAGGGCACAGAGTTTTGCTCCTCTCCACGCTGCTAACAGGGAGCAGTAACGTGTTTAGACCACTTAAACTAGGCAGACATAGCTGGGAGCCATGCACGGCTCAGCTATGCCGGGAAAGGAGGTGTCATTTGTACGCAGTTACTTTGGTGATCAACACTTGAATGATATATGCCGCCTGCTTTAATTATATTCCTGTGACATTTTCCTGGACAGGAGCGGGCCGCGCTCAGCCAGAGCCGGGCAGCCCCGGGAGTGCCCTGCTGGCCGCCGGGCCTGGGACTGTTCCGGGGAGGGCATGCACGCCGACCCCCCGAAATACGGCTCTGAGGACGGCGAGGGGAGACGCCTCCAAAGATGCTATCCATAGCCACAGATTTATTTTTTTTGTTGTTTGCCCACTCACAAACAGTTTCGGATTCAGCGGCAGTTTTCTGCTCCATGGAGGAGGAAGGGCCGCAGCTTTACTGGCTTTTCTCCCACAGAAGAAGGCAGGGACCAGGAGGGACGCTTCCCCGACGGTTTCAGGGGACTCCGTCATCCATCCCCGGGTACACCCAAGGGCCACTGTTCCTTCCAGCCCTGCTCGCCTCCCTGCCTCTCGGCCGGGGACCCCACTCAAACTTCTCGTACCTGCACCAGGAATAGATCAGTGACAGGTCCCACTCAGAGCGGTTGAAGCAGGCAGAAGTGGGGAGATTGGAGCGCATCGGATGAGGGTGCTTTTCCCCAAACGACTTCAAAGCTGGGACGCACGACTACCAGCTGCCTTCCGGCGGGCCGGGCAGAAGAACCCGGCAGGATGCGAAGCTCCGTGGTGGTGGCTGGAGCAGGCCCCCGGCTGTCCTCTGTGCCCCCTTGCTCCCCTCGGCCCTCTGAGGACGGGGAGGTGCAATGGGACATGCTGGAGAGGGGGGGGGTACTGAGGGTCTCTAATTCGGGGTTGAGTGCCAAGAGGGCTGCCGAAAAGAAAATTAAAATAATTAAATTCCAAGGTGTGAGAGGGGGGATGCTGAGCTCTCCCGCTAAGCCAGGGTGGGGGCAGCCCAGCTTACCCCTCCTCTGACTTTCGGCCACCCCGGAGCGCAGAGAGCGAGTCGTTTGCAAGGAGCGAGATGCAGTGGTTGCAAAGGCAAAGTGAGCGCAGGGAAAACGAACCCAAATCCGCCAAAGGCGCCACCGGGCAGCCGAGAGCACAGAGGAGAGGGGAGTCGGTCGGAGGCCGTCGGGACGGTCACTGAGCGCCGTGGGGCTCGGGGGAAGGAGGGCCGGGACCTGCTCCCTTTCCTCTCAACCACCCCTTTTCTCAGTGAGGTGCTGTCCGGGGGGGACGCTGGGTACAAGGGCAAGCGTCAGGCCTGGAGCCATCGGGCTGAGCTCATGCAAGGCATGAACCCGGCTATCCCCTGACAGGCAGCGGCCGAGGCAAACGAAGAGGAGTCCTTCTGTGCCGGAGTCTGTACTGAGGCTGCTGTCCGCCTTCGGCTGGGCTCTGCCCCTATTAGGGAGCCAAAAAATAAAAACAAAAACAGGGGGCATTTAGAGCCCCGTCCTGCCGCGTAGGCAAAAAGGGGAGATGCGGGCTGGAGGGACAACAGGGGATTGAAAACGATTTTCAGGGTTTCGCTGTGTCTGGCGCACTTTTGCCCGTGCCCTGAGTTGAACGGGCTGCACTCGAGATGGGGGCGCAAGTTGTGCCCCGGGTCTGCGCTCCGCGGGGAAGGCTGCAGCCGCTAACTGGCAGGGCCTCGGAGCATCCCATACGCCGTCCAGCCCACCCAAACTCGCATCCAGCAATGAGACTCTTTATCTTTCGGTTTCCCCCCTTTTTTTATTTTTTAAAGTCTTATTTCTGTAGTTACAACACCAGCATTCCCGTCCAAGTTCTCAATAAAATCCGAATCCTGACATAAAACACCACGTTAGAAAATAATGTGAGGGGACACAAGGGAGAGGAGGAAAGTCTCTAATTGGTTAAAATATGTTTAAATCACTTCATAAAACCCAAGCAAAGCGAAGCAAATAATCCACCTAGCAAAGCAAAGAAGCTAGGCGATTTAGAACCAGTGTAATTCGCTCCCCCCTCAACCGACTACCCCCCCCCCCAGTTCCTCGCAGTATTTGATATGATGAATAACCCAATATAGGCCTTTAAAAATAGGTCACTGCATAAAGAGACTCCCAGAGAGCTATAAAAAATGGGAAGAGGGCGCTTTAAGGAGAGGAGCCATTTGCTTCTTTTGTGCTTGTTTGGTACCTAGCGGCCTGGGAGCTGCCAGTCGTCCTCCTCCTGGCCCTCAAGGTGAGGAGGGAAAGTTGTGGCCGGATCCGGCCCCGGCCTCTCCTCCCGCTCCACCCCGCCCCTCCAACACACGCCCGCACCCGTCCAGCCCCGGCCCAGGCCGCGGTCGCGTCCGGCCGCGCCCAGCGGGGAGCCGAGGGGTACTCAACGATGCCTGAGGTGGGGGCTAAGCTGCTTCACTGCCAGCTCTGGCTTTGTCATGCCGTCCCTATGGAACGGCGAGGCACAGGCGGGATGGGTGGCCCGGGTGGAAAATACTGAGGAGCGGGTCTGCCCGCTGCCGCGCCGGGGCCGAGTTTCCCCCGGGAGTGGGGGGCACAGCAAGCCCCGCACCGCTGCCCCTCTCCAGAGCCGCCCATGGGCTCGCAGCAAAAGGCCTCGGACTGGAAACCGGCCCTCCCCGGCCCTTTCCCCCCGCGCTGCCCCCGGCCAGGACTACCCGCCATCCCCGGCGCCAACGGAGCCCAAGAAGCCGCCGACGTCCCGGGAACGAACACGGCCCGCGACCCGCCGCGCAAGCCCTCCGCGGGCACTCTCGGCACCGGCACCCTCCCAGAGGGGCCTGCTCCCGCCCCGGACCCCGCAGCCCGCTAAAACACAGGGCACTGGGAAAGAGGAGCACGACAAATTCGGCGGAAACCTTCGGATTTTATTGGAAAGGAAAGGTCTGCCTTACCTGGAACCAGGCTCTCCCCTTCTTCCCCTCATTAAAAAAAAAAAGAAAAAGAAAATTAAAAAAAAATCAAACGGCTCTTCATAGAGCCGGAGAGAGACATTTTAAATAACCTGGTAGCCGAAATTAAAAGGAGGAAGAAATGGAAGAAAAAAAAAAAAATCTCGGGGGGAAGAAAAAAATATATACAGCCGGATATTTTTCGTTTTGGTTTGTTTTCACTATACTGTATTATCCTGATGCAATAAAGGTTGGTTTGTAATGTAATTTAAAAATATATATGTCCAAACAAATAGCAGGGCCAGAATATGACAAGTGCATTCAGCATTATAATTCAACTGGGCTCCACCTCCATACCGCCTCCTAATTAATGGGTCTCCGAACTTGCAAAAGCCTGCATTGGACAGAGAGAGAGAGAGAGAGAGAGGGAGAGAGAGAGAGAGAGAGAGGGCGAAAAGTGTCATTGAAGATAATTGATTACCTCCCAATCAACAATAACTTGTTAGCAATAGTCAATTACCCCATCTCTTCTTGCTTCTTTCCCCCTGGTCCGAGGTCTCGGTGCGAGGGCTGCTCTCCCCCTCGCCGAAGTCTGCTTTTTCTTTTTCTTCTTTTTTTTTTTTTTTGTTTTTTGTATATTACTTTGGGTTGGGTAGTCGCGGGGCTCAGGGGGGCAGGGGAAAGTGCTGTTGCATTGGGGTGTTTCTTAAAAGAGCAGCAAAGGGAAGAGAAAAGAGAGAGGACGAGGTGGGAGAGAGAGAGAGAGAGAGAAATAGAAGAGAGAGAGACAGAGAGAGAAGTGAAGGGAGGACGAGGGGAGGAAACAATCTCCGAACCCAAAACCCTGGTACAAGAGGTACGGCAGGACCACCTCTCGGCGAGGGACCGACGGGCAGCTCTGCTCCTCTCCGCTCCCCCCGCCGCCGGCCCGGCCCGGCCCGGCCCGCCGCCCGGACGTGGCTCTTCCCCGGGGAGGACCCGGGGCTTCCTCGGCCGGAAGTTGGCAGTGGGCCTTCAACTTTTTGCCTTCGCTGTCTTCGCCACCGTCACCCCGCGGTCCGCGGGGAACTTGTCTTGCCGCGGTCAAGCGCATCCCGTCGCGGGTGGGGAAGGCAGCCCCGCCGCCGGGCCCCGCCCCCACCATGACTTCCAAAGAAGAACCCAAGCCCTCCTCGGGGGAAGAACGGCGGCGGAGCCCCTTGGATCACCTCCCACCGCCGGCCAACTCCAACAAGCCCCTCACCCCCTTCAGCATCGAGGACATCCTCAACAAGCCCTCGGTGCGGAGGAGTTACACCCTCTGCGGAACGGCACACCTCCTGTCCGCTGCGGAGAAGCACCCCCCGGCCGGGCTGCCCCTCTCCGGCCGGGCGCTGCTTTCCCAGACCTCGCCCCTCTGCGCCCTGGAAGAGCTGGCCAGCAAGACCTTCAAAGGGCTGGAAGTCAGCGTGCTGCAGGCGGCCGAAGGTAAGACCCCCTTGGAGTGGGGGGATCCTCCAGCGGGTGGGTGCCCCGCTCCTCCCCACGGCCTGGTTTTCCTCCTCACCTCCCCCACCCCCCACAGCTCCCGGGGGTCGCATGGGATGGGATGAGGGGGGTCCCTTGGCGGCCGGTACCCGGCGGCATCCTCGCCCCGCGGCCCTCGGGGTGCAGGAGCGGCTGCTCTGCCCCACTCCCTCCAGATACGACGGCAAGGGGTGTCGGGGGCCGGGGCTCGGTCGGTAGTGGAATTGTAGAAAGCGGTACAGATCTGGCGGCTCGTCGCAGCGCCGGGGAAAACGGGGATGGACGATTTCGGGCCAGCGGCAAACGCCCAAAGAAAGCGTCGGAAGTCGCGGACGGCCTTCACAACCATCAGATTCTACGAGCTGGAGAAGCGGTTTCCTCTACCAAAAATACCTGTCCCGGCGGACCGGGGACCAGATCGCCCAGCTCTGGGGCTACACCAAACCCGCCCAGGTTATCACCTGGTCCAGAACCGCCGCGCCAAGCCTCAAGAGAACCTGGAGGGAGAATGAAAGGCCGGAACGTGGAATCGGGCAAAAAGCTGGGCCCTAACCCGCCGGTGGACATCGTGGCCTTGGCTGAGCTGGGGAGCCCAGCGCCGAAGGGAAGGGCAAGGCGGCGGCCCGGGTCCCCGCCGCCGCCCCCCCGCCGCCGCCCGGGAGCCCGGTGCAACCCGCCACCGCCCCCGCCCCGCCTTTCGCCCCCCCACGGGCGGGCCCCGCAAGCCGCCGGGACAGCGAGAGAAAGGAGGAGGAGGAGGAGGGAGGGAGGACGTGGAGAGCGACGGTGGATGACTGAGGGGCGGCCGGCGGCCCCCCCACACCCCCTAACCCTCCCCCCCCATCCCGACAGCTCCAAACCGGCACCTCGCCCCCATCCCGGCCCCGGCAGCAACGGGCGGTTGCGGCTGCTCCCCTCGGTCGGAGCAATAAGCAATAGAACCCCACCACAGACACACACACATCCCGATTAATTTAGGGTAGAGTCGATATCCCTCCGCCTGCCACATCTTCGGAACGGTGCAATTACGGACGGCTTCTGTATAAATATTTAAACGTATATATTGGATTTTTTTCCTTCCCCATTCTTTTTGAGGTTTTGATTATTATTTTTTTAATAGCTATCAATGATGATTATTTTATCTAAAAGGGAGAGGCATAACCTTGGAATAAACTCGGCTTCCAGCAGATGTTTGGGAAAGCAGTTGTTTTCAAAGACTTCCGAAACGAACCACTTTAGAGAAGATTTAAGTTAGGCTTAAAACGGCAACAGCAAAGAATTAGCCAGTTTCCTTTCCTTGCATGTTTCGAATGTGCACGAACTAATTTTTTTTCTTTTAAAAATATTTTTTCTTCTGCAATCTGGGGAACTTGGGGCTGGGCTATAATGCAAGTTGAAAAATATATACTTTCTTTTTTTTCTAGAGCATAGAGATTTGTCTCCAATGCAATTTCTGCCTCATTTTACCAATTAAAAGCTATTTTTACCATTTTCTGCTATGTTTGTGCTTTTATTAAAAGCTGCCTTTCGTATTTTTGATATGAAGGTGGTAACAAAAAAAAAAAAAGGAAAATGAAAAAAAATCCTAGAATTATTTTTTACTCTTTTTAGAATTTTTGCATGCTATGGAAATAAAAAAGGACAAATCCCAAGATCACTACATTTAAATATTACACTATAAATTAATAAAAATGTACAGATTTAAGACTTGTTTTTGTTTGAATTGTACAAATTTTAAAAGGCCTGCTATTTAAGTTCCGATAGGGACAATGTCGCTTTATTTACTGTCTCTTAGAATTGTACAGATAGCTCTTTTTTCCGATACAATAAAATCTTTACCATTTTAATATACTTTTTGACGTCCTTCTTTGTGACCGAAAAAACACTCCGTCGGTCCGAGGTTACGCCAGACTTTTCTACCACAGAGATCTCCCATCCCGTTTGCATTTAAAGTTACTTTATGCACAGTACCTGCAAGAAAAATGACGGGAAAAGAACACACGAGAGAGACCTTTATTATTATAATTTCTTTTTTTAAGGCTCGTGCCAGGTAGAGCTTAGCAGAGGGAGAACGCGGCAGATCGATAAGGCAATAGGTGCAGGCAGCGCTTCCCGGGCGCGGGGGATGCGCAGCGGCAGCGGGAGAACGGCGGGGCGAGCAGGACCACCGGGCACCCCCCACCCGCCCCGCCGCTCCCGCCGCCAGCACGGCATTTCCAGCCCGAAATTGGAGAGGAAAGGAAGGGGGGGAGGAAAAAATAATAGAAAGAAAAAAAAAATCTGAGCTGGGGGAAGGAGTTATCACCGACTTGGACAAAAGAAGCGGGGGGAGCTGCTGTACACCCAGCGGGCCAGGCCTCCCGCTTCTGGGCAAAAGCTGCCATGGGGACACGAGGATGGAAAAACGTTTCGTTTCCCCATTTTCTTTTCTTTTCTTTTCTTTTCTTTTCTTTTCTTTTCTTTTCTTTTCTTTTCTTTTCTTTTCTTTTCTTTTCTTTTCTTTTCTTTTCTTTTCTTTTCTTTTCTTTTCTTTTCTTTTCTTTTCTTTTCTTTTCTTTTCTTTTCTTTTCTTTTCTTTTCTTTTCTTTTCTTTCTTCTTTCCTTTTTCTTTCCTTTTTTCTTTCCTTTCCTATTCTTTTTTAAAATTTTCTCCCTTGTCTCTTTTTTTATTATTTTTTTCGGCCAAAATTAAGGCTCTGGTGAATGCGTTTTCTCTTGGCAGCGTGACCTGCCTTTGGAGTCGAGCAACGTGTGTTTCTCCCTATTCTTTGCAAAATTTATGTGAGAAAGGCAAATCTGGTGTACAGTGGCAGAGCTCTGCGGAGAAGTGTCCAGATAAGGCAGGGTTGGTTTGTCGGTTGGATTTTTTTTTTTTTTGGTCCAGTTTCTCCGAGGCTAAATAAATCTTTCTCCTCTTTGAGAATGGATGGGGTTGTAATTTTTAGCGTAAAGCATGAAAACTGGGGACAAATGAGCCCTCTTCTCTGAAGTGACAAGCGACAATGGAGCATATACAGCCTCCTGCGGTTCGCCATGCTGAAACAAGCGTGCCCCTCCGCAGCAGAGAGAAGGAGAGCGCTTGGAGACCATATGGTTTTTGAATTTTCTTCACAATTTCCAGACAATTTGATGGATTAGGTTAACCCTCCCTTCCACTGTTTAACTCCACAACAATGGGAGCAGAGCTGTTCTCCCTTCGTCGGGGCATCTGTGCTCTTCTATTCTTCTCTCTTTCTCTCTTGGTATTTGGAACAAGCCTATGAATTACAATGAAATTCACTTTTCTTTAGTATTATTTGGAAGAGCACTTGTTTTCCGCCACCTCCCACCCCCACTCCGACATCCCCTCTTTTTTCTTTTTCTTTTTTTTTTTTTTTTTTTACCTCCGAATGATAGCTTTGACTTCTGTCCAGATCTCTCGAAAAGCCTTCAATCTTGTCCTTAAGTGTTTTTATGCTAAACAGCCAAATCGTAAATGCTGAGAAACTGTGACATTTATGTGAAGATCTAGTTAAAGGGCTTTATTTGTTTTCTTTATCTGTTTTTTTTCCCCATTCCCTCTCCTGTTCCCCCTCCTCTCCTGTCCCCTCCCTCCCCCCAGTCTTTTATTCTTTTGTCTTGGAATGGATTTAATGAGGCTGCAAACACTACAATTCAATATAAGCAAGAAATAAAAAAAAAAAAAAGGGTGGCTGGGTGTATGGAAAATAGACTGGGAGTTAATTTGGGTTTCTGATCTATTGACTTCTGAGCGCAAAGAGAAAAGATGCAGGGCCGCCTTGCACCCGCAGAAGTTTACCACACGTGGCTGGGGCGGGATAGTAAATAAAGCCTCCTCCTGAAGATTTGCAGCCTGTTAATTTGGCTCGCCCCCCATTTCAAAATAGCTGGGATTTTGGTTATTTAATCTGCATATTGACAAACCAA